>NW_028230467.1:2500-325331 GCF_043228905.1 Azolla caroliniana
ACCCTAAACCCTAAACCCTAAACCCTAAACCCTAAACCCTAAACCCTAAACCCTAAACCCTAAACCCTAAACCCTAAACCCTAAACCCTAAACCCTAAACCCTAAACCCTAAACCCTAAACCCTAAACCCTAAACCCTAAACCCTAAACCCTAAACCCTAAACCCTAAACCCTAAACCCTAAACCCTAAACCCTAAACCCTAAACCCTAAACCCTAAACCCTAAACCCTAAACCCTAAACCCTAAACCCTAAACCCTAAACCCTAAACCCTAAACCCTAAACCCTAAACCCTAAACCCTAAACCCTAAACCCTAAACCCTAAACCCTAAACCCTAAACCCTAAACCCTAAACCCTAAACCCTAAACCCTAAACCCTAAACCCTAAACCCTAAACCCTAAACCCTAAACCCTAAACCCTAAACCCTAAACCCTAAACCCTAAACCCTAAACCCTAAACCCTAAACCCTAAACCCTAAACCCTAAACCCTAAACCCTAAACCCTAAACCCTAAACCCTAAACCCTAAACCCTAAACCCTAAACCCTAAACCCTAAACCCTAAACCCTAAACCCTAAACCCTAAACCCTAAACCCTAAACCCTAAACCCTAAACCCTAAACCCTAAACCCTAAACCCTAAACCCTAAACCCTAAACCCTAAACCCTAAACCCTAAACCCTAAACCCTAAACCCTAAACCCTAAACCCTAAACCCTAAACCCTAAACCCTAAACCCTAAACCCTAAACCCTAAACCCTAAACCCTAAACCCTAAACCCTAAACCCTAAAAACCCTAAAACCCTAAAAACCCCTAAAACCCTAAAACCCTAAAACCCTAAAACCCTAAACCCTAAACCCTAAACCCTAAACCCTAAAACCCTAAAACCCTAAAACCCTAAAACCCCCTAAAACCCTAAACCCTAAACCCTAAAACCCTAAAACCCTAAAACCCTAAAACCCTAAACCCCTAAAACCCTAAAACCTAAACCCTAAACCCAAACCCACTAAACCCTAAACCCTAAAACCCTAAAACCCTAAAACCCTAAACCCTAAACCCTAAACCCTAAACCCTAAACCCTAAACCCTAAACCCTAAACCCTAAACCCTAAACCCTAAACCCTAAACCCTAAACCCTAAACCCTAAACCCTAAACCCCTAAACCCTAAACCTAAACCCTAAACCCTAAACCCTAAACCCTAAACCCTAAACCCTAAACCCTAAACCCTAAACCCTAAACCCCTAAACCCTAAACCCTAAACCCTAAACCCTAAACCCTAAACCCTAAACCCTAAACCCTAAACCCTAAACCCTAAACCCTAAACCCTAAACCCTAAACCCTAAACCCTAAACCCTAAACCCTAAACCCTAAACCCTAAACCCTAAACCCTAAACCCTAAACCCTAAACCCTAAACCCTAAACCCTAAACCCTAAACCCTAAACCCTAAACCCTAAACCCTAAACCCTAAACCCTAAACCCTAAACCCTAAACCCTAAACCCTAAACCCTAAACCCTAAACCCTAAACCCTAAACCCTAAACCCTAAACCCTAAACCCTAAACCCTAAACCCTAAACCCTAAACCCTAAACCCTAAACCCTAAACCCTAAACCCTAAACCCTAAACCCTAAACCCTAAACCCTAAACCCTAAACCCTAAACCCTAAACCCTAAACCCTAAACCCTAAACCCTAAACCCTAAACCCTAAACCCTAAACCCTAAACCCTAAACCCTAAACCCTAAACCCTAAACCCTAAACCCTAAACCCTAAACCCTAAACCCTAAACCCTAAACCCTAAACCCTAAACCCTAAACCCTAAACCCTAAACCCTAAACCCTAAACCCTAAACCCTAAACCCTAAACCCTAAACCCTAAACCCTAAACCCTAAACCCTAAACCCTAAACCCTATCACACGAGCCAGGTATGAACATTTTAATTTACTCAAGGGCTCCTCTCAACTCCCTCCTCAAGTTTGCTATTTTCGTCATGTCTCTCGACCTGAGTTTCAAAATCTTGATTTTATAATTCCATATCATAGCTCGCGTAGTTGGCTTCCATTCGCATGTTTGAACACAAAAATCCGATATCACACGAGCCAGGTATGAACATTTTAATTTACTCAAGGGCTCCTCTCAACTCCCTCCTCAAGTTTGCTATTTTCGTCATGTCTCTCGACCTGAGTTTCAAAATCTTGATTCTTTAATTCCATATCATAGCTAGCGTTTCAAGCTTCGATTTGCATGCTTGAACACAAAAATCCGATATCACACGACCCAGGTATGAACATTTTAATCTACTCAAGGGCTCCTCTCAACTCCCTCCTCAAGTTTGCTATTTTCGTCATGTCTCTCGACCTGAGTTTGAAATTCTTGATTTTTTAATTCCATAACATAGCTAGCGTTGTTAGCTTCGATTCGCATGTTTGAACACAAAAATCCGATATCACACGAGCCAGGTATAAACATTTTAATTTACTCAAGGGCTGTTCTCAACTCACTCCTCAAATTTGCTATTTTCGTCATGTCTCTCGACCTGAGTTTCAAAATCTTGATTTTATAATTCCATATCATAGCTAGCGTTTCAAGCTTCGATTTGCATGTTTGAACACAAAAATCCGATATCACACGAGCCAGGTATGAACATTTTAATCTACTCAAGGGCTCCTCTCAACTCCCTCCTCAAGTTTGCTATTTTCTTCATGTCTCTCGACCTGAGTTTCAAAATCTTGATTTTTTAATTCCATATCATAGCTCGCGTTGTTGGCTTCGATTCGCATGTTTGAACACAAAAATCCGATATCACACGACCCAGGTATGAACATTTTAATTTACTCAAGGGCTGTTCTCAACTCACTCCTCAAATTTGCTATTTTCGTCATGTCTCTCGACCTGAGTTTCAAAATCTTGATTTTATAATTCCATATCATAGCTAGCGTTTCAAGCTTCGATTTGCATGTTTGAACACAAAAATCCGATATCACACGACCCAGGTATGAACATTTTAATCTACTCAAGGGCTCCTCTCAACTCCCTCCTCAAGTTTGCTATTTTCTTCATGTCTCTCGACCTGAGTTTCAAAATCTTGATTTTTTAATTCCATATCATAGCTCGCGTTGTTGGCTTCGATTCGCATGTTTGAACACAAAAATCCGATATCACACGACCCAGGTATGAACATTTTAATCTACTCAAGGGCTCCTCTCAACTCCCTCCTCAAGTTTGCTATTTTCGTCATGTCTCTCGACCTGAGTTTCAAAATCTTGATTCTTTAATTCCATATCATAGCTCGCGTTGTTGGCTTCGATTTGCATGTTTGAACACAAAAATCCGATATCACACGAGCCAGGTATGAACATTTTAATTTACTCATGGGCTCCTCTCAACTCCCTCCTCAAGTTTGCTATTTTCGTCATGTCTCTCGACCTGAGTTTCAAAATCTTGATTTTTTAATTCCATATCATACCTCACGTAGTTGGCTTCGATTCGCATGTTTGAACACAAAAATCCGATATCACACGAGCCAGGTATGAACATTTTAATTACTTAAGGGCTCCTCTCAACTCCCTCCTCAAGTTTGCTATTTTCATCATGTCTCTCGACCTGAGTTTCAAATTCTTGATTTTTTAATTCCATATCATAGCTAGCGTTGTTAGCTTCGATTCGCAGGTTTGAACACAAAAATCCGATATCACACGAGCCAGGTATGAACATTTTAATTTACTCAAGGGCTGTTCTCAACTCACTCCTCAAATTTGCTATTTTCGTCATGTCTCTCGACCTGAGTTTCAAAATCTTTATTTTATAATTCCATATCATAGCTCGCGTTGTTGGCTTCCATTCGCATGTTTGAACACAAAAATCCGATATCACACGAGCCAGGTATGAACATTTTAATTTACTCAAGGGCTCCTCTCAACTCCCTCCTCAAGTTTGCTATTTTCGTCATGTCTCTCGACCTGAGTTTGAAATTCTTGATTTTTTAACTCCATAACATAGCTAGCGTTGTTAGCTTCGATTCGCATGTTTGAACACAAAAATCCGATATCACACGAGCCAGGTATGAACATTTTAATTTACTCAAGGGCTGTTCTCAACTCACTCCTCAAATTTGCTATTTTCGTCATGTCTCTCGACCTGAGTTTCAAAATCTTGATTTTATAATTCCATATCATAGCTCGCGTTGTTGGCTTCAATTCGCATGTTTGAACACAAAAATCCGATATCACACGAGCCAGGTATGAACATTTTAATTTACTCAAGGGCTCCTCTCAACTCCCTCCTCAAGTTTGCTATTTTCGTCATGTCTCTCGACCTGAGTTTGAAATTCTTGATTTTTTAATTCCATATCATAGCTAGCGTTTCAAGCTTCGATTTGCATGTTTGAACACAAAAATCCGATATCACACGAGCCAGGTATGAACATTTTAATCTACTCAAGGGCTCCTCTCAACTCCCTCCTCAAGTTTGCTATTTTCGTCATGTCTCTCGACCTGAGTTTGAAATTCTTGATTTTTTAATTCCATAACATAGCTAGCGTTGTTAGCTTCGATTCGCATGTTTGAACACAAAAATCCGATATCACACGAGCCAGGTATGAACATTTTAATTTACTCAAGGGCTGTTCTCAACTCACTCCTCAAATTTGCTATTTTCGTCATGTCTCTCGACCTGAGTTTCAAAATCTTGATTTTATAATTCCATATCATAGCTCGCGTTGTTGGCTTCAATTCGCATGTTTGAACACAAAAATCCGATATCACACGAGCCAGGTATGAACATTTTAATTTACTCAAGGGCTCCTCTCAACTCCCTCCTCAAGTTTGCTATTTTCGTCATGTCTCTCGACCTGAGTTTGAAATTCTTGATTTTTTAATTCCATATCATAGCTAGCGTTTCAAGCTTCGATTTGCATGTTTGAACACAAAAATCCGATATCACACGACCCAGGTATGAACATTTTAATCTACTCAAGGGCTCCTCTCAACTCCCTCCTCAAGTTTGCTATTTTCTTCATGTCTCTCGACCTGAGTTTCAAAATCTTGATTTTTTAATTCCATATCATAGCTCGCGTTGTTGGCTTCGATTCGCTTGTTTGAACACAAAAATACGATATCACACGAGCCAGGTATGAACATTTTAATTTACTCAAGGGTTCCTCTCAACTCCCTCCTCAAGTTTGCTATTTTCGTCATGTCTCTCGACCTGAGTTTGAAATTCTTGATTTTTTAATTCCATATCATAGCTAGCGTCGTTAGCTTCGATTTGCATGTTTGAACACAAAAATCCGATATCACACGACCCAGGTATGAACATTTTAATCTACTCAAGGGCTCCTCTCAACTCCCTCCTCAAGTTTGCTATTTTCATCATGTCTCTCGACCTGAGTTTCAAAATCTTGTTTTTTTAATTCCATATCATAGCTAGCGTTTCAAGCTTCGATTTGCATGTTTGAACACAAAAATCCGATATCACACGAGCCAGGTATGAACATTTTAATTTACTCAAGGGCTCCTCTCAACTCCCTCCTCAAGTTTGCTATTTTCGTCATGTCTCTCGACCTGAGTTTCAAAATCTTGATTTTTTAATTCCATGTCACACCTCACGTAGTTGGCTTCGATTTGCATGTTTGAACACAAAAATCCGATATCACACGAGCCAGGTATGAACATTTTAATTACTTAACGGCTCCTCTCAACTCCCTCCTCAAGTTTGCTATTTTCTTCATGTCTCTCGACCTGAGTTTCAAAATCTTGATTTTTTAATTCCATATCATAGCTAGCGTTTCAAGCTTCGATTTGCATGTTTGAACACAAAAATCCGATATCACACGAGCCAGGTATGAACATTTTAATTTACTCAAGGGCTCCTCTCAACTCCCTCCTCAAGTTTGCTATTTTCGTCATGTCTCTCGACCTGAGTTTGAAATTCTTGATTTTTTAATTCCATAACATAGCTAGCGTTGTTAGCTTCGATTCGCATGTTTGAACACAAAAATCCGATATCACACGACCCAGGTATGAACATTTTAATTTACTCAAGGGCTCCTCTCAACTCCCTCCTCAAGTTTGCTATTTTCGTCATGTCTCTCGACCTGAGTTTGAAATTCTTGATTTTTTAATTCCATAACATAGCTAGCGTTGTTAGCTTCGATTTCCATGTTTGAACACAAAAATCCGATATCACACGAGCCAGGTATGAACATTTTAATTTACTCAAGGGCTCCTCTCAACTCCCTCCTCAAGTTTGCTATTTTCGTCATGTCTCTCGACCTGAGTTTGAAATTCTTGATTTTTTAATTCCATATCATAGCTAGCGTTGTTAGCTTCGATTTGCATGTTTGAACACAAAAATCCGATATCACACGAGCCAGGTATGAACATTTTAATCTACTTAAGGGCTCCTCTCAACTCCCTCCTCAAGTTTGCTATTTTCGTCATGTCTCTCGACCTGAGTTTCAAAATCTTGATTTTTTAATTCCATATCATAGCTAGCGTTTCAAGCTTCGATTTGCATGTTTGAACACAAAAATCCGATATCACACGAGCCAGGTATGAACATTTTTATTTACTCAAGGGCTCCTCTCAACTCCCTCCTCAAGTTTGCTATTTTCGTCATGTCTCTCGACCTGAGCTTCAAAATCTTGATTTTATAATTCCATATCATAGCTCGCGTAGTTGGCTTCAATTCGCATGTTTGAACACAAAAATCCGATATCACACGAGCCAGGTATGAACATTTTAATTTACTCAAGGGCTCCTCTCAACTCCCTCCTCAAGTTTGCTATTTTCGTCATGTCTCTCGACCTGAGTTTCAAAATCTTTATTCTTTAATTCCATATCATAGCTAGCGTTTCAAGCTTCGATTTGCATGTTTGAACACAAAAATCCGATATCACACGACCCAGGTATGAACATTTTAATCTACTCAAGGGCTCCTCTCAACTCCCTCCTCAAGTTTGCTATTTTCTTCATGTCTCTCGACCTGAGTTTCAAAATCTTGATTTTATAATTCCATATCATAGCTCGCGTTGTTGGCTTCAATTCGCATGTTTGAACACAAAAATCCGATATCACACGAGCCAGGTATGAACATTTTAATTTACTCAAGGGCTCCTCTCAACTCCCTCCTCAAGTTTGCTATTTTCGTCATGTCTCTCGACCTGAGTTTGAAATTCTTGATTTTTTAATTCCATAACATAGCTAGCGTTGTTAGCTTCGATTCGCATGTTTGAACACAAAAATCCGATATCACACGAGCCAGGTATGAACATTTTAATTTACTCAAGGGCTCCTCTCAACTCCCACCTCAAGTTTGCTATTTTCGTCATGTCTCTCGACCTTAGTTTCAAAATCTTGATTTTTTAATTCCATATCATAGCTCGCGTTGTTGGCTTCGATTCGCATGTTTGAACACAAAAATCCGATATCACACGAGCCAGGTATGAACATTTTAATTTACTCAAGGGCTCCTCTCAACTCCCTCCTCAAGTTTGCTATTTTCGTCATGTCTCTCGACCTGAGTTTCAAAATCTTGATTTTATAATTCCATATCATAGCTCGCGTAGTTGGCTTCAATTCGCATGTTTGAACACAAAAATCCGATATCACACGAGCCAGGTATGAACATTTTAATTTACTCAAGGGCTCCTCTCAACTCCCTCCTCAAGTTTGCTATTTTCGTCATGTCTCTCGACCTGAGTTTCAAAATCTTGATTCTTTAATTCCATATCATAGCTAGCGTTTCAAGCTTCGATTTGCATGTTTGAACACAAAAATCCGATATCACACGAGCCAGGTATGAACATTTTAATTTACTCAAGGGCTCCTCTCAACTCCCTCCTCAAGTTTGCTATTTTCGTCATGTCTCTCGACCTGAGTTTGAAATTCTTGATTTTTTAATTCCATAACATAGCTAGCGTTGTTAGCTTCGATTCGCATGTTTGAACACAAAAATCCGATATCACACGAGCCAGGTATAAACATTTTAATTTACTCAAGGGCTGTTCTCAACTCACTCCTCAAATTTGCTATTTTCGTCATGTCTCTCGACCTGAGTTTCAAAATCTTGATTTTATAATTCCATATCATAGCTAGCGTTTCAAGCTTCGATTTCCATGTTTGAACACAAAAATCCGATATCACACGACCCAGGTATGAACAGTTTAATCTACTCAAGGGCTCCTCTCAACTCCCTCCTCAAGTTTGCTATTTTCTTCATGTCTCTCGACCTGAGTTTCAAAATCTTGATTTTTTAATTCCATATCATAGCTCGCGTTGTTGGCTTCGATTCGCATGTTTGAACACAAAAATCCGATATCACACGACCCAGGTATGAACATTTTAATCTACTCAAGGGCTCCTCTCAACTCCCTCCTCAAGTTTGCTATTTTCGTCATGTCTCTCGACCTGAGTTTCAAAATCTTGATTCTTTAATTCCATATCATAGCTCGCGTTGTTGGCTTCGATTTGCATGTTTGAACACAAAAATCCGATATCACACGAGCCAGGTATGAACATTTTAATTTACTCAAGGGCTCCTCTCAACTCCCTCCTCAAGTTTGCTATTTTCGTCATGTCTCTCGACCTGAGTTTCAAAATCTTGATTTTTTAATTCCATATCATACCTCACGTAGTTGGCTTCGATTCGCATGTTTGAACACAAAAATCCGATATCACACGAGCCAGGTATGAACATTTTAATTACTTAAGGGCTCCTCTCAACTCCCTCCTCAAGTTTGCTATTTTCGTCATGTCTCTCGACCTGAGTTTCAAAATCTTGATTTTTTAATTGCATATCACACCTCACGTAGTTGGCTTCGATTCGCATGTTTGAACACAAAAATCCGATATCACACGAGCCAGGTATGAACATTTTAATTACTTAAGGGCTCCTCTCAACTCCCTCCTCAAGTTTGCTATTTTCTTCATGTCTCTCGACCTGAGTTTCAAAATCTTGATTTTTTAATTCCATATCATAGCTAGCGTTTCAAGCTTCGATTTGTATGTTTGAACACAAAAATCCGATATCACACGAGCCAGGTATGAACATTTTAATTTACTCAAGGGCTCCTCTCAACTCCCTCCTCAAGTTTGCTATTTTCGTCATGTCTCTCAACCTGAGTTTGAAATTCTTGATTTTTTAACTCCATAACATAGCTAGCGTTGTTAGCTTCGATTCGCATGTTTGAACACAAAAATCCGATATCACACGAGCCAGGTATGAACATTTTAATTTACTCAAGGGCTGTTCTCAACTCACTCCTCAAATTTGCTATTTTCGTCATGTCTCTCGACCTGAGTTTCAAAATCTTGATTTTATAATTCCATATCATAGCTCGCGTTGTTGGCTTCAATTCGCATGTTTGAACACAAAAATCCGATATCACACGAGCCAGGTATGAACATTTTAATTTACTCAAGGGCTCCTCTCAACTCCCTCCTCAAGTTTGCTATTTTCGTCATGTCTCTCGACCTGAGTTTCAAAATCTTGATTTTTTAATTCCATATCATAGCTAGCGTTGTTAGCTTCGATTCGCATGTTTGAACACAAAAATCCGATATCACACGACCCAGGTATGAACATTTTAATCTACTCAAGGGCTCCTCTCAACTCCCTCCTCAAGTTTGCTATTTTTGTCATGTCTCTCGACCTGAGTTTCAAAATCTTGATTTTTTAATTCCATATCATAGCTCGCGTTGTTGGCTTCGATTCGCATGTTTAAACACAAAAATACGATATCACACGAGCCAGGTATGAACATTTTAATTTACTCAAGGGTTCCTCTGAACTCCCTCCTCAAGTTTGCTATTTTCGTCATGTCTCTCGACCTGAGTTTGAAATTCTTGATTTTTTAATTCCATATCATAGCTAGCGTCGTTAGCTTCGATTTGCATGTTTGAACACAAAAATCCGATATCACACGACCCAGGTATGAACATTTTAATCTACTCAAGGGCTCCTCTCAACTCCCTCCTCAAGTTTGCTATTTTCATCATGTCTCTCGACCTGAGTTTCAAAATCTTGTTTTTTTAATTCCATATCATAGCTAGCGTTTCAAGCTTCGATTTGCATGTTTGAACACAAAAATCCGATATCACACGAGCCAGGTATGAACATTTTAATTTACTCAAGGGCTCCTCTCAACTCCCTCCTCAAGTTTGCTATTTTCGTCATGTCTCTCGACCTGAGTTTCAAAATCTTGATTTTTTAATTCCATATCACACCTCACGTAGTTGGCTTCGATTTGCATGTTTGAACACAAAAATCCGATATCACACGAGCCAGGTATGAACATTTTAATTTACTCAAGGGCTCCTCTCAACTCCCTCCTCAAGTTTGCTATTTTCGTCATGTCTCTCGACCTGAGTTTGAAATTCTTGATTTTTTAATTCCATATCATAGCTAGCGTTGTTAGCTTCGATTTGCATGTTTGAACACAAAAATCCGATATCACACGACCCAGGTATGAACATTTTAATCTACTCAAGGGCTCCTCTCAACTCCCTCCTCAAGTTTGCTATTTTCGTCATGTATCTCGACCTGAGTTTGAAATTCTTGATTTTTTAATTCCATATCATAGCTAGCGTTTCAAGCTTCGATTTGCATGTTTGAACACAAAAATCCGATATCACACGACCCAGGTATGAACATTTTAATCTACTCAAGGGCTCCTCTCAACTCCCTCCTCAAGTTTGCTATTTTCGTCATGTCTCTCGACCTGAGTTTCAAAATCTTGTTTTTTTAATTCCATATCATAGCTAGCGTTTCAAGCTTCGATTTGCATGTTTGAACACAAAAATCCGATATCACACGAGCCAGGTATGAACATTTTAATTTACTCAAGGGCTCCTCTCAACTCCCTCCTCAAGTTTGCTATTTTCGTCATGTCTCTCGACCTGAGTTTCAAAATCTTGATTTTTTAATTCCATATCACACCTCACGTAGTTGGCTTCGATTTGCATGTTTGAACACAAAAATCCGATATCACACGAGCCAGGTATGAACATTTTAATTTACTCAAGGGCTCCTCTCAACTCCCTCCTCAAGTTTGCTATTTTCGTCATGTCTCTCGACCTGAGTTTGAAAATCTTGATTTTTTAATTCCATATCATAGCTAGCGTTGTTAGCTTCGATTTGCATGTTTGAACACAAAAATCCGATATCACACGACCCAGGTATGAACATTTTAATCTACTCAAGGGCTCCTCTCAACTCCCTCCTCAAGTTTGCTATTTTCGTCATGTATCTCGACCTGAGTTTGAAATTCTTGATTTTTTAATTCCATATCATAGCTAGCGTTTCAAGCTTCGATTTGCATGTTTGAACACAAAAATCCGATATCACACGACCCAGGTATGAACATTTTAATCTACTCAAGGGCTCCTCTCAACTCCCTCCTCAAGTTTGCTATTTTCGTCATGTCTCTCGACCTGAGTTTCAAAATCTTGATTTTTTAATTCCATATCATAGCTCGCGTTGTTGGCTTCGATTCGCATGTTTAAACACAAAAATACGATATCACACGAGCCAGGTATGAACATTTTAATTTACTCAAGGGTTCCTCTCAACTCCCTCCTCAAGTTTGCTATTTTCGTCATGTCTCTCGACCTGATTTTGAAATTCTTGATTTTTTAATTCCATATCATAGCTAGTGTCGTTAGCTTCGATTTGCATGTTTGAACACAAAAATCCGATATCACACGACCCAGGTATGAACATTTTAATCTACTCAAGGGCTCCTCTCAACTCCCTCCTCAAGTTTGCTATTTTCATCATGTCTCTCGACCTGAGTTTCAAAATCTTGTTTTTTTAATTCCATATCATAGCTCGCGTTGTTGGCTTCGATTCGCATGTTTGAACACAAAAATACGATATCACACGAGCCAGGTATGAACATTTTAATTTACTCAAGGGTTCCTCTCAACTCCCTCCTCAAGTTTGTTATTTTCGTCATGTCTCTCGACCTGAGTTTGAAATTCTTGATTTTTTAATTCCATATCATAGCTAGCGTTTCAAGCTTCGATTTGCATGTTTGAACACAAAAATCCGATATCACACGACCCAGGTATGAACATTTTAATCTACTCAAGGGCTCCTCTCAACTCCCTCCTCAAGTTTGCTATTTTCGTCATGTCTCTCGACCTGAGTTTCAAAATCTTGATTTTTTAATTCCATATCATAGCTCGCGTTGTTGGCTTCGATTCGCATGTTTAAACACAAAAATACGATATCACACGAGCCAGGTATGAACATTTTAATTTACTCAAGGGTTCCTCTCAACTCCCTCCTCAAGTTTGCTATTTTCGTCATGTCTCTCGACCTGAGTTTGAAATTCTTGATTTTTTAATTCCATATCATAGCTAGTGTCGTTAGCTTCGATTTGCATGTTTGAACACAAAAATCCGATATCACACGACCCAGGTATGAACATTTTAATCTACTCAAGGGCTCCTCTCAACTCCCTCCTCAAGTTTGCTATTTTCGTCATGTCTCTCGACCTGAGTTTGAAATTCTTGATTTTTTAATTCCATAACATAGCTAGCGTTGTTAGCTTCGATTCGCATGTTTGAACACAAAAATCCGATATCACACGAGCCAGGTATGAACATTTTAATTTACTCAAGGGCTGTTCTCAACTCACTCCTCAAATTTGCTATTTTCGTCATGTCTCTCGACCTGAGTTTCAAAATCTTGATTTTATAATTCCATATCATAGCTCGCGTTGTTGGCTTCAATTCGCATGTTTGAACACAAAAATCCGATATCACACGAGCCAGGTATGAACATTTTAATTTACTCAAGGGCTCCTCTCAACTCCCTCCTCAAGTTTGCTATTTTCGTCATGTCTCTCGACCTGAGTTTGAAATTCTTGATTTTTTAATTCCATATCATAGCTAGCGTTGTTAGCTTCGATTCGCATGTTTGAACACAAAAATCCGATATCACACGAGCCAGGTATGAACATTTTAATTTACTCAAGGGCTGTTCTCAACTCACTCCTCAAATTTGCTATTTTCGTCATGTCTCTCGACCTGAGTTTCAAAATCTTGATTTTTTAATTCCATATCATAGCTCGCGTTGTTGGCTTCGATTCGCATGTTTGAACACAAAAATACGATATCACACGAGCCAGGTATGAACATTTTAATTTACTCAAGGGTTCCTCTCAACTTCCTCCTCAAGTTTGCTATTTTCGTCATGTCTCTCGACCTGAGTTCGAAATTCTTGATTTTTTAATTCCATATCATAGCTAGCGTCGTTAGCTTCGATTTGCATGTTTGACCACAAAAATCCGATATCACACGACCCAGGTATGAACATTTTAATCTACTCAAGGGCTCCTCTCAACTCCCTCCTCAAGTTTGCTATTTTCATCATGTCTCTCGACCTGAGTTTCAAAATCTTGTTTTTTTAATTCCATATCATAGCTAGCGTTTCAAGCTTCGATTTGCATGTTTGAACACAAAAATCCGATATCACACGAGCCAGGTATGAACATTTTAATTTACTCAAGGGCTCCTCTCAACTCCCTCCTCAAGTTTGCTATTTTCGTCATGTCTCTCGACCTGAGTTTCAAAATCTTGATTTTTTAATTCCATATCACACCTCACGTAGTTGGCTTCGATTTGCATGTTTGAACACAAAAATCCGATATCACACGAGCCAGGTATGAACATTTTAATTTACTCAAGGGCTCCTCTCAACTCCCTCCTCAAGTTTGCTATTTTCGTCATGTCTCTCGACCTGAGTTTGAAATTCTTGATTTTTTAATTCCATATCATAGCTAGCGTTGTTAGCTTCGATTTGCATGTTTGAACACAAAAATCCGATATCACACGACCCAGGTATGAACATTTTAATCTACTCAAGGGCTCCTCTCAACTCCCTCCTCAAGTTTGCTATTTTCGTCATGTATCTCGACCTGAGTTTGAAATTCTTGATTTTTTAATTCCATATCATAGCTAGCGTTTCAAGCTTCGATTTGCATGTTTGAACACAAAAATCCGATATCACACGACCCAGGTATGAACATTTTAATCTACTCAAGGGCTCCTCTCAACTCCCTCCTCAAGTTTGCTATTTTCGTCATGTCTCTCGACCTGAGTTTCAAAATCTTGTTTTTTTAATTCCATATCATAGCTAGCGTTTCAAGCTTCGATTTGCATGTTTGAACACAAAAATCCGATATCACACGAGCCAGGTATGAACATTTTAATTTACTCAAGGGCTCCTCTCAACTCCCTCCTCAAGTTTGCTATTTTCGTCATGTCTCTCGACCTGAGTTTCAAAATCTTGATTTTTTAATTCCATATCACACCTCACGTAGTTGGCTTCGATTTGCATGTTTGAACACAAAAATCCGATATCACACGACCCAGGTATGAACATTTTAATCTACTCAAGGGCTCCTCTCAACTCCCTCCTCAAGTTTGCTATTTTCATCATGTCTCTCGACCTGAGTTTCAAAATCTTGATTTTTTAATTCCATATCATAGCTCGCGTTGTTGGCTTCGATTCGCATGTTTGAACACAAAAATACGATATCACACGAGCCAGGTATGAACATTTTAATTTACTCAAGGGTTCCTCTCAACTCCCTCCTCAAGTTTGCTATTTTCGTCATGTCTCTCGACCTGAGTTTGAAATTCTTGATTTTTTAATTCCATATCATAGCTAGTGTCGTTAGCTTCGATTTGCATGTTTGAACACAAAAATCCGATATCACACGACCCAGGTATGAACATTTTAATCTACTCAAGGGCTCCTCTCAACTCCCTCCTCAAGTTTGCTATTTTCGTCATGTCTCTCGACCTGAGTTTGAAATTCTTGATTTTTTAATTCCATAACATAGCTAGCGTTGTTAGCTTCGATTCGCATGTTTGAACACAAAAATCCGATATCACACGAGCCAGGTATGAACATTTTAATTTACTCAAGGGCTGTTCTCAACTCACTCCTCAAATTTGCTATTTTCGTCATGTCTCTCGACCTGAGTTTCAAAATCTTGATTTTATAATTCCATATCATAGCTCGCGTTGTTGGCTTCAATTCGCATGTTTGAACACAAAAATCCGATATCACACGAGCCAGGTATGAACATTTTAATTTACTCAAGGGCTCCTCTCAACTCCCTCCTCAAGTTTGCTATTTTCGTCATGTCTCTCGACCTGAGTTTGAAATTCTTGATTTTTTAATTCCATATCATAGCTAGCGTTGTTAGCTTCGATTCGCATGTTTGAACACAAAAATCCGATATCACACGAGCCAGGTATGAACATTTTAATTTACTCAAGGGCTGTTCTCAACTCACTCCTCAAATTTGCTATTTTCGTCATGTCTCTCGACCTGAGTTTCAAAATCTTGATTTTTTAATTCCATATCATAGCTCGCGTTGTTGGCTTCGATTCGCATGTTTGAACACAAAAATACGATATCACACGAGCCAGGTATGAACATTTTAATTTACTCAAGGGTTCCTCTCAACTTCCTCCTCAAGTTTGCTATTTTCGTCATGTCTCTCGACCTGAGTTCGAAATTCTTGATTTTTTAATTCCATATCATAGCTAGCGTCGTTAGCTTCGATTTGCATGTTTGACCACAAAAATCCGATATCACACGACCCAGGTATGAACATTTTAATCTACTCAAGGGCTCCTCTCAACTCCCTCCTCAAGTTTGCTATTTTCATCATGTCTCTCGACCTGAGTTTCAAAATCTTGTTTTTTTAATTCCATATCATAGCTAGCGTTTCAAGCTTCGATTTGCATGTTTGAACACAAAAATCCGATATCACACGAGCCAGGTATGAACATTTTAATTTACTCAAGGGCTCCTCTCAACTCCCTCCTCAAGTTTGCTATTTTCGTCATGTCTCTCGACCTGAGTTTCAAAATCTTGATTTTTTAATTCCATATCACACCTCACGTAGTTGGCTTCGATTTGCATGTTTGAACACAAAAATCCGATATCACACGAGCCAGGTATGAACATTTTAATTTACTCAAGGGCTCCTCTCAACTCCCTCCTCAAGTTTGCTATTTTCGTCATGTCTCTCGACCTGAGTTTGAAATTCTTGATTTTTTAATTCCATATCATAGCTAGCGTTGTTAGCTTCGATTTGCATGTTTGAACACAAAAATCCGATATCACACGACCCAGGTATGAACATTTTAATCTACTCAAGGGCTCCTCTCAACTCCCTCCTCAAGTTTGCTATTTTCGTCATGTATCTCGACCTGAGTTTGAAATTCTTGATTTTTTAATTCCATATCATAGCTAGCGTTTCAAGCTTCGATTTGCATGTTTGAACACAAAAATCCGATATCACACGACCCAGGTATGAACATTTTAATCTACTCAAGGGCTCCTCTCAACTCCCTCCTCAAGTTTGCTATTTTCGTCATGTCTCTCGACCTGAGTTTCAAAATCTTGTTTTTTTAATTCCATATCATAGCTAGCGTTTCAAGCTTCGATTTGCATGTTTGAACACAAAAATCCGATATCACACGAGCCAGGTATGAACATTTTAATTTACTCAAGGGCTCCTCTCAACTCCCTCCTCAAGTTTGCTATTTTCGTCATGTCTCTCGACCTGAGTTTCAAAATCTTGATTTTTTAATTCCATATCACACCTCACGTAGTTGGCTTCGATTTGCATGTTTGAACACAAAAATCCGATATCACACGAGCCAGGTATGAACATTTTAATTTACTCAAGGGCTCCTCTCAACTCCCTCCTCAAGTTTGCTATTTTCGTCATGTCTCTCGACCTGAGTTTGAAATTCTTGATTTTTTAATTCCATATCATAGCTAGCGTTGTTAGCTTCGATTTGCATGTTTGAACACAAAAATCCGATATCACACGACCCAGGTATGAACATTTTAATCTACTCAAGGGCTCCTCTCAACTCCCTCCTCAAGTTTGCTATTTTCGTCATGTATCTCGACCTGAGTTTGAAATTCTTGATTTTTTAATTCCATATCATAGCTAGCGTTTCAAGCTTCGATTTGCATGTTTGAACACAAAAATCCGATATCACACGACCCAGGTATGAACATTTTAATCTACTCAAGGGCTCCTCTCAACTCCCTCCTCAAGTTTGCTATTTTCGTCATGTCTCTCGACCTGAGTTTCAAAATCTTGATTTTTTAATTCCATATCATAGCTCGCGTTGTTGGCTTCGATTCGCATGTTTAAACACAAAAATACGATATCACACGAGCCAGGTATGAACATTTTAATTTACTCAAGGGTTCCTCTCAACTCCCTCCTCAAGTTTGCTATTTTCGTCATGTCTCTCGACCTGAGTTTGAAATTCTTGATTTTTTAATTCCATATCATAGCTAGCGTCGTTAGCTTCGATTTGCATGTTTGAACACAAAAATCCGATATCACACGACCCAGGTATGAACATTTTAATCTACTCAAGGGCTCCTCTCAACTCCCTCCTCAAGTTTGCTATTTTCATCATGTCTCTCGACCTGAGTTTCAAAATCTTGATTTTTTAATTCCATATCATAGCTCGCGTTGTTGGCTTCGATTCGCATGTTTGAACACAAAAATACGATATCACACGAGCCAGGTATGAACATTTTAATTTACTCAAGGGTTCCTCTCAACTCCCTCCTCAAGTTTGCTATTTTCGTCATGTCTCTCGACCTGAGTTTGAAATTCTTGATTTTTTAATTCCATATCATAGCTAGCGTCGTTAGCTTCGATTTGCATGTTTGAACACAAAAATCCGATATCACACGACCCAGGTATGAACATCTTAATCTACTCAAGGGCTCCTCTCAACTCCCTCCTCAAGTTTGCTATTTTCATCATGTCTCTCGACCTGAGTTTCAAAATCTTGTTTTTTTAATTCCATATCATAGCTAGCGTTTCAAGCTTCGATTTGCATGTTTGAACACAAAAATCCGATATCACACGAGCCAGGTATGAACATTTTAATCTACTCAAGGGCTCCTCTCAACTCCCTCCTCAAGTTTGCTATTTTCGTCATGTCTCTCGACCTGAGTTTCAAAATCTTGATTTTTTAAATCCATATCACACCTCACGTAGTTGGCTTCGATTTGCATGTTTGAACACAAAAATCCGATATCACACGAGCCAGGTATGAACATTTTAATTTACTCAAGGGCTCCTCTCAACTCCCTCCTCAAGTTTGCTATTTTTGTCATGTCTCTCGACCTGAGTTTGAAATTCTTGATTTTTTAATTCCATATCATAGCTAGCGTTGTTAGCTTCGATTTGCATGTTTGAACACAAAAATCCGATATCACACGACCCAGGTATGAACATTTTAATCTACTCAAGGGCTCCTCTCAACTCCCTCCTCAAGTTTGCTATTTTCGTCATGTATCTCGACCTGAGTTTGAAATTCTTGATTTTTTAATTCCATATCATAGCTAGCGTTTCAAGCTTCGATTTGCATGTTTGAACACAAAAATCCGATATCACACGACCCAGGTATGAACATTTTAATCTACTCAAGGGCTCCTCTCAACTCCCTCCTCAAGTTTGCTATTTTCGTCATGTCTCTCGACCTGAGTTTCAAAATCTTGTTTTTTTAATTCCATATCATAGCTAGCGTTTCAAGCTTCGATTTGCATGTTTGAACACAAAAATCCGATATCACACGAGCCAGGTATGAACATTTTAATTTACTCAAGGGCTCCTCTCAACTCCCTCCTCAAGTTTGCTATTTTCGTCATGTCTCTCGACCTGAGTTTCAAAATCTTGATTTTTTAATTCCATATCACACCTCACGTAGTTGGCTTCGATTTGCATGTTTGAACACAAAAATCCGATATCACACGAGCCAGGTATGAACATTTTAATTTACTCAAGGGCTCCTCTCAACTCCCTCCTCAAGTTTGCTATTTTCGTCATGTCTCTCGACCTGAGTTTGAAATTCTTGATTTTTTAATTCCATATCATAGCTAGCGTTGTTAGCTTCGATTTGCATGTTTGAACACAAAAATCCGATATCACACGACCCAGGTATGAACATTTTAATCTACTCAAGGGCTCCTCTCAACTCCCTCCTCAAGTTTGCTATTTTCGTCATGTATCTCGACCTGAGTTTGAAATTCTTGATTTTTTAATTCCATATCATAGCTAGCGTTTCAAGCTTCGATTTGCATGTTTGAACACAAAAATCCGATATCACACGACCCAGGTATGAACATTTTAATCTACTCAAGGGCTCCTCTCAACTCCCTCCTCAAGTTTGCTATTTTCGTCATGTCTCTCGACCTGAGTTTCAAAATCTTGATTTTTTAATTCCATATCATAGCTCGCGTTGTTGGCTTCGATTCGCATGTTTAAACACAAAAATACGATATCACACGAGCCAGGTATGAACATTTTAATTTACTCAAGGGTTCCTCTCAACTCCCTCCTCAAGTTTGCTATTTTCGTCATGTCTCTCGACCTGAGTTTGAAATTCTTGATTTTTTAATTCCATATCATAGCTAGCGTCGTTAGCTTCGATTTGCATGTTTGAACACAAAAATCCGATATCACACGACCCAGGTATGAACATTTTAATCTACTCAAGGGCTCCTCTCAACTCCCTCCTCAAGTTTGCTATTTTCATCATGTCTCTCGACCTGAGTTTCAAAATCTTGTTTTTTTAATTCCATATCATAGCTCGCGTTGTTGGCTTCGATTCGCATGTTTGAACACAAAAATACGATATCACACGAGCCAGGTATGAACATTTTAATTTACTCAAGGGTTCCTCTCAACTCCCTCCTCAAGTTTGTTATTTTCGTCATGTCTCTCGACCTGAGTTTGAAATTCTTGATTTTTTAATTCCATATCATAGCTAGCGTCGTTAGCTTCGATTTGCATGTTTGAACACAAAAATCCGATATCACACGACCCAGGTATGAACATTTTAATCTACTCAAGGGCTCCTCTCAACTCCCTCCTCAAGTTTGCTATTTTCATCATGTCTCTCGACCTGAGTTTCAAAATCTTGTTTTTTTAATTCCATATCATAGCTAGCGTTTCAAGCTTCGATTTGCATGTTTGAACACAAAAATCCGATATCACACGAGCCAGGTATGAACATTTTAATTTACTCAAGGGCTCCTCTCAACTCCCTCCTCAAGTTTGCTATTTTCGTCATGTCTCTCGACCTGAGTTTCAAAATCTTGATTTTTTAATTCCATATCACACCTCACGTAGTTGGCTTCGATTTGCATGTTTGAACACAAAAATCCGATATCACACGAGCCAGGTATGAACATTTTAATTTACTCAAGGGCTCCTCTCAACTCCCTCCTCAAGTTTGCTATTTTCGTCATGTCTCTCGACCTGAGTTTGAAATTCTTGATTTTTTAATTCCATAACATAGCTAGCGTTGTTAGCTTCGATTCGCATGTTTGAACACAAAAATCCGATATCACACAAGCCAGGTATGAACATTTTAATTTACTCAAGGGCTGTTCTCAACTCACTCCTCAAATTTGCTATTTTCGTCATGTCTCTCGACCTGAGTTTCAAAATCTTGATTTTATAATTCCATATCATAGCTCGCGTTGTTGGCTTCAATTCGCATGTTTGAACACAAAAATCCGATATCACACGAGCCAGGTATGAACATTTTAATTTACTCAAGGGCTCCTCTCAACTCCCTCCTCAAGTTTGCTATTTTCGTCATGTCTCTCGACCTGAGTTTGAAATTCTTGATTTTTTAATTCCATATCATAGCTAGCGTTGTTAGCTTCGATTCGCATGTTTGAACACAAAAATCCGATATCACACGAGCCAGGTATGAACATTTTAATTTACTCAAGGGCTGTTCTCAACTCACTCCTCAAATTTGCTATTTTCGTCATGTCTCTCGACCTGAGTTTCAAAATCTTGATTTTTTAATTCCATATCATAGCTCGCGTTGTTGGCTTCGATTCGCATGTTTGAACACAAAAATACGATATCACACGAGCCAGGTATGAACATTTTAATTTACTCAAGGGTTCCTCTCAACTCCCTCCTCAAGTTTGCTATTTTCGTCATGTCTCTCGACCTGAGTTTGAAATTCTTGATTTTTTAATTCCATATCATAGCTAGCGTCGTTAGCTTCGATTTGCATGTTTGAACACAAAAATCCGATATCACACGACCCAGGTATGAACATTTTAATCTACTCAAGGGCTCCTCTCAACTCCCTCCTCAAGTTTGCTATTTTCATCATGTCTCTCGACCTGAGTTTCAAAATCTTGTTTTTTTAATTCCATATCATAGCTAGCGTTTCAAGCTTCGATTTGCATGTTTGAACACAAAAATCCGATATCACACGAGCCAGGTATGAACATTTTAATTTACTCAAGGGCTCCTCTCAACTCCCTCCTCAAGTTTGCTATTTTCGTCATGTCTCTCGACCTGAGTTTCAAAATCTTGATTTTTTAATTCCATATCACACCTCACGTAGTTGGCTTCGATTTGCATGTTTGAACACAAAAATCCGATATCACACGAGCCAGGTATGAACATTTTAATTTACTCAAGGGCTCCTCTCAACTCCCTCCTCAAGTTTGCTATTTTCGTCATGTCTCTCGACCTGAGTTTGAAATTCTTGATTTTTTAATTCCATATCATAGCTAGCGTTGTTAGCTTCGATTTGCATGTTTGAACACAAAAATCCGATATCACACGACCCAGGTATGAACATTTTAATCTACTCAAGGGCTCCTCTCAACTCCCTCCTCAAGTTTGCTATTTTCGTCATGTATCTCGACCTGAGTTTGAAATTCTTGATTTTTTAATTCCATATCATAGCTAGCGTTTCAAGCTTCGATTTGCATGTTTGAACACAAAAATCCGATATCACACGAGCCAGGTATGAACATTTTAATCTACTCAAGGGCTCCTCTCAACTCCCTCCTCAAGTTTGCTATTTTCGTCATGTCTCTCGACCTGAGTTTGAAATTCTTGATTTTTTAATTCCATAACATAGCTAGCGTTGTTAGCTTCGATTTGCATGTTTGAACACAAAAATCCGATATCACACGAGCCAGGTATGAACATTTTAATTTACTCAAGGGCTCCTCTCAACTCCCTCCTCAAGTTTGCTATTTTCGTCATGTCTCTCGACCTGAGTTTGAAATTCTTGATTTTTTAATTCCATATCATAGCTAGCGTTGTTAGCTTCGATTTGCATGTTTGAACACAAAAATCCGATATCACAAGACCCAGGTATGAACATTTTAATCTACTCAAGGGCTCCTCTCAACTCCCTCCTCAAGTTTGCTATTTTCGTCATGTCTCTCGACCTGAGTTTGAAATTCTTGATTTTTTAATTCCATATCATAGCTAGCGTTTCAAGCTTCGATTTGCATGTTTGAACACAAAAATCCGATATCACACGACCCAGGTATGAACATTTTAATCTACTCAAGGGCTCCTCTCAACTCCCTCCTCAAGTTTGCTATTTTCGTCATGTCTCTCGACCTGAGTTTCAAAATCTTGATTTTTTAATTCCATATCATAGCTAGCGTTTCAAGCTTCGATTTGCATGTTTGAACACAAAAATCCGATATCACACGAGCCAGGTATGAACATTTTAATTTACTCAAGGGCTCCTCTCAACTCCCTCCTCAAGTTTGCTATTTTCGTCATGTCTCTCGACCTGAGTTTGAAATTCTTGATTTTTTAATTCCATAACATAGCTAGCGTTGTTAGCTTCGATTCGCATGTTTGAACACAAAAATCCGATATCACACGAGCCAGGTATGAACATTTTAATTTACTCAAGGGCTGTTCTCAACTCACTCCTCAAATTTGCTATTTTCGTCATGTCTCTCGACCTGAGTTTCAAAATCTTGATTTTATAATTCCATATCATAGCTCGCGTTGTTGGCTTCAATTCGCATGTTTGAACACAAAAATCCGATATCACACGAGCCAGGTATGAACATTTTAATTTACTCAAGGGCTCCTCTCAACTCCCTCCTCAAGTTTGCTATTTTCGTCATGTCTCTCGACCTGAGTTTGAAATTCTTGATTTTTTAATTCCATATCATAGCTAGCGTTGTTAGCTTCGATTTGCATGTTTGAACACAAAAATCCGATATCACACGACCCAGGTATGAACATTTTAATCTACTCAAGGGCTCCTCTCAACTCCCTCCTCAAGTTTGCTATTTTCGTCATGTGTCTCGACCTGAGTTTGAAATTCTTGATTTTTTAATTCCATATCATAGCTAGCGTTGTTAGCTTCGATTTGCATGTTTGAACACAAAAATCCGATATCACACGAGCCAGGTATGAACATTTTAATCTACTTAAGGGCTCCTCTCAACTCCCTCCTCAAGTTTGCTATTTTCGTCATGTCTCTCGACCTGAGTTTCAAAATCTTGATTTTTTAATTCCATATCATAGCTAGCGTTTCAAGCTTCGATTTGCATGTTTGAACACAAAAATCCGATATCACACGAGCCAGGTATGAACATTTTAATTTACTCAAGGGTTCCTCTCAACTCCCTCCTCAAGTTTGCTATTTTCGTCATGTCTCTCGACCTGAGTTTGAAATTCTTGATTTTTTAATTCCATATCATAGCTAGCGTCGTTAGCTTCGATTTGCATGTTTGAACACAAAAATCCGATATCACACGACCCAGGTATGAACATTTTAATCTACTCAAGGGCTCCTCTCAACTCCCTCCTCAAGTTTGCTATTTTCATCATGTCTCTCGACCTGAGTTTCAAAATCTTGTTTTTTTAATTCCATATCATAGCTAGCGTTTCAAGCTTCGATTTGCATGTTTGAACACAAAAATCCGATATCACACGAGCCAGGTATGAACATTTTAATTTACTCAAGGGCTCCTCTCAACTCCCTCCTCAAGTTTGCTATTTTCGTCATGTCTCTCGACCTGAGTTTCAAAATCTTGATTTTTTAATTCCATATCACACCTCACGTAGTTGGCTTCGATTTGCATGTTTGAACACAAAAATCCGATATCACACGAGCCAGGTATGAACATTTTAATTTACTCAAGGGCTCCTCTCAACTCCCTCCTCAAGTTTGCTATTTTCGTCATGTCTCTCGACCTGAGTTTGAAATTCTTGATTTTTTAATTCCATATCATAGCTAGCGTTGTTAGCTTCGATTTGCATGTTTGAACACAAAAATCCGATATCACACGACCCAGGTATGAACATTTTAATCTACTCAAGGGCTCCTCTCAACTCCCTCCTCAAGTTTGCTATTTTCGTCATGTATCTCGACCTGAGTTTGAAATTCTTGATTTTTTAATTCCATATCATAGCTAGCGTTTCAAGCTTCGATTTGCATGTTTGAACACAAAAATCCGATATCACACGAGCCAGGTATGAACATTTTAATCTACTCAAGGGCTCCTCTCAACTCCCTCCTCAAGTTTGCTATTTTCGTCATGTCTCTCGACCTGAGTTTGAAATTCTTGATTTTTTAATTCCATAACATAGCTAGCGTTGTTAGCTTCGATTTGCATGTTTGAACACAAAAATCCGATATCACACGAGCCAGGTATGAACATTTTAATTTACTCAAGGGCTCCTCTCAACTCCCTCCTCAAGTTTGCTATTTTCGTCATGTCTCTCGACCTGAGTTTGAAATTCTTGATTTTTTAATTCCATATCATAGCTAGCGTTGTTAGCTTCGATTTGCATGTTTGAACACAAAAATCCGATATCACAAGACCCAGGTATGAACATTTTAATCTACTCAAGGGCTCCTCTCAACTCCCTCCTCAAGTTTGCTATTTTCGTCATGTCTCTCGACCTGAGTTTGAAATTCTTGATTTTTTAATTCCATATCATAGCTAGCGTTTCAAGCTTCGATTTGCATGTTTGAACACAAAAATCCGATATCACACGACCCAGGTATGAACATTTTAATCTACTCAAGGGCTCCTCTCAACTCCCTCCTCAAGTTTGCTATTTTCGTCATGTCTCTCGACCTGAGTTTCAAAATCTTGATTTTTTAATTCCATATCATAGCTAGCGTTTCAAGCTTCGATTTGCATGTTTGAACACAAAAATCCGATATCACACGAGCCAGGTATGAACATTTTAATTTACTCAAGGGCTCCTCTCAACTCCCTCCTCAAGTTTGCTATTTTCGTCATGTCTCTCGACCTGAGTTTGAAATTCTTGATTTTTTAATTCCATAACATAGCTAGCGTTGTTAGCTTCGATTCGCATGTTTGAACACAAAAATCCGATATCACACGAGCCAGGTATGAACATTTTAATTTACTCAAGGGCTGTTCTCAACTCACTCCTCAAATTTGCTATTTTCGTCATGTCTCTCGACCTGAGTTTCAAAATCTTGATTTTATAATTCCATATCATAGCTCGCGTTGTTGGCTTCAATTCGCATGTTTGAACACAAAAATCCGATATCACACGAGCCAGGTATGAACATTTTAATTTACTCAAGGGCTCCTCTCAACTCCCTCCTCAAGTTTGCTATTTTCGTCATGTCTCTCGACCTGAGTTTGAAATTCTTGATTTTTTAATTCCATATCATAGCTAGCGTTGTTAGCTTCGATTTGCATGTTTGAACACAAAAATCCGATATCACACGACCCAGGTATGAACATTTTAATCTACTCAAGGGCTCCTCTCAACTCCCTCCTCAAGTTTGCTATTTTCGTCATGTGTCTCGACCTGAGTTTGAAATTCTTGATTTTTTAATTCCATATCATAGCTAGCGTTGTTAGCTTCGATTTGCATGTTTGAACACAAAAATCCGATATCACACGAGCCAGGTATG
This sequence comes from Azolla caroliniana, assembly GCF_043228905.1. Lineage (NCBI taxonomy): Eukaryota > Viridiplantae > Streptophyta > Polypodiopsida > Salviniales > Salviniaceae > Azolla > Azolla caroliniana. Next base: position 28,270 of record NW_028230467.1, read on the forward strand.
AACATTTTAATCTACTTAAGGGCTCCTCTCAACTCCCTCCTCAAGTTTGCTATTTTCGTCATGTCTCTCGACCTGAGTTTCAAAATCTTGATTTTTTAATTCCATATCATAGCTAGCGTTTCAAGCTTCGATTTGCATGTTTGAACACAAAAATCCGATATCACACGAGCCAGGTATGAACATTTTTATTTACTCAAGGGCTCCTCTCAACTCCCTCCTCAAGTTTGCTATTTTCGTCATGTCTCTCGACCTGAGCTTCAAAATCTTAATTTTTTAATTCCATATCATAGCTAGCGTCGTTAGCTTCGATTTGCATGTTTGACCACAAAAATCCGATATCACACGACCCAGGTATGAACATTTTAATCTACTCAAGGGCTCCTCTCAACTCCCTCCTCAAGTTTGCTATTTTCATCATGTCTCTCGACCTGAGTTTCAAAATCTTGTTTTTTTAATTCCATATCATAGCTAGCGTTTCAAGCTTCTATTTGCATGTTTGAACACAAAAATCCGATATCACACGAGCCAGGTATGAACATTTTAATTTACTCAAGGGCTCCTCTCAACTCCCTCCTCAAGTTTGCTAATTTCGTCATGTCTCTCGACCTGAGTTTCAAAATCTTGATTTTTTAATTCCATATCATAGCTAGCGTTTCAAGCTTCGATTTGCATGTTTGAACACAAAAATCCGATATCACACGAGCCAGGTATGAACATTTTAATTTACTCAAGGGCTCCTCTCAACTCCCTCCTCAAGTTTGCTATTTTCGTCATGTCTCTCGACCTGAGTTTGAAATTCTTGATTTTTTAATTCCATAACATAGCTAGCGTTGTTAGCTTCGATTCGCATGTTTGAACACAAAAATCCGATATCACACGAGCCAGGTATGAACATTTTAATTTACTCAAGGGCTGTTCTCAACTCACTCCTCAAATTTGCTATTTTCGTCATGTCTCTCGACCTGAGTTTCAAAATCTTGATTTTATAATTCCATATCATAGCTCGCGTTGTTGGCTTCAATTCGCATGTTTGAACACAAAAATCCGATATCACACGAGCCAGGTATGAACATTTTAATTTACTCAAGGGCTCCTCTCAACTCCCTCCTCAAGTTTGCTATTTTCGTCATGTCTCTCGACCTGAGTTTGAAATTCTTGATTTTTTAATTCCATATCATAGCTAGCGTTGTTAGCTTCGATTCGCATGTTTGAACACAAAAATCCGATATCACACGAGCCAGGTATGAACATTTTAATTTACTCAAGGGCTGTTCTCAACTCACTTCTCAAATTTGCTATTTTCGTCATGTCTCTCGACCTGAGTTTCAAAATCTTGATTTTTTAATTCCATATCATAGCTCGCGTTGTTGGCTTCGATTCGCATGTTTGAACACAAAAATACGATATCACACGAGCCAGGTATGAACATTTTAATTTACTCAAGGGTTCCTCTCAACTCCCTCCTCAAGTTTGCTATTTTCGTCATGTCTCTCGACCTGAGTTTGAAATTCTTGATTTTTTAATTCCATATCATAGCTAGCGTCGTTAGCTTCGATTTGCATGTTTGAACACAAAAATCCGATATCACACGAGCCAGGTATGAACATTTTAATCTACTCAAGGGCTCCCCTCAACTCCCTCCTCAAGTTTGCTATTTTCATCATGTCTCTCGACCTGAGTTTCAAAATCTTGTTTTTTTAATTCCATATCATAGCTAGCGTTTCAAGCTTCGATTTGCATGTTTGAACACAGAAATCCGATATCACACGAGCCAGGTATGAACATTTTAATTTACTCAAGGGCTCCTCTCAACTCCCTCCTCAAGTTTGCTATTTTCGTCATGTCTCTCGACCTGAGTTTCAAAATCTTGATTTTTTAATTCCATATCACACCTCACGTAGTTGGCTTCGATTTGCATGTTTGAACACAAAAATCCGATATCACACGAGCCAGGTATGAACATTTTAATTTACTCAAGGGCTCCTCTCAACTCCCTCCTCAAGTTTGCTATTTTCGTCATGTCTCTCGACCTGAGTTTGAAATTCTTGATTTTTTAATTCCATATCATAGCTAGCGTTGTTAGCTTCGATTCGCATGTTTGAACACAAAAATCCGATATCACACGACCCAGGTATGAACATTTTAATCTACTCAAGGGCTCCTCTCAACTCCCTCCTCAAGTTTGCTATTTTCGTCATGTATCTCGACCTGAGTTTGAAATTCTTGATTTTTTAATTCCATATCATAGCTAGCGTTGTTAGCTTCGATTTGCATGTTTGAACACAAAAATCCGATATCACACGACCCAGGTATGAACATTTTAATCTACTCAAGGGCTCCTCTCAACTCCCTCCTCAAGTTTGCTATTTTCGTCATGTCTCTCGACCTGAGTTTCAAAATCTTGTTTTTTTAATTCCATATCATAGCTAGCGTTTCAAGCTTCGATTTGCATGTTTGAACACAAAAATCCGATATCACACGAGCCAGGTATGAACATTTTAATTTACTCAAGGGCTCCTCTCAACTCCCTCCTCAAGTTTGCTATTTTCGTCATGTCTCTCGACCTGAGTTTCAAAATCTTGATTTTTTAATTCCATATCATACCTCACGTAGTTGGCTTCGATTCGCATGTTTGAACACAAAAATCCGATATCAGACGACCCAGGTATGAACATTTTAATCTACTCAAGGGCTCCTCTCAACTCCCTCCTCAAGTTTGCTATTTTCGTCATGTCTCTCGACCTGAGTTTCAAAATCTTGATTTTTTAATTCGATATCATACCTCACGTAGTTGGCTTCGATTCGCATGTTTGAACACAAAAATCCGATATCACACGAGCCAGGTATGAACATTTTAATTACAGAAGGGCTCCTCTCAACTCCCTCCTCAAGTTTGCTATTTTCGTCATGTCTCTCGACCTGAGTTTCAAAATCTTGATTTTTTAATTCCATATCATACCTCACGTAGTTGGCTTCGATTCGCATGTTTGAACACAAAAATCCGATATCACACGAGCCAGGTATGAACATTTTAATTTACTCAAGGGCTCCTCTCAACTCCCTCCTCAAGTTTGCTATTTTCGTCATGTCTCTCGACCTGAGTTTGAAATTCTTGATTTTTTAATTCCATATCATAGCTAGCGTTGTTAGCTTCGATTTGCATGTTTGAACACAAAAATCCGATATCACACGACCCAGGTATGAACATTTTAATCTACTCAAGGGCTCCTCTCAACTCCCTCCTCAAGTTTGCTATTTTCGTCATGTCTCTCGACCTGAGTTTCAAAATCTTGATTTTTTAATTCCATATCACACCTCACGTAGTTGGCTTCGATTTGCATGTTTGAACACAAAAATCCGATATCACACGAGCCAGGTATGAACATTTTAATTTACTCAAGGGCTCCTCTCAACTCCCTCCTCAAGTTTGCTATTTTCGTCATGTCTCTCGACCTGAGTTTGAAATTCTTGATTTTTTAATTCCATATCATAGCTAGCGTTGTTAGCTTCGATTTGCATGTTTGAACACAAAAATCCGATATCACACGACCCAGGTATGAACATTTTAATCTACTCAAGGGCTCCTCTCAACTCCCTCCTCAAGTTTGCTATTTTCGTCATGTATCTCGACCTGAGTTTGAAATTCTTGATTTTTTAATTCCATATCATAGCTAGCGTTGTTAGCTTCGATTTGCATGTTTGAACACAAAAATCCGATATCACACGACCCAGGTATGAACATTTTAATCTACTCAAGGGCTCCTCTCAACTCCCTCCTCAAGTTTGCTATTTTCGTCATGTCTCTCGACCTGAGTTTCAAAATCTTGATTTTTTAATTCCATATCATAGCTAGCGTTTCAAGCTTCGATTTGCATGTTTGAACACAAAAATCCGATATCACACGAGCCAGGTATGAACATTTTAATTTACTCAAGGGCTCCTCTCAACTCCCTCCTCAAGTTTGCTAATTTCGTCATGTCTCTCGACCTGAGTTTCAAAATCTTGATTTTTTAATTCCATATCATAGCTAGCGTTTCAAGCTTCGATTTGCATGTTTGAACACAAAAATCCGATATCACACGAGCCAGGTATGAACATTTTAATTTACTCAAGGGCTGTTCTCAACTCAGTCCTCAAATTTGCTATTTTCGTCATGTCTCTCGACCTGAGTTTCAAAATCTTGATTTTATAATTCCATATCATAGCTCGCGTTGTTGGCTTCAATTCGCATGTTTGAACACAAAAATCCGATATCACACGAGCCAGGTATGAACATTTTAATTTACTCAAGGGCTCCTCTCAACTCCCTCCTCAAGTTTGCTATTTTCGTCATGTCTCTCGACCTGAGTTTGAAATTCTTGATTTTTTAATTCCATAACATAGCTAGTGTTGTTAGCTTCGATTCGCATGTTTGAACACAAAAATCCGATATCACACGAGCCAGGTATGAACATTTTAATTTACTCAAGGGCTGTTCTCAACTCACTCCTCAAATTTGCTATTTTCGTCATGTCTCTCGACCTGAGTTTCAAAATCTTGATTTTTTAATTCCATATCATAGCTCGCGTTGTTGGCTTCGATTCGCATGTTTAAACACAAAAATACGATATCACACGAGCCAGGTATGAACATTTTAATTTACTCAAGGGTTCCTCTCAACTCCCTCCTCAAGTTTGCTATTTTCGTCATGTCTCTCGACCTGAGTTTGAAATTCTTGATTTTTTAATTCCATATCATAGCTAGCGTCGTTAGCTTCGATTTGCATGTTTGAACACAAAAATCCGATATCACACGACCCAGGTATGAACATTTTAATCTACTCAAGGGCTCCTCTCAACTCCCTCCTCAAGTTTGCTATTTTCATCATGTCTCTCGACCTGAGTTTCAAAATCTTGTTTCTTTAATTCCATATCATAGCTAGCGTTTCAAGCTTCGATTTGCATGTTTGAACACAAAAATCCGATATCACACGAGCCAGGTATGAACATTTTAATTTACTCAAGGGCTCCTCTCTACTCCCTCCTCAAGTTTGCTATTTTCGTCATGTCTCTCGACCTGAGTTTCAAAATCTTGATTTTTTAATTCCATATCACACCTCACGTAGTTGGCTTCGATTTGCATGTTTGAACACAAAAATCCGATATCACACGAGCCAGGTATGAACATTTTAATTACTTAACGGCTCCTCTCAACTCCCTCCTCAAGTTTGCTATTTTCTTCATGTCTCTCGACCTGAGTTTCAAAATCTTGATTTTTTAATTCCATATCATAGCTAGCGTTTCAAGCTTCGATTTGCATGTTTGAACACAAAAATCCGATATCACACGAGCCAGGTATGAACATTTTAATTTACTCAAGGGCTCCTCTCAACTCCCTCCTCAAGTTTGCTATTTTCGTCATGTCTCTCGACCTGAGTTTGAAATTCTTGATTTTTTAATTCCATAACATAGCTAGCGTTGTTAGCTTCGATTCGCATGTTTGAACACAAAAATCCGATATCACACGAGCCAGGTATGAACATTTTAATTTACTCAAGGGCTCCTCTCAACTCCCTCCTCAAGTTTGCTATTTTCGTCATGTCTCTCGACCTGAGTTTGAAATTCTTGATTTTTTAATTCCATATCATAGCTAGCGTTGTTAGCTTCGATTCGCATGTTTGAACACAAAAATCCGATATCACACGAGCCAGGTATGAACATTTTAATTTACTCAAGGGCTGTTCTCAACTCACTCCTCAAATTTGCTATTTTCGTCATGTCTCTCGACCTGAGTTTCAAAATCTTGATTTTTTAATTCCATATCATAGCTCGCGTTGTTGGCTTCGATTCGCATGTTTAAACACAAAAATACGATATCACACGAGCCAGGTATGAACATTTTAATTTACTCAAGGGTTCCTCTCAACTCCCTCCTCAAGTTTGCTATTTTCTTCATGTCTCTCGACCTGAGTTTCAAAATCTTTATTTTATAATTCCATATCATAGCTCGCGTTGTTGGCTTCAATTCGCATGTTTGAACACAAAAATCCGATATCACAGGAGCCAGGTATGAACATTTTAATTTACTCAAGGGCTGTTCTCAACTCACTCCTCAAATTTGCTATTTTCGTCATGTCTCTCGACCTGAGTTTCAAAATCTTGATTTTATAATTCCATATCATAGCTCGCGTTGTTGGCTTCAATTCGCATGTTTGAACACAAAAATCCGATATCACACGAGCCAGGTATGAACATTTTAATTTACTCAAGGGCTCCTCTCAACTCCCTCCTCAAGTTTGCTATTTTCGTCATGTCTCTCGACCTGAGTTTGAAATTCTTGATTTTTTAATTCCATATCATAGCTAGCGTTGTTAGCTTCGATTCGCATGTTTGAACACAAAAATCCGATATCACACGAGCCAGGTATGAACATTTTAATTTACTCAAGGGCTGTTCTCAACTCACTCCTCAAATTTGCTATTTTCGTCATGTCTCTCGACCTGAGTTTCAAAATCTTGATTTTTTAATTCCATATCATAGCTCGCGTTGTTGGCTTCGATTCGCATGTTTAAACACAAAAATACGATATCACACGAGCCAGGTATGAACATTTTAATTTACTCAAGGGTTCCTCTCAACTCCCTCCTCAAGTTTGCTATTTTCGTCATGTCTCTCGACCTGAGTTTGAAATTCTTGATTTTTTAATTCCATATCATAGCTAGCGTCGTTAGCTTCGATTTGCATGTTTGAACACAAAAATCCGATATCACACGACCCAGGTATGAACATTTTAATCTACTCAAGGGCTCCTCTCAACTCCCTCCTCAAGTTTGCTATTTTCATCATGTCTCTCGACCTGAGTTTCAAAATCTTGTTTTTTTAATTCCATATCATAGCTAGCGTTTCAAGCTTCGATTTGCATGTTTGAACACAAAAATCCGATATCACACGAGCCAGGTATGAACATTTTAATTTACTCAAGGGCTCCTCTCTACTCCCTCCTCAAGTTTGCTATTTTCGTCATGTCTCTCGACCTGAGTTTCAAAATCTTGATTTTTTAATTCCATATCACACCTCACGTAGTTGGCTTCGATTTGCATGTTTGAACACAAAAATCCGATATCACACGAGCCAGGTATGAACATTTTAATTACTTAACGGCTCCTCTCAACTCCCTCCTCAAGTTTGCTATTTTCTTCATGTCTCTCGACCTGAGTTTCAAAATCTTGATTTTTTAATTCCATATCATAGCTAGCGTTTCAAGCTTCGATTTGCATGTTTGAACACAAAAATCCGATATCACACGAGCCAGGTATGAACATTTTAATTTACTCAAGGGCTCCTCTCAACTCCCTCCTCAAGTTTGCTATTTTCGTCATGTCTCTCGACCTGAGTTTGAAATTCTTGATTTTTTAATTCCATAACATAGCTAGCGTTGTTAGCTTCGATTCGCATGTTTGAACACAAAAATCCGATATCACACGAGCCAGGTATGAACATTTTAATTTACTCAAGGGCTCCTCTCAACTCCCTCCTCAAGTTTGCTATTTTCGTCATGTCTCTCGACCTGAGTTTGAAATTCTTGATTTTTTAATTCCATATCATAGCTAGCGTTGTTAGCTTCGATTCGCATGTTTGAACACAAAAATCCGATATCACACGAGCCAGGTATGAACATTTTAATTTACTCAAGGGCTGTTCTCAACTCACTCCTCAAATTTGCTATTTTCGTCATGTCTCTCGACCTGAGTTTCAAAATCTTGATTTTTTAATTCCATATCATAGCTCGCGTTGTTGGCTTCGATTCGCATGTTTAAACACAAAAATACGATATCACACGAGCCAGGTATGAACATTTTAATTTACTCAAGGGTTCCTCTCAACTCCCTCCTCAAGTTTGCTATTTTCGTCATGTCTCTCGACCTGAGTTTGAAATTCTTGATTTTTTAATTCCATATCATAGCTAGCGTCGTTAGCTTCGATTTGCATGTTTGAACACAAAAATCCGATATCACACGACCCAGGTATGAACATTTTAATCGACTCAAGGGCTCCTCTCAACTCCCTCCTCAAGTTTGCTATTTTCATCATGTCTCTCGACCTGAGTTTCAAAATCTTGTTTTTTTAATTCCATATCATAGCTAGCGTTTCAAGCTTCGATTTGCATGTTTGAACACAAAAATCCGATATCACACGAGCCAGGTATGAACATTTTAATTTACTCAAGGGCTCCTCTCTACTCCCTCCTCAAGTTTGCTATTTTCGTCATGTCTCTCGACCTGAGTTTCAAAATCTTGATTTTTTAATTCCATATCACACCTCACGTAGTTGGCTTCGATTTGCATGTTTGAACACAAAAATCCGATATCACACGAGCCAGGTATGAACATTTTAATTACTTAACGGCTCCTCTCAACTCCCTCCTCAAGTTTGCTATTTTCTTCATGTCTCTCGACCTGAGTTTCAAAATCTTGATTTTTTAATTCCATATCATAGCTAGCGTTTCAAGCTTCGATTTGCATGTTTGAACACAAAAATCCGATATCACACGAGCCAGGTATGAACATTTTAATTTACTCAAGGGCTCCTCTCAACTCCCTCCTCAAGTTTGCTATTTTCGTCATGTCTCTCGACCTGAGTTTGAAATTCTTGATTTTTTAATTCCATAACATAGCTAGCGTTGTTAGCTTCGATTCGCATGTTTGAACACAAAAATCCGATATCACACGAGCCAGGTATGAACATTTTAATTTACTCAAGGGCTCCTCTCAACTCCCTCCTCAAGTTTGCTATTTTCGTCATGTCTCTCGACCTGAGTTTGAAATTCTTGATTTTTTAATTCCATAACATAGCTAGCGTTGTTAGCTTCGATTCGCATGTTTGAACACAAAAATCCGATATCACACGAGCCAGGTATGAACATTTTAATTTACTCAAGGGCTGTTCTCAACTCACTCCTCAAATTTGCTATTTTCGTCATGTCTGTCGACCTGAGTTTCAAAATCTTGATTTTATAATTCCATATCATAGCTCGCGTTGTTGGCTTCAATTCGCATGTTTGAACACAAAAATCCGATATCACACGAGCCAGGTATGAACATTTTAATTTACTCAAGGGCTCCTCTCAACTCCCTCCTCAAGTTTGCTATTTTCGTCATGTCTCTCGACCTGAGTTTGAAATTCTTGATTTTTTAATTCCATATCATAGCTAGCGTTGTTAGCTTCGATTTGCATGTTTGAACACAAAAATCCGATATCACACGACCCAGGTATGAACATTTTAATCTACTGAAGGGCTCCTCTCAACTCCCTCCTCAAGTTTGCTATTTTCTTCATGTCTCTCGACCTGAGTTTCAAAATCTTGATTTTTTAATTCCATATCATAGCTAGCATTTCAAGCTTCGATTTGCATGTTTGAACACAAAAATCCGATATCACACGAGCCAGGTATGAACATTTTAATTTACTCAAGGGCTCCTCTAAACTCCCTCCTCAAGTTTGCTATTTTCGTCATGTCTGTCGACCTGAGTTTGAAATTCTTGATTTTTTAATTCCATATCATAGCTAGCGTTGTTAGCTTCGATTTGCATGTTTGAACACAAAAATCCGATATCACACGACCCAGGTATGAACATTTTAATCTACTCAAGGGCTCCTCTCAACTCCCTCCTCAAGTTTGCTATTTTCTTCATGTCTCTCGACCTGAGTTTCAAAATCTTGATTTTTTAATTCCATATCATACCTCACGTAGTTGGCTTCGATTCGCATGTTTGAACACAAAAATCCGATATCACACGAGCCAGGTATGAACATTTTAATTTACTCAAGGGTTGTTCTCAACTCACTCCTCAAATTTGCTATTTTCGTCATGTCTCTCGACCTGAGTTTGAAATTCTTGATTTTTTAATTCCATATCATAGCTAGCGTCGTTAGCTTCGATTTGCATGTTTGAACACAAAAATCCGATATCACACGACCCAGGTATGAACATTTTAATCTACTCAAGGGCTCCTCTCAACTCCCTCCTCAAGTTTGCTATTTTCATCATGTCTCTCGACCTCAGTTTCAAAATCTTGATTCTTTAATTCCATATCATAGCTCGCGTTGTTGGCTTCGATTTGCATGTTTGAACACAAAAATCCGATATCACACGAGCCAGGTATGAACATTTTAATTTACTCAAGGGCTCCTCTCAACTCCCTCCTCAAGTTTGCTATTTTCGTCATGTCCCTCGACCTGAGTTTCAAAATCTTGATTTTTTAATTCATATCATAGCTAGCGTTTCAAGCTTCGATTTGCATGTTTGAACACAAAAATCCGATATCACTAGAGCTAGGTATGAACATTTTAATTTACTCAAGGGCTCCTCTCAACTCCCTCCGCAAGTTTGCTATTTTCGTCATGTCTCTCGACCTGAGCTTCAAAATCTTGATTTTTTAATTCCATATCATAGCTCGCGTTGTTGGCTTCGATTCGCATGTTTGAACACAAAAATCCGATATCACACGAGCCAGGTATGAACATTTTAATTTACTCAAGGGCTCCTCTCAACTCCCTCCTCAAGTTTGCTATTTTCGTCATGTCTCTCGACCTGAGTTTCAAAATCTTGATTTTTTAATTCCATATCATACCTCACGTAGTTGGCTTCGATTCGCATGTTTGAACACAAAAATCCGATATCACACGAGCCAGGTATGAACATTTTAATTTACTCAAGGGCTGTTCTCAACTCACTCCTCAAATTTGCTATTTTCGTCATGTCTCTCGACCTGAGTTTCAAAATCTTTATTTTATAATTCCATATCATAGCTCGCGTTGTTGGCTTCAATTCGCATGTTTGAACACAAAAATCCAATATCACACGAGCCAGGTATGAACATTTTAATTTACTCAAGGGCTCCTATCAACTCACTCCTCAAATTTGCTATTTTCGTCATGTCTCTCGACCTGAGTTTCAAAATCTTGATTTTTAAATTCCATATCATAGCTCGCGTTGTTGGCTTCGATTCGCATGTTTGAACACAAAAATCCGATATCACACGAGCCAGGTATGAACATTTTAATTTACTCAAGGGCTCCTCTCAACTCCCTCCTCAAGTTTGCTATTTTCGTCATGTCTCTCGACCTGAGTTTCAAAATCTTGATTTTTAAATTCCATATCATAGCTCGCGTTGTTGGCTTCGATTCGCATGTTTGAACACAAAAATCCGATATCACACGAGCCAGGTATGAACATTTTAATTTACTCAAGGGCTCCTCTCAACTCCCTCCTCAAGTTTGCTATTTTCGTCATGTCTCTCGACCTGAGTTTGAAATTCTTGATTTTTTAATTCCATATCATAGCTAGCGTTGTTAGCTTCGATTCGCATGTTTGAACACAAAAATCCGATATCACACGAGCCAGGTATGAACATTTTAATTTACTCAAGGGCTGTTCTCAACTCACTCCTCAAATTTGCTATTTTCGTCATGTCTCTCGACCTGAGTTTCAAAATCTTGATTTTTTAATTCCATATCATAGCTCGCGTTGTTGGCTTCGATTCGCATGTTTAAACACAAAAATACGATATCACACGAGCCAGGTATGAACATTTTAATTTACTCAAGGGTTCCTCTCAACTCCCTCCTCAAGTTTGCTATTTTCGTCATGTCTCTCGACCTGAGTTTGAAATTCTTGATTTTTTAATTCCATATCATAGCTAGCGTCGTTAGCTTCGATTTGCATGTTTGAACACAAAAATCCGATATCACACGACCCAGGTATGAACATTTTAATCGACTCAAGGGCTCCTCTCAACTCCCTCCTCAAGTTTGCTATTTTCATCATGTCTCTCGACCTGAGTTTCAAAATCTTGTTTTTTTAATTCCATATCATAGCTAGCGTTTCAAGCTTCGATTTGCATGTTTGAACACAAAAATCCGATATCACACGAGCCAGGTATGAACATTTTAATTTACTCAAGGGCTCCTCTCTACTCCCTCCTCAAGTTTGCTATTTTCGTCATGTCTCTCGACCTGAGTTTCAAAATCTTGATTTTTTAATTCCATATCACACCTCACGTAGTTGGCTTCGATTTGCATGTTTGAACACAAAAATCCGATATCACACGAGCCAGGTATGAACATTTTAATTACTTAACGGCTCCTCTCAACTCCCTCCTCAAGTTTGCTATTTTCTTCATGTCTCTCGACCTGAGTTTCAAAATCTTGATTTTTTAATTCCATATCATAGCTAGCGTTTCAAGCTTCGATTTGCATGTTTGAACACAAAAATCCGATATCACACGAGCCAGGTATGAACATTTTAATTTACTCAAGGGCTCCTCTCAACTCCCTCCTCAAGTTTGCTATTTTCGTCATGTCTCTCGACCTGAGTTTGAAATTCTTGATTTTTTAATTCCATAACATAGCTAGCGTTGTTAGCTTCGATTCGCATGTTTGAACACAAAAATCCGATATCACACGAGCCAGGTATGAACATTTTAATTTACTCAAGGGCTCCTCTCAACTCCCTCCTCAAGTTTGCTATTTTCGTCATGTCTCTCGACCTGAGTTTGAAATTCTTGATTTTTTAATTCCATAACATAGCTAGCGTTGTTAGCTTCGATTCGCATGTTTGAACACAAAAATCCGATATCACACGAGCCAGGTATGAACATTTTAATTTACTCAAGGGCTGTTCTCAACTCACTCCTCAAATTTGCTATTTTCGTCATGTCTGTCGACCTGAGTTTCAAAATCTTGATTTTATAATTCCATATCATAGCTCGCGTTGTTGGCTTCAATTCGCATGTTTGAACACAAAAATCCGATATCACACGAGCCAGGTATGAACATTTTAATTTACTCAAGGGCTCCTCTCAACTCCCTCCTCAAGTTTGCTATTTTCGTCATGTCTCTCGACCTGAGTTTGAAATTCTTGATTTTTTAATTCCATATCATAGCTAGCGTTGTTAGCTTCGATTTGCATGTTTGAACACAAAAATCCGATATCACACGACCCAGGTATGAACATTTTAATCTACTGAAGGGCTCCTCTCAACTCCCTCCTCAAGTTTGCTATTTTCTTCATGTCTCTCGACCTGAGTTTCAAAATCTTGATTTTTTAATTCCATATCATAGCTAGCATTTCAAGCTTCGATTTGCATGTTTGAACACAAAAATCCGATATCACACGAGCCAGGTATGAACATTTTAATTTACTCAAGGGCTCCTCTAAACTCCCTCCTCAAGTTTGCTATTTTCGTCATGTCTGTCGACCTGAGTTTGAAATTCTTGATTTTTTAATTCCATATCATAGCTAGCGTTGTTAGCTTCGATTTGCATGTTTGAACACAAAAATCCGATATCACACGACCCAGGTATGAACATTTTAATCTACTCAAGGGCTCCTCTCAACTCCCTCCTCAAGTTTGCTATTTTCTTCATGTCTCTCGACCTGAGTTTCAAAATCTTGATTTTTTAATTCCATATCATACCTCACGTAGTTGGCTTCGATTCGCATGTTTGAACACAAAAATCCGATATCACACGAGCCAGGTATGAACATTTTAATTTACTCAAGGGTTGTTCTCAACTCACTCCTCAAATTTGCTATTTTCGTCATGTCTCTCGACCTGAGTTTGAAATTCTTGATTTTTTAATTCCATATCATAGCTAGCGTCGTTAGCTTCGATTTGCATGTTTGAACACAAAAATCCGATATCACACGACCCAGGTATGAACATTTTAATCTACTCAAGGGCTCCTCTCAACTCCCTCCTCAAGTTTGCTATTTTCATCATGTCTCTCGACCTCAGTTTCAAAATCTTGATTCTTTAATTCCATATCATAGCTCGCGTTGTTGGCTTCGATTTGCATGTTTGAACACAAAAATCCGATATCACACGAGCCAGGTATGAACATTTTAATTTACTCAAGGGCTCCTCTCAACTCCCTCCTCAAGTTTGCTATTTTCGTCATGTCCCTCGACCTGAGTTTCAAAATCTTGATTTTTTAATTCATATCATAGCTAGCGTTTCAAGCTTCGATTTGCATGTTTGAACACAAAAATCCGATATCACTAGAGCTAGGTATGAACATTTTAATTTACTCAAGGGCTCCTCTCAACTCCCTCCGCAAGTTTGCTATTTTCGTCATGTCTCTCGACCTGAGCTTCAAAATCTTGATTTTTTAATTCCATATCATAGCTCGCGTTGTTGGCTTCGATTCGCATGTTTGAACACAAAAATCCGATATCACACGAGCCAGGTATGAACATTTTAATTTACTCAAGGGCTCCTCTCAACTCCCTCCTCAAGTTTGCTATTTTCGTCATGTCTCTCGACCTGAGTTTCAAAATCTTGATTTTTTAATTCCATATCATACCTCACGTAGTTGGCTTCGATTCGCATGTTTGAACACAAAAATCCGATATCACACGAGCCAGGTATGAACATTTTAATTTACTCAAGGGCTGTTCTCAACTCACTCCTCAAATTTGCTATTTTCGTCATGTCTCTCGACCTGAGTTTCAAAATCTTTATTTTATAATTCCATATCATAGCTCGCGTTGTTGGCTTCAATTCGCATGTTTGAACACAAAAATCCAATATCACACGAGCCAGGTATGAACATTTTAATTTACTCAAGGGCTCCTATCAACTCACTCCTCAAATTTGCTATTTTCGTCATGTCTCTCGACCTGAGTTTCAAAATCTTGATTTTTAAATTCCATATCATAGCTCGCGTTGTTGGCTTCGATTCGCATGTTTGAACACAAAAATCCGATATCACACGAGCCAGGTATGAACATTTTAATTTACTCAAGGGCTCCTCTCAACTCCCTCCTCAAGTTTGCTATTTTCGTCATGTATCTCGACCTGAGTTTGAAATTCTTGATTTTTTAATTCCATATCATAGCTAGCGTTGTTAGCTTCGATTCGCATGTTTGAACACAAAAATCCGATATCACACGAGCCAGGTATGAACATTTTAATTTACTCAAGGGCTCCTCTCAACTCCCTCCTCAAGTTTGCTATTTTCTTCATGTCTCTCGACCTGAGTTTCAAAATCTTGATTTTTTAATTCCATATCATAGCTAGCGTTTCAAGCTTCGATTTGCATGTTTGAACACAAAAATCCGATATCACACGAGCCAGGTATGAACATTTTAATTTACTCAAGGGCTCCTCTCAACTCCCTCCTCAAGTTTGTTATTTTCGTCATGTCTCTCGACCTGAGTTTCAAAATCTTGATTTTTTAATTCCATATCATACCTCACGTAGTTGGTTTCGATTCGCATGTTTGAACACAAAAATCCGATATCACACGAGCCAGGTATGAACATTTTAATTACTTAAGGGCTCCTCTCAACTCCCTCCTCAAGTTTGCTATTTTCGTCATGTCTCTCGACCTGAGTTTCAAAATCTTGATTTTTTAATTCCATATCATAGCTCGCGTTGTTGGCTTCGATTTGCATGTTTGAACACAAAAATCCGATATCACACGAGCCAGGTATGAACATTTTAATTACTTAAGGGCTCCTCTCAACTCCCTCCTCAAGTTTGCTATTTTCGTCATGTCTCTCGACCTGAGTTTCAAAATCTTGATTTTTTAATTCCATATCATACCTCACGTAGTTGGCTTCGAGTCGCATGTTTGAACACAAAAATCCGATATCACACGAGCCAGGTATGAACATTTTAATTACTTAAGGGCTCCTCTCAACTCCCTCCTCAAGTTTGCTATTTTCATCATGTCTCTCGACCTGAGTTTCAAATTCTTGATTTTTTAATTCCATATCATAGCTAGCGTTGTTAGCTTCAAGGGCTGTTCTCAACTCATTCCTCAAATTTGCTATTTTCGTCATGTCTCTCGACCTGAGTTTCAAAATCTTTATTTTATAATTCCATATCATAGCTCGCGTTGTTGGCTTCCATTCGCATGTTTGAACACAAAAATCCGATATCACACGAGCCAGGTATGAACATTTTAATTTAGTCAAGGGCTGTTCTCAACTCACTCCTCAAATTTGCTATTTTCGTCATGTCTCTCGACCTGAGTTTCAAAATCTTTATTTTATAATTCCATATCATAGCTCGCGTTGTTGGCTTCCATTCGCATGTTTGAACACAAAAATCCGATATCACACGAGCCAGGTATGAACATTTTAATTTACTCAAGGGCTGTTCTCAACTCACTCCTCAAATTTGCTATTTTCGTCATGTCTCTCGACCTGAGTTTCAAAATCTTGATTTTATAATTCCATATCATAGCTCGCGTTGTTGGCTTCAATTCGCATGTTTGAACACAAAAATCCGATATCACACGAGCCAGGTATGAACATTTTAATTTACTCAAGGGTTGTTCTCAACTCACTCCTCAAATTTGCTATTTTCGTCATGTCTCTCGACCTGAGTTTCAAAACCTTTATTTTTTAATTCCATATCATAGCTCGCGTTGTTGGCTTCGATTCGCATGTTTGAACACAAAAATCCGATATCACACGACCCAGGTATGAACATTTTAATCTACTCAAGGGCTCCTCTCAACTCCCTCCTCAAGTTTGCTATTTTCATCATGTCTCTCGACCTGAGTTTCAAATTCTTGATTTTTTAATTCCATATCATAGCTAGCGTTGTTAGCTTCGATTCGCATGTTTGAACACAAAAATCCGATATCACACGAGCCAGGTATGAACATTTTAATTTACTCAAGGGCTCCTCTCAACTCCCTCCTCAAGTTTGCTATTTTCGTCATGTATCTCGACCTGAGTTTGAAATTCTTGATTTTTTAATTCCATATCATACCTAGCGTTGTTAGCTTCGATTCGCAGGTTTGAACACAAAAATCCGATATCACACGAGCCAGGTATGAACATTTTAATTTACTCAAGGGCTGT
Source organism: Azolla caroliniana (assembly GCF_043228905.1). NCBI lineage: Eukaryota > Viridiplantae > Streptophyta > Polypodiopsida > Salviniales > Salviniaceae > Azolla > Azolla caroliniana. The sequence goes on from NW_028230467.1 coordinate 45,130, forward strand.
TCTCAACTCACTCCTCAAATTTGCTATTTTCGTCATGTCTCTCGACCTGAGTTTCAAAATCTTGATTTTATAATTCCATATCATAGCTCGCGTTGTTGGCTTCAATTCGCATGTTTGAACACAAAAATCCGATATCACACGAGCCAGGTATGAACATTTTAATTTACTCAAGGGCTGTTCTCAACTCACTCCTCAAATTTGCTATTTTCGTCATGTCTCTCGACCTGAGTTTCAAAATCTTGATTTTATAATTCCATATCATAGCTCGCGTTGATGGCTTCAATTCGCATGTTTGAACACAAAAATCCGATATCACACGAGCCAGGTATGAACATTTTAATTTACTCAAGGGTTGTTCTCAACTCACTCCTCAAATTTGCTATTTTTGTCATGTCTCTCGACCTGAGTTTGAAATTCTTGATTTTTTAATTCCATATCATAGCTAGCGTTGTTAGCTTCGATTTGCATGTTTGAACACAAAAATCCGATATCACACGACCCAGGTATGAACATTTTAATCTACTCAAGGGCTCCTCTCAACTCCCTCCTCAAGTTTGCTATTTTCATCATGTCTCTCGACCTGAGTTTCAAAATCTTGATTCTTTAATTCCATATCATAGCTCGCGTTGTTGGCTTCGATTTGCATGTTTGAACACAAAAATCCGATATCACACGAGCCAGGTATGAACATTTTAATTTACTCAAGGGCTCCTCTCAACTCCCTCCTCAAGTTTGCTATTTTCGTCATGTCTCTCGACCTGAGTTTCAAAATCTTGATTTTTTAATTCCATATCATACCTCACGTAGTTGGCTTCGATTTGCATGTTTGAACACAAAAATCCGATATCACACGACCCAGGTATGAACATTTTAATTTACTCAAGGGCTCCTCTCAACTCCCTCCTCAAGTTTGTTATTTTCGTCATGTCTCTCGACCTGAGTTTCAAAATCTTGATTTTTTAATTCCATATCATACCTCACGTAGTTGGCTTCGATTCGCATGTTTGAACACAAAAATCCGATATCACACGAGCCAGGTATGAACATTTTAATTACTTAAGGGCTCCTCTCAACTCCCTCCTCAAGTTTGCTATTTTCGTCATGTCTCTCGACCTGAGTTTCAAAATCTTGATTTTTTAATTCCATATCATACCTCACGTAGTTGGCTTCGATTCGCATGTTTGAACACAAAAATCCGATATCACACGAGCCAGGTATGAACATTTTAATTACTTAAGGGCTCCTCTCAACTCCCTCCTCAAGTTTGCTATTTTCATCATGTCTCTCGACCTGAGTTTCAAATTCTTGATTTTTTAATTCCATATCATAGCTAGCGTTGTTGGCTTCGATTTGCATGTTTGAACACAAAAATCCGATATCACACGAGCCAGGTATGAACATTTTAATTTACTCAAGGGCTCCTCTCAACTCACTCCTCAAATTTGCTATTTTCGTCATGTCTCTCGACCTGAGTTTCAAAATCTTTATTTTATAATTCCATATCATAGCTCGCGTTGTTGGCTTCAATTCGCATGTTTGAACACAAAAATCCGATATCACACGAGCCAGGTATGAACATTTTAATTTACTCAAGGGCTCCTCTCAACTCCCTCCTCAAGTTTGCTATTTTCGTCATGTCTCTCGACCTGAGTTTCAAAATCTTGATTTTTAAATTCCATATCATAGCTCGCGTTGTTGGCTTCGATTCGCATGTTTGAACACAAAAATCCGATATCACACGAGCCAGGTATGAACATTTTAATTTACTCAAGGGCTCCTCTCAACTCCCTCCTCAAGTTTGCTATTTTCGTCATGTCTCTCGACCTGAGTTTGAAATTCTTGATTTTTTAATCCCATATCATAGCTAGCGTTGTTAGCTTCGATTCGCATGTTTGAACACAAAAATCCGATATCACACGAGCCAGGTATGAACATTTTAATTTACTCAAGGGCTGTTCTCAACTCACTCCTCAAATTTGCTATTTTCGTCATGTCTCTCGACCTGAGTTTCAAAATCTTGATTTTTTAATTCCATATCATAGCTCGCGTTGTTGGCTTCGATTCGCATGTTTAAACACAAAAATACGATATCACACGAGCCAGGTATGAACATTTTAATTTACTCAAGGGTTCCTCTCAACTCCCTCCTCAAGTTTGCTATTTTCGTCATGTCTCTCGACCTGAGTTTGAAATTCTTGATTTTTTAATTCCATATCATAGCTAGCGTCGTTAGCTTCGATTTGCATGTTTGAACACAAAAATCCGATATCACACGACCCAGGTATGAACATTTTAATTTACTCAAGGGCTCCTCTCAACTCCCTCCTCAAGTTTGCTATTTTCGTCATGTCTCTCGACCTGAGTTTCAAAATCTTGTTTTTTTAATTCCATATCATAGCTAGCGTTTCAAGCTTCGATTTGCATGTTTGAACACAAAAATCCGATATCACACGAGCCAGGTATGAACATTTTAATTTACTCAAGGGCTCCTCTCTACTCCCTCCTCAAGTTTGCTATTTTCGTCATGTCTCTCGACCTGAGTTTCAAAATCTTGATTTTTTAATTCCATATCACACCTCACGTAGTTGGCTTCGATTTGCATGTTTGAACACAAAAATCCGATATCACACGAGCCAGGTATGAACATTTTAATTACTTAACGGCTCCTCTCAACTCCCTCCTCAAGTTTGCTATTTTCTTCATGTCTCTCGACCTGAGTTTCAAAATCTTGATTTTTTAATTCCATATCATAGCTAGCGTTTCAAGCTTCGATTTGCATGTTTGAACACAAAAATCCGATATCACACGAGCCAGGTATGAACATTTTAATTTACTCAAGGGCTCCTCTCAACTCCCTCCTCAAGTTTGCTATTTTCGTCATGTCTCTCGACCTGAGTTTGAAATTCTTGATTTTTTAATTCCATAACATAGCTAGCGTTGTTAGCTTCGATTCGCATGTTTGAACACAAAAATCCGATATCACACGAGCCAGGTATGAACATTTTAATTTACTCAAGGGCTCCTCTCAACTCCCTCCTCAAGTTTGCTATTTTCGTCATGTCTCTCGACCTGAGTTTGAAATTCTTGATTTTTTAATTCCATAACATAGCTAGCGTTGTTAGCTTCGATTCGCATGTTTGAACACAAAAATCCGATATCACACGAGCCAGGTATGAACATTTTAATTTACTCAAGGGCTGTTCTCAACTCACTCCTCAAATTTGCTATTTTCGTCATGTCTCTCGACCTGAGTTTCAAAATCTTGATTTTATAATTCCATATCATAGCTCGCGTTGTTGGCTTTAATTCGCATGTTTGAACACAAAAATCCGATATCACACGAGCCAGGTATGAACATTTTAATTTACTCAAGGGTTGTTCTCAACTCACTCCTCAAATTTGCTATTTTCGTCATGTCTCTCGACCTGAGTTTGAAATTCTTGATTTTTTAATTCCATATCATAGCTAGCGTCGTTAGCTTCGATTTGCATGTTTGAACACAAAAATCCGATATGACACGACCCAGGTATGAACATTTTAATCTACTCAAGGGCTCCTCTCAACTCCCTCCTCAAGTTTGCTATTTTCATCATGTCTCTCGACCTGAGTTTCAAAATCTTGATTCTTTAATTCCATATCATAACTCGCGTTGTTGGCTTCGATTTGCATGTTTGAACACAAAAATCCGATATCACACGAGCCAGGTATGAACACTTTAATTTACTCAAGGGCTCCTCTCAACTCCCTCCTCAAGTTTGCTATTTTCGTCATGTCTCTCGACCTGAGTTTCAAAATCTTGATTTTTTAATTCCATATCATACCTCACGTAGTTGGCTTCGATTCGCATGTTTGAACACAAAAATCCGATATGACACGAGCCAGGTATGAATATTTTAATTACTTAAGGGCTCCTCTCAACTCCCTCCTCAAGTTTGCTATTTTCGTCATGTCTCTCGACCTGAGTTTCAAAATCTTGATTTTTTAATTCCATATCATAGCTAGCGTTGTTAGCTTCGATTCGCATGTTTGAACACAAAAATCCGATATCACACGAGCCAGGTATGAACATTTTAATTTACTCAAGGGCTCCTCTCAACTCCCTCCTCAAGTTTGTTATTTTCGTCATGCCTCTCGACCTGAGTTTCAAAATCTTGATTTTTTAATTCCATATCATAGCTCGCGTTGTTGGCTTCGATTCGCATGTTTGAACACAAAAATCCGATATCACACGAGCCAGGTATGAACATTTTAATTTACTCAAGGGTTGTTCTCAACTCACTCCTCAAATTTGCTATTTTTGTCATGTCTCTCGACCTGAGTTTGAAATTCTTGATTTTTTAATTCCATATCATAGCTAGCGTTGTTAGCTTCGATTTGCATGTTTGAACACAAAAATCCGATATCACACGACCCAGGTATGAACATTTTAATCTACTCAAGGGCTCCTCTCAACTCCCTCCTCAAGTTTGCTATTTTCATCATGTCTCTCGACCTGAGTTTCAAAATCTTGATTCTTTAATTCCATATCATAGCTCGCGTTGTTGGCTTCGATTTGCATGTTTGAACACAAAAATCCGATATCACACGAGCCAGGTATGAACATTTTAATTTACTCAAGGGCTCCTCTCAACTCCCTCCTCAAGTTTGCTATTTTCGTCATGTCTCTCGACCTGAGTTTCAAAATCTTGATTTTTTAATTCCATATCATACCTCACGTAGTTGGCTTCGATTTGCATGTTTGAACACAAAAATCCGATATCACACGACCCAGGTATGAACATTTTAATTTACTCAAGGGCTCCTCTCAACTCCCTCCTCAAGTTTGTTATTTTCGTCATGTCTCTCGACCTGAGTTTCAAAATCTTGATTTTTTAATTCCATATCATACCTCACGTAGTTGGCTTCGATTCGCATGTTTGAACACAAAAATCCGATATCACACGAGCCAGGTATGAACATTTTAATTACTTAAGGGCTCCTCTCAACTCCCTCCTCAAGTTTGCTATTTTCGTCATGTCTCTCGACCTGAGTTTCAAAATCTTGATTTTTTAATTCCATATCATACCTCACGTAGTTGGCTTCGATTCGCATGTTTGAACACAAAAATCCGATATCACACGAGCCAGGTATGAACATTTTAATTACTTAAGGGCTCCTCTCAACTCCCTCCTCAAGTTTGCTATTTTCATCATGTCTCTCGACCTGAGTTTCAAATTCTTGATTTTTTAATTCCATATCATAGCTAGCGTTGTTGGCTTCGATTTGCATGTTTGAACACAAAAATCCGATATCACACGAGCCAGGTATGAACATTTTAATTTACTCAAGGGCTCCTCTCAACTCACTCCTCAAATTTGCTATTTTCGTCATGTCTCTCGACCTGAGTTTCAAAATCTTTATTTTATAATTCCATATCATAGCTCGCGTTGTTGGCTTCAATTCGCATGTTTGAACACAAAAATCCGATATCACACGAGCCAGGTATGAACATTTTAATTTACTCAAGGGCTCCTCTCAACTCCCTCCTCAAGTTTGCTATTTTCGTCATGTCTCTCGACCTGAGTTTCAAAATCTTGATTTTTAAATTCCATATCATAGCTCGCGTTGTTGGCTTCGATTCGCATGTTTGAACACAAAAATCCGATATCACACGAGCCAGGTATGAACATTTTAATTTACTCAAGGGCTCCTCTCAACTCCCTCCTCAAGTTTGCTATTTTCGTCATGTCTCTCGACCTGAGTTTGAAATTCTTGATTTTTTAATCCCATATCATAGCTAGCGTTGTTAGCTTCGATTCGCATGTTTGAACACAAAAATCCGATATCACACGAGCCAGGTATGAACATTTTAATTTACTCAAGGGCTGTTCTCAACTCACTCCTCAAATTTGCTATTTTCGTCATGTCTCTCGACCTGAGTTTCAAAATCTTGATTTTTTAATTCCATATCATAGCTCGCGTTGTTGGCTTCGATTCGCATGTTTAAACACAAAAATACGATATCACACGAGCCAGGTATGAACATTTTAATTTACTCAAGGGTTCCTCTCAACTCCCTCCTCAAGTTTGCTATTTTCGTCATGTCTCTCGACCTGAGTTTGAAATTCTTGATTTTTTAATTCCATATCATAGCTAGCGTCGTTAGCTTCGATTTGCATGTTTGAACACAAAAATCCGATATCACACGACCCAGGTATGAACATTTTAATCGACTCAAGGGCTCCTCTCAACTCCCTCCTCAAGTTTGCTATTTTCATCATGTCTCTCGACCTGAGTTTCAAAATCTTGTTTTTTTAATTCCATATCATAGCTAGCGTTTCAAGCTTCGATTTGCATGTTTGAACACAAAAATCCGATATCACACGAGCCAGGTATGAACATTTTAATTTACTCAAGGGCTCCTCTCTACTCCCTCCTCAAGTTTGCTATTTTCGTCATGTCTCTCGACCTGAGTTTCAAAATCTTGATTTTTTAATTCCATATCACACCTCACGTAGTTGGCTTCGATTTGCATGTTTGAACACAAAAATCCGATATCACACGAGCCAGGTATGAACATTTTAATTACTTAACGGCTCCTCTCAACTCCCTCCTCAAGTTTGCTATTTTCTTCATGTCTCTCGACCTGAGTTTCAAAATCTTGATTTTTTAATTCCATATCATAGCTAGCGTTTCAAGCTTCGATTTGCATGTTTGAACACAAAAATCCGATATCACACGAGCCAGGTATGAACATTTTAATTTACTCAAGGGCTCCTCTCAACTCCCTCCTCAAGTTTGCTATTTTCGTCATGTCTCTCGACCTGAGTTTGAAATTCTTGATTTTTTAATTCCATAACATAGCTAGCGTTGTTAGCTTCGATTCGCATGTTTGAACACAAAAATCCGATATCACACGAGCCAGGTATGAACATTTTAATTTACTCAAGGGCTCCTCTCAACTCCCTCCTCAAGTTTGCTATTTTCGTCATGTCTCTCGACCTGAGTTTGAAATTCTTGATTTTTTAATTCCATAACATAGCTAGCGTTGTTAGCTTCGATTCGCATGTTTGAACACAAAAATCCGATATCACACGAGCCAGGTATGAACATTTTAATTTACTCAAGGGCTGTTCTCAACTCACTCCTCAAATTTGCTATTTTCGTCATGTCTCTCGACCTGAGTTTCAAAATCTTGATTTTATAATTCCATATCATAGCTCGCGTTGTTGGCTTTAATTCGCATGTTTGAACACAAAAATCCGATATCACACGAGCCAGGTATGAACATTTTAATTTACTCAAGGGTTGTTCTCAACTCACTCCTCAAATTTGCTATTTTCGTCATGTCTCTCGACCTGAGTTTGAAATTCTTGATTTTTTAATTCCATATCATAGCTAGCGTCGTTAGCTTCGATTTGCATGTTTGAACACAAAAATCCGATATGACACGACCCAGGTATGAACATTTTAATCTACTCAAGGGCTCCTCTCAACTCCCTCCTCAAGTTTGCTATTTTCATCATGTCTCTCGACCTGAGTTTCAAAATCTTGATTCTTTAATTCCATATCATAACTCGCGTTGTTGGCTTCGATTTGCATGTTTGAACACAAAAATCCGATATCACACGAGCCAGGTATGAACACTTTAATTTACTCAAGGGCTCCTCTCAACTCCCTCCTCAAGTTTGCTATTTTCGTCATGTCTCTCGACCTGAGTTTCAAAATCTTGATTTTTTAATTCCATATCATACCTCACGTAGTTGGCTTCGATTCGCATGTTTGAACACAAAAATCCGATATGACACGAGCCAGGTATGAATATTTTAATTACTTAAGGGCTCCTCTCAACTCCCTCCTCAAGTTTGCTATTTTCGTCATGTCTCTCGACCTGAGTTTCAAAATCTTGATTTTTTAATTCCATATCATAGCTAGCGTTGTTAGCTTCGATTCGCATGTTTGAACACAAAAATCCGATATCACACGAGCCAGGTATGAACATTTTAATTTACTCAAGGGCTCCTCTCAACTCCCTCCTCAAGTTTGTTATTTTCGTCATGCCTCTCGACCTGAGTTTCAAAATCTTGATTTTTTAATTCCATATCATAGCTCGCGTTGTTGGCTTCGATTCGCATGTTTGAACACAAAAATCCGATATCACACGAGCCAGGTATGAACATTTTAATTTACTCAAGGGTTGTTCTCAACTCACTCCTCAAATTTGCTATTTTTGTCATGTCTCTCGACCTGAGTTTGAAATTCTTGATTTTTTAATTCCATATCATAGCTAGCGTTGTTAGCTTCGATTTGCATGTTTGAACACAAAAATCCGATATCACACGACCCAGGTATGAACATTTTAATCTACTCAAGGGCTCCTCTCAACTCCCTCCTCAAGTTTGCTATTTTCGTCATGTCTCTCGACCTGAGTTTCAAAATCTTGATTTTTTAATTCCATATCATACCTCACGTAGTTGGCTTCGATTCGCATGTTTGAACACAAAAATCCGATATCACACGAGCCAGGTATGAACATTTTAATTACTGAAGGGCTCCTCTCAACTCCCTCCTCAAGTTTGCTATTTTCGTCATGTCTCTCGACCTGAGTTTCAAAATCTTGATTTTTTAATTCCATATCATACCTCACGTAGTTGGCTTCGATTCGCATGTTTGAACACAAAAATCCGATATCACACGAGCCAGGTATGAACATTTTAATTACTTAAGGGCTCCTCTCAACTCCCTCCTCAAGTTTGCTATTTTCGTCATGTCTCTCGACCTGAGTTTCAAAATCTTGATTTTTTAATTCCATATCATAGCTCGCGTTGTTGGCTTCAATTCGCATGTTTGAACACAAAAATCCGATATCACACGAGCCAGGTATGAACATTTTAATTTACTCAAGGGTTGTTCTCAACTCACTCCTCAAATTTGCTATTTTCGTCATGTCTCTCGACCTGAGTTTGAAATTCTTGATTTTTTAATTCCATATCATAGCTAGCGTCGTTAGCTTCGATTTGCATGTTTGAACACAAAAATCCGATATCACACGACCCAGGTATGAACATTTTAATCTACTCAAGGGCTCCTCTCAACTCCCTCCTCAAGTTTGCTATTTTCATCATGTCTCTCGACCTGAGTTTCAAAATCTTGATTCTTTAATTCCATATCATAGCTCGCGTTGTTGGCTTCGATTTGCATGTTTGAACACAAAAATCCGATATCACACGAGCCAGGTATGAACACTTTAATTTACTCAAGGGCTCCTCTCAACTCCCTCCTCAAGTTTGCTATTTTCGTCATGTCTCTCGACCTGAGTTTCAAAATCTTGATTTTTTAATTCCATATCATACCTCACGTAGTTGGCTTCGATTCGCATGTTTGAACACAAAAATCCGATATGACACGAGCCAGGTATGAATATTTTAATTACTTAAGGGCTCCTCTCAACTCCCTCCTCAAGTTTGCTATTTTCGTCATGTCTCTCGACCTGAGTTTGAAATTCTTGATTTTTTAATTCCATATCATAGCTAGCGTTGTTAGCTTCGATTTGCATGTTTGAACACAAAAATCCGATATCACACGACCCAGGTATGAACATTTTAATCTACTCAAGGGCTCCTCTCAACTCCCTCCTCAAGTTTGCTATTTTCTTCATGTCTCTCGACCTGAGTTTCAAAATCTTGATTTTTTAATTCCATATCATACCTCACGTAGTTGGCTTCGATTCGCATGTTTGAACACAAAAATCCGATATCACACGAGCCAGGTATGAACATTTTAATTTACTCAAGGGCTCCTCTCAACTCCCTCCTCAAGGTTGCTATTTTCGTCATGTCTCTCGACCTGAGTTTGAAATTCTTGATTTTTTAATTCCATATCATAGCTAGCGTCGTTAGCTTCGATTTGCATGTTTGAACACAAAAATCCGATATCACACGAGCCAGGTATGAACATTTTAATTTACTCAAGGGCTCCTCTCAACTCCCTCCTCAAGTTTGCTATTTTCGTGATGTCTCTCGACCTGAGTTTCAAAATCTTGATTTTTTAATTCCATATCATACCTCACGTAGTTGGCTTCGATTCGCATGTTTGAACACAAAAATCCGATATCACACGAGCCAGGTATGAACATTTTAATTTACTCAAGGGCTCCTCTCAACTCCCTCCTCAAGTTTGCTATTTTCGTCATGTCTCTCGACCTGAGTTTCAAAATCTTGATTCTTTAATTCCATATCATAGCTCGCGTTGTTGGCTTCGATTTGCATGTTTGAACACAAAAATCCGATATCACACGAGCCAGGTATGAACATTTTAATTTACTCAAGGGCTCCTCTCAACTCCCTCCTCAAGTTTGCTATTTTCGTCATGTCTCTCGACCTGAGTTTCAAAATCTTGATTTTTTAATTCCATATCATACCTCACGTAGTTGGCTTCGATTCGCATGTTTGAACACAAAAATCCGATATCACACGAGCCAGGTATGAACATTTTAATTTACTCAAGGGCTCCTCTCAACTCCCTCCTCAAGTTTGCTATTTTCGTCATGTCTCTCGACCTGAGTTTGAAATTCTTGATTTTTTAATTCCATATCATAGCTAGCGTCGTTAGCTTCGATTTGCATGTTTGAACACAAAAATCCGATATCACACGACCCAGGTATGAACATTTTAATCTACTCAAGGGCTCCTCTCAACTCCCTCCTCAAGTTTGCTATTTTCATCATGTCTCTCGACCTGAGTTTCAAAATCTTGATTCTTTAATTCCATATCATAGCTCGCGTTGTTGGCTTCGATTTGCATGTTTGAACACAAAAATCCGATATCACACGAGCCAGGTATGAACATTTTGATTTACTCAAGGGCTCCTCTCAACTCCCTCCTCAAGTTTGCTATTTTCGTCATGTCTCTCGACCTGAGTTTCAAAATCTTGATTTTTTAATTCCATATCATACCTCACGTAGTTGGCTTCGATTCGCATGTTTGAACACAAAAAGCCGATATCACACGAGCCAGGTATGAACATTTTAATTTACTCAAGGGCTCCTCTCAACTCCCTCCTCAAGTTTGCTATTTTCGTCATGTCTCTCGACCTGAGTTTCAAAATCTTGATTTTTTAATTCCATATCATACCTCACGTAGTTGGCTTCGATTCGCATGTTTGAACACAAAAATCCGATATCACACGAGCCAGGTATGAACATTTTAATTTACTCAAGGGCTGTTCTCAACTCACTCCTCAAATTTGCTATTTTCGTCATGTCTCTCGACCTGAGTTTCAAAATGTTGATTTTATAATTCCATATCATAGCTCGCGTTGATGGCTTCAATTCGCATGTTTGAACACAAAAATCCGATATCACACGAGCCAGGTATGAACATTTTAATTTACTCAAGGGTTGTTCTCAACTCACTCCTCAAATTTGCTATTTTCGTCATGTCTCTCGACCTGAGTTTGAAATTCTTGATTTTTTAATTCCATATCATAGCTAGCGTCGTTAGCTTCGATTTGCATGTTTGAACACAAAAATCCGATATCACACGACCCAGGTATGAACATTTTAATCTACTCAAGGGCTCCTCTCAACTCCCTCCTCAAGTTTGCTATTTTCATCATGTCTCTCGACCTGAGTTTCAAAATCTTGATTCTTTAATTCCATATCATAGCTCGCGTTGTTGGCTTCGATTTGCATGTTTGAACACAAAAATCCGATATCACACGAGCCAGGTATGAACACTTTAATTTACTCAAGGGCTCCTCTCAACTCCCTCCTCGAGTTTGCTATTTTCGTCATGTCTCTCGACCTGAGTTTCAAAATCTTGATTTTTTAATTCCATATCATACCTCACGTAGTTGGCTTCGATTCGCATGTTTGAACACAAAAATCCGATATGACACGAGCCAGGTATGAATATTTTAATTACTTAAGGGCTCCTCTCAACTCCCTCCTCAAGTTTGCTATTTTCGTCATGTCTCTCGACCTGAGTTTGAAATTCTTGATTTTTTAATTCCATATCATAGCTAGCGTTGTTAGCTTCGATTTGCATGTTTGAACACAAAAATCCGATATCACACGACCCAGGTATGAACATTTTAATCTACTCAAGGGCTCCTCTCAACTCCCTCCTCAAGTTTGCTATTTTCTTCATGTCTCTCGACCTGAGTTTCAAAATCTTGATTCTTTAATTCCATATCATAGCTCGCGTTGTTGGCTTCGATTTGCATGTTTGAACACAAAAATCCGATATCACACGAGCCAGGTATGAACACTTTAATTTACTCAAGGGCTCCTCTCAACTCCCTCCTCAAGTTTGCTATTTTCGTCATGTCTCTCGACCTGAGTTTCAAAATCTTGATTTTTTAATTCCATATCATACCTCACGTAGTTGGCTTCGATTCGCATGTTTGAACACAAAAATCCGATATGACACGAGCCAGGTATGAATATTTTAATTACTTAAGGGCTCCTCTCAACTCCCTCCTCAAGTTTGCTATTTTCGTCATGTCTCTCGACCTGAGTTTGAAATTCTTGATTTTTTAATTCCATATCATAGCTAGCGTTGTTAGCTTCGATTTGCATGTTTGAACACAAAAATCCGATATCACACGACCCAGGTATGAACATTTTAATTTACTCAAGGGCTCCTCTCAACTCCCTCCTCAAGTTTGTTATTTTCGTCATGTCTCTCGACCTGAGTTTCAAAATCTTGATTTTTTAATTCCATATCATACCTCACGTAGTTGGCTTCGATTCGCATGTTTGAACACAAAAATCCGATATCACACGAGCCAGGTATGAACATTTTAATTACTTAAGGGCTCCTCTCAACTCCCTCCTCAAGTTTGCTATTTTCGTCATGTCTCTCGACCTGAGTTTCAAAATCTTGATTTTTTAATTCCATATCATAGCTAGCGTTGTTGGCTTCGATTTGCATGTTTGAACACAAAAATCCGATATCACACGAGCCAGGTATGAACATTTTAATTTACTCAAGGGCTCCTCTCAACTCCCTCCTCAAGTTTGCTATTTTCGTCATGTCTCTCGACCTGAGTTTCAAAATCTTGATTCTTTAATTCCATATCATAGCTCGCGTTGTTGGCTTCGATTTGCATGTTTGAACACAAAAATCCGATATCACACGAGCCAGGTATGAACATTTTAATTTACTCAAGGGCTCCTCTCAACTCCCTCCTCAAGTTTGCTATTTTCGTCATGTCTCTCGACCTGAGTTTCAAAATCTTGATTTTTTAATTCCATATCATACCTCACGTAGTTGGCTTCGATTCGCATGTTTGAACACAAAAATCCGATATCACACGAGCCAGGTATGAACATTTTAATTTACTCAAGGGCTCCTCTCAACTCCCTCCTCAAGTTTGCTATTTTCGTCATGTCTCTCGACCTGAGTTTGAAATTCTTGATTTTTTAATTCCATATCATAGCTAGCGTCGTTAGCTTCGATTTGCATGTTTGAACACAAAAATCCGATATCACACGACCCAGGTATGAACATTTTAATCTACTCAAGGGCTCCTCTCAACTCCCTCCTCAAGTTTGCTATTTTCATCATGTCTCTCGACCTGAGTTTCAAAATCTTGATTCTTTAATTCCATATCATAGCTCGCGTTGTTGGCTTCGATTTGCATGTTTGAACACAAAAATCCGATATCACACGAGCCAGGTATGAACATTTTAATTTACTCAAGGGCTCCTCTCAACTCCCTCCTCAAGTTTGCTATTTTCGTCATGTCTCTCGACCTGAGTTTCAAAATCTTGATTTTTTAATTCCATATCATACCTCACGTAGTTGGCTTCGATTCGCATGTTTGAACACAAAAAGCCGATATCACACGAGCCAGGTATGAACATTTTAATTTACTCAAGGGCTCCTCTCAACTCCCTCCTCAAGTTTGCTATTTTCGTCATGTCTCTCGACCTGAGTTTCAAAATCTTGATTTTTTAATTCCATATCATACCTCACGTAGTTGGCTTCGATTCGCATGTTTGAACACAAAAATCCGATATCACACGAGCCAGGTATGAACATTTTAATTTACTCAAGGGCTGTTCTCAACTCACTCCTCAAATTTGCTATTTTCGTCATGTCTCTCGACCTGAGTTTCAAAATGTTGATTTTATAATTCCATATCATAGCTCGCGTTGATGGCTTCAATTCGCATGTTTGAACACAAAAAGCCGATATCACACGAGCCAGGTATGAACATTTTAATTTACTCAAGGGCTCCTCTCAACTCCCTCCTCAAGTTTGCTATTTTCGTCATGTCTCTCGACCTGAGTTTCAAAATCTTGATTTTTTAATTCCATATCATACCTCACGTAGTTGGCTTCGATTCGCATGTTTGAACACAAAAATCCGATATCACACGAGCCAGGTATGAACATTTTAATTTACTCAAGGGCTGTTCTCAACTCACTCCTCAAATTTGCTATTTTCGTCATGTCTCTCGACCTGAGTTTCAAAATGTTGATTTTATAATTCCATATCATAGCTCGCGTTGATGGCTTCAATTCGCATGTTTGAACACAAAAATCCGATATCACACGAGCCAGGTATGAACATTTTAATTTACTCAAGGGTTGTTCTCAACTCACTCCTCAAATTTGCTATTTTTGTCATGTCTCTCGACCTGAGTTTGAAATTCTTGATTTTTTAATTCCATATCATAGCTAGCGTTGTTAGCTTCGATTTGCATGTTTGAACACAAAAATCCGATATCACACGACCCAGGTATGAACATTTTAATCTACTCAAGGGCTCCTCTCAACTCCCTCCTCAAGTTTGCTATTTTCTTCATGTCTCTCGACCTGAGTTTCAAAATCTTGATTTTTTAATTCCATATCATACCTCACGTAGTTGGCTTCGATTCGCATGTTTGAACACAAAAATCCGATATCACACGAGCCAGGTATGAACATTTTAATTACTGAAGGGCTCCTCTCAACTCCCTCCTCAAGTTTGCTATTTTCGTCATGTCTCTCGACCTGAGTTTCAAAATCTTGATTTTTTAATTCCATATCATAGCTAGCGTTGTTGGCTTCGATTTGCATGTTTGAACACAAAAATCCGATATCACACGAGCCAGGTATGAACATTTTAATTTACTCAAGGGCTCCTCTCAACTCCCTCCTCAAGTTTGCTATTTTCGTCATGTCTCTCGACCTGAGTTTCAAAATCTTGATTCTTTAATTCCATATCATAGCTCGCGTTGTTGGCTTCGATTTGCATGTTTGAACACAAAAATCCGATATCACACGAGCCAGGTATGAACATTTTAATTTACTCAAGGGCTCCTCTCAACTCCCTCCTCAAGTTTGCTATTTTCGTCATGTCTCTCGACCTGAGTTTCAAAATCTTGATTTTTTAATTCCATATCATACCTCACGTAGTTGGCTTCGATTCGCATGTTTGAACACAAAAAGCCGATATCACACGAGCCAGGTATGAACATTTTAATTTACTCAAGGGCTCCTCTCAACTCCCTCCTCAAGTTTGCTATTTTCGTCATGTCTCTCGACCTGAGTTTCAAAATCTTGATTTTTTAATTCCATATCATACCTCACGTAGTTGGCTTCGATTCGCATGTTTGAACACAAAAATCCGATATCACACGAGCCAGGTATGAACATTTTAATTTACTCAAGGGCTGTTCTCAACTCACTCCTCAAATTTGCTATTTTCGTCATGTCTCTCGACCTGAGTTTCAAAATGTTGATTTTATAATTCCATATCATAGCTCGCGTTGATGGCTTCAATTCGCATGTTTGAACACAAAAATCCGATATCACACGAGCCAGGTATGAACATTTTAATTTACTCAAGGGTTGTTCTCAACTCACTCCTCAAATTTGCTATTTTTGTCATGTCTCTCGACCTGAGTTTGAAATTCTTGATTTTTTAATTCCATATCATAGCTAGCGTTGTTAGCTTCGATTTGCATGTTTGAACACAAAAATCCGATATCACACGACCCAGGTATGAACATTTTAATCTACTCAAGGGCTCCTCTCAACTCCCTCCTCAAGTTTGCTATTTTCGTCATGTCTCTCGACCTGAGTTTCAAAATCTTGATTTTTTAATTCCATATCATACCTCACGTAGTTGGCTTCGATTCGCATGTTTGAACACAAAAATCCGATATGACACGAGCCAGGTATGAATATTTTAATTACTTAAGGGCTCCTCTCAACTCCCTCCTCAAGTTTGCTATTTTCGTCATGTCTCTCGACCTGAGTTTGAAATTCTTGATTTTTTAATTCCATATCATAGCTAGCGTTGTTAGCTTCGATTTGCATGTTTGAACACAAAAATCCGATATCACACGACCCAGGTATGAACATTTTAATCTACTCAAGGGCTCCTCTCAACTCCCTCCTCAAGTTTGCTATTTTCTTCATGTCTCTCGACCTGAGTTTCAAAATCTTGATTTTTTAATTCCATATCATAGCTAGCGTTTCAAGCTTCGATTTGCATGTTTGAACACAAAAATCCGATATCACACGAGCCAGGTATGAACATTTTAATCTACTCAAGGGCTCCTCTCAACTCCCTCCTCAAGTTTGCTATTTTCATCATGTCTCTCGACCTGAGTTTCAAAATCTTGATTCTTTAATTCCATATCATAGCTCGCGTTGTTGGCTTCGATTTGCATGTTTGAACACAAAAATCCGATATCACACGAGCCAGGTATGAACACTTTAATTTACTCAAGGGCTCCTCTCAACTCCCTCCTCAAGTTTGCTATTTTCGTCATGTCTCTCGACCTGAGTTTCAAAATCTTGATTTTTTAATTCCATATCATACCTCACGTAGTTGGCTTCGATTCGCATGTTTGAACACAAAAATCCGATATGACACGAGCCAGGTATGAATATTTTAATTACTTAAGGGCTCCTCTCAACTCCCTCCTCAAGTTTGCTATTTTCGTCATGTCTCTCGACCTGAGTTTGAAATTCTTGATTTTTTAATTCCATATCATAGCTAGCGTTGTTAGCTTCGATTTGCATGTTTGAACACAAAAATCCGATATCACACGACCCAGGTATGAACATTTTAATCTACTCAAGGGCTCCTCTCAACTCCCTCCTCAAGTTTGCTATTTTCTTCATGTCTCTCGACCTGAGTTTCAAAATCTTGATTTTTTAATTCCATATCATAGCTAGCGTTTCAAGCTTCGATTTGCATGTTTGAACACAAAAATCCGATATCACACGAGCCAGGTATGAACATTTTAATTTACTCAAGGGCTCCTCTCAACTGCCTCCTCAAGTTTGTTATTTTCGTCATGTCTCTCGACCTGAGTTTCAAAATCTTGATTTTTTAATTCCATATCATACCTCACGTAGTTGGCTTCGATTCGCATGTTTGAACACAAAAATCCGATATCACACGAGCCAGGTATGAACATTTTAATTACTTAAGGGCTCCTCTCAACTCCCTCCTCAAGTTTGCTATTTTCGTCATGTCTCTCGACCTGAGTTTCAAAATCTTGATTTTTTAATTCCATATCATAGCTAGCGTTGTTGGCTTCGATTTGCATGTTTGAACACAAAAATCCGATATCACACGAGCCAGGTATGAACATTTTAATTTACTCAAGGGCTCCTCTCAACTCCCTCCTCAAGTTTGCTATTTTCGTCATGTCTCTCGACCTGAGTTTCAAAATCTTGATTCTTTAATTCCATATCATAGCTCGCGTTGTTGGCTTCGATTTGCATGTTTGAACACAAAAATCCGATATCACACGAGCCAGGTATGAACATTTTAATTTACTCAAGGGCTCCTCTCAACTCCCTCCTCAAGTTTGCTATTTTCGTGATGTCTCTCGACCTGAGTTTCAAAATCTTGATTTTTTAATTCCATATCATACCTCACGTAGTTGGCTTCGATTCGCATGTTTGAACACAAAAATCCGATATCACACGAGCCAGGTATGAACATTTTAATTTACTCAAGGGCTCCTCTCAACTCCCTCCTCAAGTTTGCTATTTTCGTCATGTCTCTCGACCTGAGTTTCAAAATCTTGATTCTTTAATTCCATATCATAGCTCGCGTTGTTGGCTTCGATTTGCATGTTTGAACACAAAAATCCGATATCACACGAGCCAGGTATGAACATTTTAATTTACTCAAGGGCTCCTCTCAACTCCCTCCTCAAGTTTGCTATTTTCGTGATGTCTCTCGACCTGAGTTTCAAAATCTTGATTTTTTAATTCCATATCATACCTCACGTAGTTGGCTTCGATTCGCATGTTTGAACACAAAAATCCGATATCACACGAGCCAGGTATGAACATTTTAATTTACTCAAGGGCTCCTCTCAACTCCCTCCTCAAGGTTGCTATTTTCGTCATGTCTCTCGACCTGAGTTTGAAATTCTTGATTTTTTAATTCCATATCATAGCTAGCGTCGTTAGCTTCGATTTGCATGTTTGAACACAAAAATCCGATATCACACGACCCAGGTATGAACATTTTAATCTACTCAAGGGCTCCTCTCAACTCCCTCCTCAAGTTTGCTATTTTCATCATGTCTCTCGACCTGAGTTTCAAAATCTTGATTCTTTAATTCCATATCATAGCTCGCGTTGTTGGCTTCGATTTGCATGTTTGAACACAAAAATCCGATATCACACGAGCCAGGTATGAACATTTTAATTTACTCAAGGCCTCCTCTCAACTCCCTCCTCAAGTTTGCTATCTTCGTCATGTCTCTCGACCTGAGTTTCAAAATCTTGATTTTTTAATTCCATATCATACCTCACGTAGTTGGCTTCGATTCGCATGTTTGAACACAAAAATCCGATATGACACGAGCCAGGTATGAACATTTTAATTACTTAAGGGCTCCTCTCAACTCCCTCCTCAAGTTTGCTATTTTCGTCATGTCTCTCGACCTGAGTTTCAAAATCTTGATTTTTTAATTCCATATCATAGCTAGCGTTGTTGGCTTCGATTTGCATGTTTGAACACAAAAATCCGATATCACACGAGCCAGGTATGAACATTTTAATTTACTCAAGGGCTCCTCTCAACTCCCTCCTCAAGTTTGCTATTTTCGTCATGTCTCTCGACCTGAGTTTCAAAATCTTGATTCTTTAATTCCATATCATAGCTCGCGTTGTTGGCTTCGATTTGCATGTTTGAACACAAAAATCCGATATCACACGAGCCAGGTATGAACATTTTAATTTACTCAAGGGCTCCTCTCAACTCCCTCCTCAAGTTTGCTATTTTCGTCATGTCTCTCGACCTGAGTTTCAAAATCTTGATTTTTTAATTCCATATCATACCTCACGTAGTTGGCTTCGATTCGCATGTTTGAACACAAAAATCCGATATCACACGAGCCAGGTATGAACATTTTAATTTACTCAAGGCCTCCTCTCAACTCCCTCCTCAAGTTTGCTATTTTCGTCATGTCTCTCGACCTGAGTTTGAAATTCTTGATTTTTTAATTCCATATCATAGCTAGCGTTGTTAGCTTCGATTTGCATGTTTGAACACAAAAATCCGATATCACACGACCCAGGTATGAACATTTTAATCTACTCAAGGGCTCCTCTCAACTCCCTCCTCAAGTTTGCTATTTTCTTCATGTCTCTCGACCTGAGTTTCAAAATCTTGATTTTTTAATTCCATATCATAGCTAGCGTTTCAAGCTTCGATTTGCATGTTTGAACACAAAAATCCGATATCACACGACCCAGGTATGAACATTTTAATCTACTCAAGGGCTCCTCTCAACTCCCTCCTCAAGTTTGCTATTTTCATCATGTCTCTCGACCTGAGTTTCAAAATCTTGATTCTTTAATTCCATATCATAGCTCGCGTTGTTGGCTTCGATTTGCATGTTTGAACACAAAAATCCGATATCACACGAGCCAGGTATGAACACTTTAATTTACTCAAGGGCTCCTCTCAACTCCCTCCTCAAGTTTGCTATTTTCGTCATGTCTCTCGACCTGAGTTTCAAAATCTTGATTTTTTAATTCCATATCATACCTCACGTAGTTGGCTTCGATTCGCATGTTTGAACACAAAAATCCGATATGACACGAGCCAGGTATGAATATTTTAATTACTTAAGGGCTCCTCTCAACTCCCTCCTCAAGTTTGCTATTTTCGTCATGTCTCTCGACCTGAGTTTGAAATTCTTGATTTTTTAATTCCATATCATAGCTAGCGTTGTTAGCTTCGATTTGCATGTTTGAACACAAAAATCCGATATCACACGACCCAGGTATGAACATTTTAATCTACTCAAGGGCTCCTCTCAACTCCCTCCTCAAGTTTGCTATTTTCTTCATGTCTCTCGACCTGAGTTTCAAAATCTTGATTTTTTAATTCCATATCATAGCTAGCGTTTCAAGCTTCGATTTGCATGTTTGAACACAAAAATCCGATATCACACGAGCCAGGTATGAACATTTTAATTTACTCAAGGGCTCCTCTCAACTGCCTCCTCAAGTTTGTTATTTTCGTCATGTCTCTCGACCTGAGTTTCAAAATCTTGATTTTTTAATTCCATATCATACCTCACGTAGTTGGCTTCGATTCGCATGTTTGAACACAAAAATCCGATATCACACGACCCAGGTATGAACATTTTAATCTACTCAAGGGCTCCTCTCAACTCCCTCCTCAAGTTTGCTATTTTCGTCATGTCTCTCGACCTGAGTTTCAAAATCTTGATTTTTTAATTCCATATCATACCTCACGTAGTTGGCTTCGATTCGCATGTTTGAACACAAAAATCCGATATCACACGAGCCAGGTATGAACATTTTAATTACTGAAGGGCTCCTCTCAACTCCCTCCTCAAGTTTGCTATTTTCGTCATGTCTCTCGACCTGAGTTTCAAAATCTTGATTTTTTAATTCCATATCATAGCTAGCGTTGTTGGCTTCGATTTGCATGTTTGAACACAAAAATCCGATATCACACGAGCCAGGTATGAACATTTTAATTTACTCAAGGGCTCCTCTCAACTCCCTCCTCAAGTTTGCTATTTTCGTCATGTCTCTCGACCTGAGTTTCAAAATCTTGATTCTTTAATTCCATATCATAGCTCGCGTTGTTGGCTTCGATTTGCATGTTTGAACACAAAAATCCGATATCACACGAGCCAGGTATGAACATTTTAATTTACTCAAGGGCTCCTCTCAACTCCCTCCTCAAGTTTGCTATTTTCGTCATGTCTCTCGACCTGAGTTTCAAAATCTTGATTTTTTAATTCCATATCATACCTCACGTAGTTGGCTTCGATTCGCATGTTTGAACACAGAAATCCGATATCACACGAGCCAGGTATGAACATTTTAATTTACTCAAGGGTTGTTCTCAACTCACTCCTCAAATTTGCTATTTTCATCATGTCTCTCGACCTGAGTTTCAAAATCTTGATTCTTTAATTCCATATCATAGCTCGCGTTGTTGGCTTCGATTTGCATGTTTGAACACAAAAATCCGATATCACACGACCCAGGTATGAACATTTTAATCTACTCAAGGGCTCCTCTCAACTCCCTCCTCAAGTTTGCTATTTTCATCATGTCTCTCGACCTGAGTTTCAAAATCTTGATTCTTTAATTCCATATCATAGCTCGCGTTGTTGGCTTCGATTTGCATGTTTGAACACAAAAATCCGATATCACACGAGCCAGGTATGAACATTTTAATTTACTCAAGGGCTCCTCTCAACTCCCTCCTCAAGTTTGCTATTTTCGTCATGTCTCTCGACCTGAGTTTCAAAATCTTGATTTTTTAATTCCATATCATACCTCACGTAGTTGGCTTCGATTCGCATGTTTGAACACAAAAAGCCGATATCACACGAGCCAGGTATGAACATTTTAATTTACTCAAGGGCTCCTCTCAACTCCCTCCTCAAGTTTGCTATTTTCGTCATGTCTCTCGACCTGAGTTTCAAAATCTTGATTTTTTAATTCCATATCATACCTCACGTAGTTGGCTTCGATTCGCATGTTTGAACACAAAAATCCGATATCACACAAGCCAGGTATGAACATTTTAATTTACTCAAGGGCTGTTCTCAACTCCCTCCTCAAGTTTGCTATTTTCGTCATGTCTCTCGACCTGAGTTTCAAAATCTTGATTTTTTAATTCCATATCATACCTCACGTAGTTGGCTTCGATTCGCATGTTTGAACACAGAAATCCGATATCACACGAGCCAGGTATGAACATTTTAATTTACTCAAGGGTTGTTCTCAACTCACTCCTCAAATTTGCTATTTTCATCATGTCTCTCGACCTGAGTTTCAAAATCTTGATTCTTTAATTCCATATCATAGCTCGCGTTGTTGGCTTCGATTTGCATGTTTGAACACAAAAATCCGATATCACACGACCCAGGTATGAACATTTTAATCTACTCAAGGGCTCCTCTCAACTCCCTCCTCAAGTTTGCTATTTTCATCATGTCTCTCGACCTGAGTTTCAAAATCTTGATTTTTTAATTCCATATCATACCTCACGTAGTTGGCTTCGATTCGCATGTTTGAACACAAAAATCCGATATCACACGACCCAGGTATGAACATTTTAATCTACTCAAGGGCTCCTCTCAACTCCCTCCTCAAGTTTGCTATTTTCGTCATGTCTCTCGACCTGAGTTTCAAAATCTTGATTTTTTAATTCCATATCATACCTCACGTAGTTGGCTTCGATTCGCATGTTTGAACACAAAAATCCGATATCACACGAGCCAGGTATGAACATTTTAATTACAGAAGGGCTCCTCTCAACTCCCTCCTCAAGTTTGCTATTTTCGTCATGTCTCTCGACCTGAGTTTCAAAATCTTGATTTTTTAATTCCATATCATACCTCACGTAGTTGGCTTCGATTCGCATGTTTGAACACAAAAATCCGATATCACACGAGCCAGGTATGAACATTTTAATTACTTAAGGGCTCCTCTCAACTCCCTCCTCAAGTTTGCTATTTTCGTCATGTCTCTCGACCTGAGTTTCAAAATCTTGATTTTTTAATTCCATATCATAGCTCGCGTTGTTGGCTTCAATTCGCATGTTTGAACACAAAAATCCGATATCACACGAGCCAGGTATGAACATTTTAATTTACTCAAGGGTTGTTCTCAACTCACTCCTCAAATTTGCTATTTTCGTCATGTCTCTCGACCTGAGTTTGAAATTCTTGATTTTTTAATTCCATATCATAGCTAGCGTCGTTAGCTTCGATTTGCATGTTTGAACACAAAAATCCGATATCACACGACCCAGGTATGAACATTTTAATCTACTCAAGGGCTCCTCTCAACTCCCTCCTCAAGTTTGCTATTTTCATCATGTCTCTCGACCTGAGTTTCAAAATCTTGATTCTTTAATTCCATATCATAGCTCGCGTTGTTGGCTTCGATTTGCATGTTTGAACACAAAAATCCGATATCACACGAGCCAGGTATGAACATTTTAATTTACTCAAGGGCTCCTCTCAACTCCCTCCTCAAGTTTGCTATTTTCGTCATGTCTCTCGACCTGAGTTTCAAAATCTTGATTTTTTAATTCCATATCATACCTCACGTAGTTGGCTTCGATTCGCATGTTTGAATACAAAAAGCCGATATCACACGAGCCAGGTATGAACATTTTAATTTACTCAAGGGCTCCTCTCAACTCCTTCCTCAAGTTTGCTATTTTCGTCATGTCTCTCGACCTGAGTTTGAAATTCTTGATTTTTTAATTCCATATCATAGCTAGCGTTGTTAGCTTCGATTTGCATGTTTGAACACAAAAATCCGATATCACACGACCCAGGTATGAACATTTTAATCTACTCAAGGGCTCCTCTCAACTCCCTCCTCAAGTTTGCTATTTTCTTCATGTCTCTCGACCTGAGTTTCAAAATCTTGATTTTTTAATTCCATATCATAGCTAGCGTTTCAAGCTTCGATTTGCATGTTTGAACACAAAAATCCGATATCACACGAGCCAGGTATGAACATTTTAATCTACTCAAGGGCTCCTCTCAACTCCCTCCTCAAGTTTGCTATTTTCATCATGTCTCTCGACCTGAGTTTCAAAATCTTGATTCTTTAATTCCATATCATAGCTCGCGTTGTTGGCTTCGATTTGCATGTTTGAACACAAAAATCCGATATCACACGAGCCAGGTATGAACATTTTAATTTACTCAAGGGCTCCTCTCAACTCCCTCCTCAAGTTTGCTATTTTCGTCATGTCTCTCGACCTGAGTTTCAAAATCTTGATTCTTTAATTCCATATCATAGCTCGCGTTGTTGGCTTCGATTTGCATGTTTGAACACAAAAATCCGATATCACACGAGCCAGGTATGAACATTTTAATTTACTCAAGGGCTCCTCTCAACTCCCTCCTCAAGTTTGCTATTTTCGTCATGTCTCTCGACCTGAGTTTCAAAATCTTGATTTTTTAATTCCATATCATACCTCACGTAGTTGGCTTCGATTCGCATGTTTGAACACAGAAATCCGATATCACACGAGCCAGGTATGAACATTTTAATTTACTCAAGGGTTGTTCTCAACTCACTCCTCAAATTTGCTATTTTCATCATGTCTCTCGACTTGAGTTTCAAAATCTTGATTCTTTAATTCCATATCATAGCTCGCGTTGTTGGCTTCGATTTGCATGTTTGAACACAAAAATCCGATATCACACGACCCAGGTATGAACATTTTAATCTACTCAAGGGCTCCTCTCAACTCCCTCCTCAAGTTTGCTATTTTCATCATGTCTCTCGACCTGAGTTTCAAAATCTTGATTCTTTAATTCCATATCATAGCTCGCGTTGTTGGCTTCGATTTGCATGTTTGAACACAAAAATCCGATATCACACGAGCCAGGTATGAACATTTTAATTTACTCAAGGGCTCCTCTCAACTCCCTCCTCAAGTTTGCTATTTTCGTCATGTCTCTCGACCTGAGTTTCAAAATCTTGATTTTTTAATTCCATATCATACCTCACGTAGTTGGCTTCGATTCGCATGTTTGAACACAAAAAGCCGATATCACACGAGCCAGGTATGAACATTTTAATTTACTCAAGGGCTCCTCTCAACTCCCTCCTCAAGTTTGCTATTTTCGTCATGTCTCTCGACCTGAGTTTCAAAATCTTGATTTTTTAATTCCATATCATACCTCACGTAGTTGGCTTCGATTCGCATGTTTGAACACAAAAATCCGATATCACACGAGCCAGGTATGAACATTTTAATTTACTCAAGGGCTGTTCTCAACTCACTCCTCAAATTTGCTATTTTCGTCATGTCTCTCGACCTGAGTTTCAAAATGTTGATTTTTTAATTCCATATCATACCTCGCGTTGATGGCTTCAATTCGCATGTTTGAACACAAAAATCCGATATCACACGAGCCAGGTATGAACATTTTAATTTACTCAAGGGTTGTTCTCAACTCACTCCTCAAATTTGCTATTTTTGTCATGTCTCTCGACCTGAGTTTGAAATTCTTGATTTTTTAATTCCATATCATAGCTAGCGTTGTTAGCTTCGATTTGCATGTTTGAACACAAAAATCCGATATCACACGACCCAGGTATGAACATTTTAATCTACTCAAGGGCTCCTCTCAACTCCCTCCTCAAGTTTGCTATTTTCGTCATGTCTCTCGACCTGAGTTTCAAAATCTTGATTTTTTAATTCCATATCATACCTCACGTAGTTGGCTTCGATTCGCATGTTTGAACACAAAAATCCGATATCACACGACCCAGGTATGAACATTTTAATCTACTCAAGGGCTCCTCTCAACTCCCTCCTCAAGTTTGCTATTTTCGTCATGTCTCTCGACCTGAGTTTCAAAATCTTGATTTTTTAATTCCATATCATACCTCACGTAGTTGGCTTCGATTCGCATGTTTGAACACAAAAATCCGATATCACACGAGCCAGGTATGAACATTTTAATTACAGAAGGGCTCCTCTCAACTCCCTCCTCAAGTTTGCTATTTTCGTCATGTCTCTCGACCTGAGTTTCAAAATCTTGATTTTTTAATTCCATATCATACCTCACGTAGTTGGCTTCGATTCGCATGTTTGAACACAAAAATCCGATATCACACGAGCCAGGTATGAACATTTTAATTACTTAAGGGCTCCTCTCAACTCCCTCCTCAAGTTTGCTATTTTCGTCATGTCTCTCGACCTGAGTTTCAAAATCTTGATTTTTTAATTCCATATCATAGCTCGCGTTGTTGGCTTCAATTCGCATGTTTGAACACAAAAATCCGATATCACACGAGCCAGGTATGAACATTTTAATTTACTCAAGGGTTGTTCTCAACTCACTCCTCAAATTTGCTATTTTCGTCATGTCTCTCGACCTGAGTTTGAAATTCTTGATTTTTTAATTCCATATCATAGCTAGCGTCGTTAGCTTCGATTTGCATGTTTGAACACAAAAATCCGATATCACACGAGCCAGGTATGAACATTTTAATCTACTCAAGGGCTCCTCTCAACTCCCTCCTCAAGTTTGCTATTTTCATCATGTCTCTCGACCTGAGTTTCAAAATCTTGATTCTTTAATTCCATATCATAGCTCGCGTTGTTGGCTTCGATTTGCATGTTTGAACACAAAAATCCGATATCACACGAGCCAGGTATGAACATTTTAATTTACTCAAGGGCTCCTCTCAACTCCCTCCTCAAGTTTGCTATTTTCGTCATGTCTCTCGACCTGAGTTTCAAAATCTTGATTTTTTAATTCCATATCATACCTCACGTAGTTGGCTTCGATTCGCATGTTTGAATACAAAAAGCCGATATCACACGAGCCAGGTATGAACATTTTAATTTACTCAAGGGCTCCTCTCAACTCCCTCCTCAAGTTTGCTATTTTCGTCATGTCTCTCGACCTGAGTTTCAAAATCTTGATTTTTTAATTCCATATCATACCTCACGTAGTTGGCTTCGATTCGCATGTTTGAACACAAAAATCCGATATCACACGAGCCAGGTATGAACATTTTAATTTCCTCAAGGGCTGTTCTCAACTCACTCCTCAAATTTGCTATTTTCGTCATGTCTCTCGACCTGAGTTTCAAAATGTTGATTTTATAATTCCATATCATAGCTCGCGTTGATGGCTTCAATTCGCATGTTTGAACACAAAAATCCGATATCACACGAGCCAGGTATGAACATTTTAATTTACTCAAGGGTTGTTCTCAACTCACTCCTCAAATTTGCTATTTTTGTCATGTCTCTCGACCTGAGTTTGAAATTCTTGATTTTTTAATTCCATATCATAGCTAGCGTTGTTAGCTTCGATTTGCATGTTTGAACACAAAAATCCGATATCACACGACCCAGGTATGAACATTTTAATCTACTCAAGGGCTCCTCTCAACTCCCTCCTCAAGTTTGCTATTTTCGTCATGTCTCTCGACCTGAGTTTCAAAATCTTGATTTTTTAATTCCATATCATACCTCACGTAGTTGGCTTCGATTCGCATGTTTGAACACAAAAATCCGATATCACACGAGCCAGGTATGAACATTTTAATTACTGAAGGGCTCCTCTCAACTCCCTCCTCAAGTTTGCTATTTTCGTCATGTCTCTCGACCTGAGTTTCAAAATCTTGATTTTTTAATTCCATATCATACCTCACGTAGTTGGCTTCGATTCGCATGTTTGAACACAAAAATCCGATATCACACGAGCCAGGTATGAACATTTTAATTACTTAAGGGCTCCTCTCAACTCCCTCCTCAAGTTTGCTATTTTCGTCATGTCTCTCGACCTGAGTTTCAAAATCTTGATTTTTTAATTCCATATCATAGCTCGCGTTGTTGGCTTCAATTCGCATGTTTGAACACAAAAATCCGATATCACACGAGCCAGGTATGAACATTTTAATTTACTCAAGGGTTGTTCTCAACTCACTCCTCAAATTTGCTATTTTCGTCATGTCTGTCGACCTGAGTTTGAAATTCTTGATTTTTTAATTCCATATCATAGCTAGCGTCGTTAGCTTCGATTTGCATGTTTGTCACAAAAATCCGATATCACACGACCCAGGTATGAACATTTTAATCTACTCAAGGGCTCCTCTCAACTCCCTCCTCAAGTTTGCTATTTTCATCATGTCTCTCGACCTCAGTTTCAAAATCTTGATTCTTTAATTCCATATCATAGCTCGCGTTGTTGGCTTCGATTTGCATGTTTGAACACAAAAATCCGATATCACACGAGCCAGGTATGAACATTTTAATTTACTCAAGGGCTCCTCTCAACTCCCTCCTCAAGTTTGCTATTTTCGTCATGTCTCTCGACCTGAGTTTCAAAATCTTGATTTTTTAATTCCATATCATACCTCACGTAGTTGGCTTCGATTCGCATGTTTGAACACAAAAATCCGATATCACACGAGCCAGGTATGAACATTTTAATTTACTCAAGGGCTGTTCTCAACTCACTCCTTAAATTTGCTATTTTCGTCATGTCTCTCGACCTGAGTTTCAAAATCTTGATTTTTTAATTCCATATCATAGCTAGCGTTTCAAGCTTCGATTCGCATGTTTGAACACAAAAATCCGATATCACTAGAGCTAGGTATGAACATTTTAATTTACTCAAGGGCTCCTCTCAACTCCCTCCGCAAGTTTGCTATTTTCGTCATGTCTCTCGACCTGAGCTTCAAAATCTTGATTTTTTAATTCCATATCATAGCTCGCGTTGTTGGCTTCGATTCGCATGTTTGAACACAAAAATCCGATATCACACGAGCCAGGTATGAACATTTTAATTTACTCAAGGGCTCCTCTCAACTCCCTCCTCAAGTTTGCTATTTTCGTCATGTATCTCGACCTGAGTTTGAAATTCTTGATTTTTTAATTCCATATCATAGCTAGCGTTGTTAGCTTCGATTCGCATGTTTGAACACAAAAATCCGATATCACACGAGCCAGGTATGAACATTTTAATTTACTCAAGGGCTGTTCTCAACTCACTCCTCAAATTTGCTATTTTCGTCATGTCTCTCGACCTGAGTTTCAAAATCTTTATTTTATAATTCCATATCATAGCTCGCGTTGTTGGCTTCGATTCGCATGTTTGAACACAAAAATCCGATATCACACGAGCCAGGTATGAACATTTTAATTTACTCAAGGGCTATTCTCAACTCACTCCTCAAATTTGCTATTTTCGTCATGTCTCTCGACGTGAGTTTTAAAATCTTGATTTTATAATTCCATATCATAGCTCGCGTTGTTGGCTTCAATTCGCATGTTTGAACACAAAAATCCGATATCACACGAGCCAGGTATGAACATTTTAATTTACTCAAGGGTTGTTCTCAACTCACTCGTCAAGTTTGCTATTTTCGTCATGTCTCTCGACCTGAGTTTGAAATTCTTGATTTTTTAATTCCATATCATAGCTAGCGTCGTTAGCTTCGATTTGCATGTTTGAACACAAAAATCCGATATCACACGACCCAGGTATGAACATTTTAATCTACTCAAGGGCTCCTCTCAACTCCCTCCTCAAGTTTGCTATTTTCATCATGTCTCTCGACCTGAGTTTCAAAATCTTGATTCTTTAATTCCATATCATAGCTCGCGTTGTTGGCTTCGATTTGCATGTTTGAACACAAAAATCCGATATCACACGAGCCAGGTATGAACATTTTAATTTACTCAAGGGCTCCTCTCAACTCCTTCCTCAAGTTTGCTATTTTCGTCATGTCTCTCGACCTGAGTTTCAAAATCTTGATTTTTTAATTCCATATCACACGAGCCAGGTATGAACATTTTAATCTACTCAAGGGCTCCTCTCAACTCCCTCCTCAAGTTTGCTATTTTCGTCATGTCTCTCGACCTGAGTTTGAAATTCTTGATTTTTTAATTCCATATCATAGCTAGCGTCGTTAGCTTCGATTTGCATGTTTGAACACAAAAATCCGATATCACACGACCTAGGTATGAACATTTTAATCTACTCAAGGGCTCCTCTCAACTCCCTCCTCAAGTTTGCTATTTTCGTCATGTCTCTCGACCTGAGTTTCAAAATCTTGATTCTTTAATTCCATATCATAGCTCGCGTTGTTGGCTTCGATTTGCATGTTTGAACACAAAAATCCGATATCACACGAGCCAGGTATGAACATTTTAATTTACTCAAGGGCTCCTCTCAACTCCCTCCTCAAGTTTGCTATTTTCGTCATGTCTCTCGACCTGAGTTTCAAAATCTTGATTTTATAATTCCATAGCATAGCTCGCGTTGTTGGCTTCGATTCGCATGTTTGAACACAAAAATCCGATATCACACGAGCCAGGTATGAACATTTTAATTTACTCAAGGGCTCCTCTCAACTCCCTCCTCAAGTTTGCTATTTTCGTCATGTCTCTCGACCTGAGTTTCAAAATCTTGATTTTTTAATTCCATATCATACCTCACGTAGTTGGCTTCGATTCGCATGTTTGAACACAAAAATCCGATATCACACGAGCCAGGTATGAACATTTTAATTTACTCAAGGGCTGTTCTCAACTCACTCCTTAAATTTGCTATTTTCGTCATGTCTCTCGACCTGAGTTTCAAAATCTTGATTTTTTAATTCCATATCATAGCTAGCGTTGTTAGCTTCGATTCGCATGTTTGAACACAAAAATCCGATATCACACGAGCCAGGTATGAACATTTTAATTTACTCAAGGGCTGTTCTCAACTCACTCCTCAAGTTTGCTATTTTCGTCATGTCTCTCGACCTGAGCTTCAAAATCTTGATTTTATAATTCCATATCATAGCTCGCGTTGTTGGCTTCGATTCGCATGTTTGAACACAAAAATCCGATATCACACGAGCCAGGTATGAACATTTTAATTTACTCAAGGGCTGTTCTCAACTCACTCCTCAAGTTTGCTATTTTCCTCATGTCTCTCGACCTGAGCTTCAAAATCTTGATTTTTTAATTCCATATCATAGCTCGCGTTGTTGGCTTCGATTTGCATGTTTGAACACAAAAATCCGATATCACACGAGCCAGGTATGAACATTTTAATTTACTCAAGGGCTCCTCTCAACTCCCTCCTCAAGTTTGCTATTTTCGTCATGTCTCTCGACCTGAGTTTCAAAATCTTGATTTTTTAATTCCATATCATACCTCACGTAGTTGGCTTCGATTCGCATGTTTGAACACAAAAATCCGATATCACACGAGCCAGGTATGAACATTTTAATTACTTAAGGGCTCCTCTCAACTCCCTCCTCAAGTTTGCTATTTTCGTCATGTCTCTCGACCTGAGTTTCAAAATCTTGATTTTTTAATTCCATATCATACCTCACGTAGTTGGCTTCGATTCGCAGGTTTGAACACAAAAATCCGATATCACACGAGCCAGGTATGAACATTTTAATTTACTCAAGGGCTGTTCTCAACTCACTCCTCAAATTTGCTATTTTCGTCATGTCTCTCGACCTGAGTTTCAAAATCTTGATTTTTTAATTCCATATCATAGCTAGCGTTTCAAGCTTCGATTCGCATGTTTGAACACAAAAATCCGATATCACTAGAGCTAGGTATGAACATTTTAATTTACTCAAGGGCTCCTCTCAACTCCCTCCGCAAGTTTGCTATTTTCGTCATGTCTCTCGACCTGAGTTTCAAAATCTTGATTTTTTAATTCCATATCATACCTCACGTAGTTGGCTTCGATTCGCATGTTTGAACACAAAAATCCGATATCACACGAGCCAGGTATGAACATTTTAATTTACTCAAGGGCTGTTCTCAACTCACTCCTCAAATTTGCTATTTTCGTCATGTCTCTCGACCTGAGTTTCAAAATCTTGATTTTATAATTCCATATCATAGCTCGCGTTGTTGGCTTCAATTCGCATGTTTGAACACAAAAATCCGATATCACACGAGCCAGGTATGAACATTTTAATTTACTCAAGGGCTGTTCTCAACTCACTCCTCAAGTTTGCTATTTTCCTCATGTCTCTCGACCTGAGCTTCAAAATCTTGATTTTTTAATTCCATATCATAGCTCGCGTTGTTGGCTTCGATTTGCATGTTTGAACACAAAAATCCGATATCACACGAGCCAGGTATGAACATTTTAATTTACTCAAGGGCTCCTCTCAACTCCCTCCTCAAGTTTGCTATTTTCGTCATGTCTCTCGACCTGAGTTTCAAAATCTTGATTTTTTAATTCCATATCATACCTCACGTAGTTGGCTTCGATTCGCATGTTTGAACACAAAAATCCGATATCACACGAGCCAGGTATGAACATTTTAATTACTTAAGGGCTCCTCTCAACTCCCTCCTCAAGTTTGCTATTTTCGTCATGTCTCTCGACCTGAGTTTCAAAATCTTGATTTTTTAATTCCATATCATACCTCACGTAGTTGGCTTCGATTCGCAGGTTTGAACACAAAAATCCGATATCACACGAGCCAGGTATGAACATTTTAATTTACTCAAGGGCTGTTCTCAACTCACTCCTCAAATTTGCTATTTTCGTCATGTCTCTCGACCTGAGTTTCAAAATCTTGATTTTTTAATTCCATATCATAGCTAGCGTTTCAAGCTTCGATTCGCATGTTTGAACACAAAAATCCGATATCACTAGAGCTAGGTATGAACATTTTAATTTACTCAAGGGCTCCTCTCAACTCCCTCCGCAAGTTTGCTATTTTCGTCATGTCTCTCGACCTGAGCTTCAAAATCTTGATTTTTTAATTCCATATCATAGCTCGCGTTGTTGGCTTCGATTCGCATGTTTGAACACAAAAATCCGATATCACACGAGCCAGGTATGAACATTTTAATTTACTCAAGGGCTGTTCTCAACTCACTCCTCAAGTTTGCTATTTTCGTCATGTCTCTCGACCTGAGCTTCAAAATCTTGATTTTTTAATTCCATATCATAGCTCGCGTTGTTGGCTTCGATTTGCATGTTTGAACACAAAAATCCGATATCACACGAGCCAGGTATGAACATTTTAATTTACTCAAGGGCTCCTCTCAACTCCCTCCTCAAGTTTGCTATTTTCGTCATGTATCTCGACCTGAGTTTGAAATTCTTGATTTTTTAATTGCATATCTTAGCTAGCGTTGTTAGCTTCGATTCGCATGTTTGAACACAAAAATCCGATATCACACGAGCCAGGTATGAACATTTTAATTTACTCAAGGGCTGTTCTCAACTCACTCTTCAAATTTGCTATTTTCGTCATGTCTCTCGACCTGAGTTTCAAAATCTTGATTTTATAATTCCATATCATAGCTCGCGTTGTTGGCTTCAATTCGCATGTTTGACCACAAAAATCCGATATCACACGAGCCAGGTATGAACATTTTAATTTACTCAAGGGCTCCTCTCAACTCCCTCCTCAAGTTTGCTATTTTCGTCATGTCTCTCGACCTGAGTTTGAAATTCTTGATTTTTTAATTCCATATCATAGCTAGCGTCGTTAGCTTCGATTTGCATGTTTGAACACAAAAATCCGATATCACACGACCCAGGTATGAACATTTTAATCTACTCAAGGGCTCCTCTCAACTCCCTCCTCAAGTTTGCTATTTTCTTCATGTCTCTCGACCTGAGTTTCAAAATCTTGATTCTTTAATTCCATATCATAGCTAGCGTTTCAAGCTTCGATTTGCATGTTTGAACACAAAAATCCGATATCACACGAGCCAGGTATGAACATTTTAATTTACTCAAGGGCTCCTCTCAACTCCCTCCTCAAGTTTGCTATTTTCGTCATGTCTCTTGACCTGAGTTTCAAAATCTTGATTTTTTAATTCCATATCATACCTCACGTAGTTGGCTTCGATTCGCATGTTTGAACACAAAAATCCGATATCACACGAGCCAGGTATGAACATTTTAATTACTTAAGGGCTCCTCTCAACTCCCTCCTCAAGTTTGCTATTTTCGTCATGTCTCTCGACCTGAGTTTCAAAATCTTGATTTTTTAATTCCATATCATACCTCACGTAGTTGGCTTCGATTCGCATGTTTGAACACAAAAATCCGATATCACACGAGCCAGGTATGAACATTTTAATTTACTCAAGGGCTCCTCTCAACTCCCTCCTCAAGTTTGCTATTTTCGTCATGTCTCTCGACCTGAGTTTCAAAATCTTGATTTTTTAATTCCATATCATACCTCACGTAGTTGGCTTCGATTCGCATGTTTGAACACAAAAATCCGATATCACACGAGCCAGGTATGAACATTTTAATTTACTCAAGGGCTGTTCTCAACTCACTCCTTAAATTTGCTATTTTCGTCATGTCTCTCGACCTGAGCTTCAAAATCTTGATTTTTTAATTCCATATCATAGCTCGCGTTGTTGGCTTCGATTCGCATGTTTGAACACAAAAATCCGATATCACACGAGCCAGGTATGAACATTTTAATTTACTCAAGGGCTGTTCTCAACTCACTCCTCAAGTTTGCTATTTTCGTCATGTCTCTCGACCTGAGCTTCAAAATCTTGATTTTTTAATTCCATATCATAGCTCGCGTTGTTGGCTTCGATTTGCATGTTTGAACACAAAAATCCGATATCACACGAGCCAGGTATGAACATTTTAATTTACTCAAGGGCTCCTCTCAACTCCCTCCTCAAGTTTGCTATTTTCGTCATGTATCTCGACCTGAGTTTGAAATTCTTGATTTTTTAATTGCATATCTTAGCTAGCGTTGTTAGCTTCGATTCGCATGTTTGAACACAAAAATCCGATATCACACGAGCCAGGTATGAACATTTTAATTTACTCAAGGGCTGTTCTCAACTCACTCTTCAAATTTGCTATTTTCGTCATGTCTCTCGACCTGAGTTTCAAAATCTTGATTTTATAATTCCATATCATAGCTCGCGTTGTTGGCTTCAATTCGCATGTTTGAACACAAAAATCCGATATCACACGAGCCAGGTATGAACATTTTAATTTACTCAAGGGCTCCTCTCAACTCCCTCCTCAAGTTTGCTATTTTCGTCATGTCTCTCGACCTGAGTTTGAAATTCTTGATTTTTTAATTCCATATCATAGCTAGCGTCGTTAGCTTCGATTTGCATGTTTGAACACAAAAATCCGATATCACACGACCCAGGTATGAACATTTTAATCTACTCAAGGGCTCCTCTCAACTCCCTCCTCAAGTTTGCTATTTTCTTCATGTCTCTCGACCTGAGTTTCAAAATCTTGATTCTTTAATTCCATATCATAGCTAGCGTTTCAAGCTTCGATTTGCATGTTTGAACACAAAAATCCGATATCACACGAGCCAGGTATGAACATTTTAATTTACTCAAGGGCTCCTCTCAACTCCCTCCTCAAGTTTGCTATTTTCGTCATGTCTCTTGACCTGAGTTTCAAAATCTTGATTTTTTAATTCCATATCATACCTCACGTAGTTGGCTTCGATTCGCATGTTTGAACACAAAAATCCGATATCACACGAGCCAGGTATGAACATTTTAATTACTTAAGGGCTCCTCTCAACTCCCTCCTCAAGTTTGCTATTTTCGTCATGTCTCTCGACCTGAGTTTCAAAATCTTGATTTTTTAATTCCATATCATAGCTAGCGTTTCAAGCTTCGATTTGCATGTTTGAACACAAAAATCCGATATCACACGACCCAGGTATGAACATTTTTATTTACTCAAGGGCTCCTCTCAACTCCCTCCTCAAGTTTGCTATTTTCGTCATGTCTCTCGACCTGAGCTTCAAAATCTTGATTTTATAATTCCATATCATAGCTCGCGTTGTTGGCTTCGATTCGCATGTTTGAACACAAAAATCCGATATCACACGAGCCAGGTATGAACATTTTAATTTACTCAAGGGCTCCTCTCAACTCCCTCCTCAAGTTTGCTATTTTCGTCATGTCTCTCGACCTGAGTTTGAAATTCTTGATTTTTTAATTCCATATCATAGCTAGCGTCGTTAGCTTCGATTTGCATGTTTGAACACAAAAATCCGATATCACACGACCCAGGTATGAACATTTTAATCTACTCAAGGGCTCCTCTCAACTCCCTCCTCAAGTTTGCTATTTTCATCATGTCTCTCGACCTGAGTTTCAAAATCTTGATTCTTTAATTCCATATCATAGCTCGCGTTGTTGGCTTCGATTTGCATGTTTGAACACAAAAATCCGATATCACACGAGCCAGGTATGAACATTTTAATTTACTCAAGGGCTCCTCTCAACTCCCTCCTCAAGTTTGCTATTTTCGTCATGTCTCTCGACCTGAGTTTCAAAATCTTGATTTTATAATTCCATAGCATACCTCACGTAGTTGGCTTCGATTCGCATGTTTGAACACAAAAAGCCGATATCACACGAGCCAGGTATGAACATTTTAATTTACTCAAGGGCTCCTCTCAACTCCCTCCTCAAGTTTGCTATTTTCGTCATGTCTCTCGACCTGAGTTTCAAAATCTTGATTTTTTAATTCCATATCATACCTCACGTAGTTGGCTTCGATTCGCATGTTTGAACACAAAAATCAGATATCACACGAGCCAGGTATGAACATTTTAATTTACTCAAGGGCTGTTCTCAACTCACTCCTTAAATTTGCTATTTTCGTCATGTCTCTCGACCTGAGTTTCAAAATCTTGATTTTTTAATTCCATATCATAGCTAGCGTTTCAAGCTTCGATTCGCATGTTTGAACACAAAAATCCGATATCACTAGAGCTAGGTATGAACATTTTAATTTACTCAAGGGCTCCTCTCAACTCCCTCCGCAAGTTTGCTATTTTCGTCATGTCTCTCGACCTGAGCTTCAAAATCTTGATTTTTTAATTCCATATCATAGCTCGCGTAGTTGGCTTCGATTCGCATGTTTGAACACAAAAATCCGATATCACACGAGCCAGGTATGAACATTTTAATTTACTCAAGGGCTCCTCTCAACTCCCTCCTCAAGTTTGCTATTTTCGTCATGTCTCTCGACCTGAGTTTCAAAATCTTGATTTTTTAATTCCATATCATACCTCACGTAGTTGGCTTCGATTCGCATGTTTGAACACAAAAATCCGATATCACACGAGCCAGGTATGAACATTTTAATTTACTCAAGGGCTGTTCTCAACTCACTCCTTAAATTTGCTATTTTCGTCATGTCTCTCGACCTGAGCTTCAAAATCTTGATTTTTTAATTCCATATCATAGCTCGCGTTGTTGGCTTCGATTCGCATGTTTGAACACAAAAATCCGATATCACACGAGCCAGGTATGAACATTTTAATTTACTCAAGGGCTGTTCTCAACTCACTCCTCAAGTTTGCTATTTTCGTCATGTCTCTCGACCTGAGCTTCAAAATCTTGATTTTTTAATTCCATATCATAGCTCGCGTTGTTGGCTTCGATTTGCATGTTTGAACACAAAAATCCGATATCACACGAGCCAGGTATGAACATTTTAATTTACTCAAGGGCTCCTCTCAACTCCCTCCTCAAGTTTGCTATTTTCGTCATGTATCTCGACCTGAGTTTGAAATTCTTGATTTTTTAATTGCATATCTTAGCTAGCGTTGTTAGCTTCGATTCGCATGTTTGAACACAAAAATCCGATATCACACGAGCCAGGTATGAACATTTTAATTTACTCAAGGGCTGTTCTCAACTCACTCTTCAAATTTGCTATTTTCGTCATGTCTCTCGACCTGAGTTTCAAAATCTTGATTTTATAATTCCATATCATAGCTCGCGTTGTTGGCTTCAATTCGCATGTTTGAACACAAAAATCCGATATCACACGAGCCAGGTATGAACATTTTAATTTACTCAAGGGCTCCTCTCAACTCCCTCCTCAAGTTTGCTATTTTCGTCATGTCTCTCGACCTGAGTTTGAAATTCTTGATTTTTTAATTCCATATCATAGCTAGCGTCGTTAGCTTCGATTTGCATGTTTGAACACAAAAATCCGATATCACACGACCCAGGTATGAACATTTTAATCTACTCAAGGGCTCCTCTCAACTCCCTCCTCAAGTTTGCTATTTTCTTCATGTCTCTCGACCTGAGTTTCAAAATCTTGATTCTTTAATTCCATATCATAGCTAGCGTTTCAAGCTTCGATTTGCATGTTTGAACACAAAAATCCGATATCACACGAGCCAGGTATGAACATTTTAATTTACTCAAGGGCTCCTCTCAACTCCCTCCTCAAGTTTGCTATTTTCGTCATGTCTCTTGACCTGAGTTTCAAAATCTTGATTTTTTAATTCCATATCATACCTCACGTAGTTGGCTTCGATTCGCATGTTTGAACACAAAAATCCGATATCACACGAGCCAGGTATGAACATTTTAATTACTTAAGGGCTCCTCTCAACTCCCTCCTCAAGTTTGCTATTTTCGTC
This sequence comes from Azolla caroliniana, assembly GCF_043228905.1. Taxonomy (NCBI): domain Eukaryota; kingdom Viridiplantae; phylum Streptophyta; class Polypodiopsida; order Salviniales; family Salviniaceae; genus Azolla; species Azolla caroliniana. The sequence continues at coordinate 83,525 of NW_028230467.1, forward strand.
ATGTCTCTCGACCTGAGTTTCAAAATCTTGATTTTTTAATTCCATATCATAGCTAGCGTTTCAAGCTTCGATTTGCATGTTTGAACACAAAAATCCGATATCACACGACCCAGGTATGAACATTTTTATTTACTCAAGGGCTCCTCTCAACTCCCTCCTCAAGTTTGCTATTTTCGTCATGTCTCTCGACCTGAGCTTCAAAATCTTGATTTTATAATTCCATATCATAGCTCGCGTTGTTGGCTTCGATTCGCATGTTTGAACACAAAAATCCGATATCACACGAGCCAGGTATGAACATTTTAATTTACTCAAGGGCTCCTCTCAACTCCCTCCTCAAGTTTGCTATTTTCGTCATGTCTCTCGACCTGAGTTTGAAATTCTTGATTTTTTAATTCCATATCATAGCTAGCGTCGTTAGCTTCGATTTGCATGTTTGAACACAAAAATCCGATATCACACGACCCAGGTATGAACATTTTAATCTACTCAAGGGCTCCTCTCAACTCCCTCCTCAAGTTTGCTATTTTCATCATGTCTCTCGACCTGAGTTTCAAAATCTTGATTCTTTAATTCCATATCATAGCTCGCGTTGTTGGCTTCGATTTGCATGTTTGAACACAAAAATCCGATATCACACGAGCCAGGTATGAACATTTTAATTTACTCAAGGGCTCCTCTCAACTCCCTCCTCAAGTTTGCTATTTTCGTCATGTCTCTCGACCTGAGTTTCAAAATCTTGATTTTTTAATTCCATATCATACCTCACGTAGTTGGCTTCGATTCGCATGTTTGAACACAAAAAGCCGATATCACACGAGCCAGGTATGAACATTTTAATTTACTCAAGGGCTCCTCTCAACTCCCTCCTCAAGTTTGCTATTTTCGTCATGTCTCTCGACCTGAGTTTCAAAATCTTGATTTTTTAATTCCATATCATACCTCACGTAGTTGGCTTCGATTCGCATGTTTGAACACAAAAATCAGATATCACACGAGCCAGGTATGAACATTTTAATTTACTCAAGGGCTGTTCTCAACTCACTCCTTAAATTTGCTATTTTCGTCATGTCTCTCGACCTGAGTTTCAAAATCTTGATTTTTTAATTCCATATCATAGCTAGCGTTTCAAGCTTCGATTCGCATGTTTGAACACAAAAATCCGATATCACTAGAGCTAGGTATGAACATTTTAATTTACTCAAGGGCTCCTCTCAACTCCCTCCGCAAGTTTGCTATTTTCGTCATGTCTCTCGACCTGAGCTTCAAAATCTTGATTTTTTAATTCCATATCATAGCTCGCGTTGTTGGCTTCGATTCGCATGTTTGAACACAAAAATCCGATATCACACGAGCCAGGTATGAACATTTTAATTTACTCAAGGGCTGTTCTCAACTCACTCCTCAAGTTTGCTATTTTCGTCATGTCTCTCGACCTGAGCTTCAAAATCTTGATTTTTTAATTCCATATCATAGCTCGCGTTGTTGGCTTCGATTTGCATGTTTGAACACAAAAATCCGATATCACACGAGCCAGGTATGAACATTTTAATTTACTCAAGGGCTCCTCTCAACTCCCTCCTCAAGTTTGCTATTTTCGTCATGTCTCTCGACCTGAGTTTCAAAATCTTGATTTTTTAATTCCATATCATACCTCACGTAGTTGGCTTCGATTCGCATGTTTGAACACAAAAATCCGATATCACACGAGCCAGGTATGAACATTTTAATTACTTAAGGGCTCCTCTCAACTCCCTCCTCAAGTTTGCTATTTTCGTCATGTCTCTCGACCTGAGTTTCAAAATCTTGATTTTTTAATTCCATATCATACCTCACGTAGTTGGCTTCGATTCGCAGGTTTGAACACAAAAATCCGATATCACACGAGCCAGGTATGAACATTTTAATTTACTCAAGGGCTCCTCTCAACTCCCTCCTCAAGTTTGCTATTTTCGTCATGTCTCTCGACCTGAGTTTCAAAATCTTGATTTTTTAATTCCATATCATACCTCACGTAGTTGGCTTCGATTCGCATGTTTGAACACAAAAATCCGATATCACACGAGCCAGGTATGAACATTTTAATTTACTCAAGGGCTGTTCTCAACTCACTCCTTAAATTTGCTATTTTCGTCATGTCTCTCGACCTGAGTTTCAAAATCTTGATTTTATAATTCCATATCATAGCTAGCGTTTCAAGCTTCGATTCGCATGTTTGAACACAAAAATCCGATATCACTAGAGCTAGGTATGAACATTTTAATTTACTCAAGGGCTCCTCTCAACTCCCTCCGCAAGTTTGCTATTTTCGTCATGTCTCTCGACCTGAGCTTCAAAATCTTGATTTTTTAATTCCATATCATAGCTCGCGTTGTTGGCTTCGATTCGCATGTTTGAACACAAAAATCCGATATCACACGAGCCAGGTATGAACATTTTAATTTACTCAAGGGCTGTTCTCAACTCACTCCTCAAGTTTGCTATTTTCGTCATGTCTCTCGACCTGAGCTTCAAAATCTTGATTTTTTAATTCCATATCATAGCTCGCGTTGTTGGCTTCGATTTGCATGTTTGAACACAAAAATCCGATATCACACGAGCCAGGTATGAACATTTTAATTTACTCAAGGGCTCCTCTCAACTCCCTCCTCAAGTTTGCTATTTTCGTCATGTCTCTCGACCTGAGTTTCAAAATCTTGATTTTTTAATTCCATATCATACCTCACGTAGTTGGCTTCGATTCGCATGTTTGAACACAAAAAGCCGATATCACACGAGCCAGGTATGAACATTTTAATTTACTCAAGGGCTCCTCTCAACTCCCTCCTCAAGTTTGCTATTTTCGTCATGTCTCTCGACCTGAGTTTCAAAATCTTGATTTTTTAATTCCATATCATACCTCACGTAGTTGGCTTCGATTCGCATGTTTGAACACAAAAATCAGATATCACACGAGCCAGGTATGAACATTTTAATTTACTCAAGGGCTGTTCTCAACTCACTCCTTAAATTTGCTATTTTCGTCATGTCTCTCGACCTGAGTTTCAAAATCTTGATTTTTTAATTCCATATCATAGCTAGCGTTTCAAGCTTCGATTCGCATGTTTGAACACAAAAATCCGATATCACTAGAGCTAGGTATGAACATTTTAATTTACTCAAGGGCTCCTCTCAACTCCCTCCGCAAGTTTGCTATTTTCGTCATGTCTCTCGACCTGAGCTTCAAAATCTTGATTTTTTAATTCCATATCATAGCTCGCGTTGTTGGCTTCGATTCGCATGTTTGAACACAAAAATCCGATATCACACGAGCCAGGTATGAACATTTTAATTTACTCAAGGGCTCCTCTCAACTCCCTCCTCAAGTTTGCTATTTTCGTCATGTCTCTCGACCTGAGTTTCAAAATCTTGATTTTTTAATTCCATATCATACCTCACGTAGTTGGCTTCGATTCGCATGTTTGAACACAAAAATCCGATATCACACGAGCCAGGTATGAACATTTTAATTACTTAAGGGCTCCTCTCAACTCCCTCCTCAAGTTTGCTATTTTCGTCATGTCTCTCGACCTGAGTTTCAAAATCTTGATTTTTTAATTCCATATCATAGCTAGCGTTTCAAGCTTCGATTTGCATGTTTGAACACAAAAATCCGATATCACACGACCCAGGTATGAACATTTTTATTTACTCAAGGGCTCCTCTCAACTCCCTCCTCAAGTTTGCTATTTTCGTCATGTCTCTCGACCTGAGCTTCAAAATCTTGATTTTTTAATTCCATATCATAGCTCGCGTTGTTGGCTTCGATTTGCATGTTTGAACACAAAAATCCGATATCACACGAGCCAGGTATGAACATTTTAATTTACTCAAGGGCTCCTCTCAACTCCCTCCTCAAGTTTGCTATTTTCGTCATGTCTCTCGACCTGAGTTTCAAAATCTTGATTTTTTAATTCCATATCATACCTCACGTAGTTGGCTTCGATTCGCATGTTTGAACACAAAAATCCGATATCACTAGAGCTAGGTATGAACATTTTAATTTACTCAAGGGCTCCTCTCAACTCCCTCCGCAAGTTTGCTATTTTCGTCATGTCTCTCGACCTGAGCTTCAAAATCTTGATTTTTTAATTCCATATCATAGCTCGCGTTGTTGGCTTCGATTCGCATGTTTGAACACAAAAATCCGATATCACACGAGCCAGGTATGAACATTTTAATTTACTCAAGGGCTGTTCTCAACTCACTCCTCAAGTTTGCTATTTTCGTCATGTCTCTCGACCTGAGCTTCAAAATCTTGATTTTTTAATTCCATATCATAGCTCGCGTTGTTGGCTTCGATTTGCATGTTTGAACACAAAAATCCGATATCACACGAGCCAGGTATGAACATTTTAATTTACTCAAGGGCTCCTCTCAACTCCCTCCTCAAGTTTGCTATTTTCGTCATGTCTCTCGACCTGAGTTTCAAAATCTTGATTTTTTAATTCCATATCATACCTCACGTAGTTGGCTTCGATTCGCATGTTTGAACACAAAAATCCGATATCACACGAGCCAGGTATGAACATTTTAATTACTTAAGGGCTCCTCTCAACTCCCTCCTCAAGTTTGCTATTTTCGTCATGTCTCTCGACCTGAGTTTCAAAATCTTGATTTTTTAATTCCATATCATACCTCACGTAGTTGGCTTCGATTCGCAGGTTTGAACACAAAAATCCGATATCACACGAGCCAGGTATGAACATTTTAATTTACTCAAGGGCTCCTCTCAACTCCCTCCTCAAGTTTGCTATTTTCGTCATGTCTCTCGACCTGAGTTTCAAAATCTTGATTTTTTAATTCCATATCATACCTCACGTAGTTGGCTTCGATTCGCATGTTTGAACACAAAAATCCGATATCACACGAGCCAGGTATGAACATTTTAATTTACTCAAGGGCTGTTCTCAACTCACTCCTTAAATTTGCTATTTTCGTCATGTCTCTCGACCTGAGTTTCAAAATCTTGATTTTATAATTCCATATCATAGCTAGCGTTTCAAGCTTCGATTCGCATGTTTGAACACAAAAATCCGATATCACTAGAGCTAGGTATGAACATTTTAATTTACTCAAGGGCTCCTCTCAACTCCCTCCGCAAGTTTGCTATTTTCGTCATGTCTCTCGACCTGAGCTTCAAAATCTTGATTTTTTAATTCCATATCATAGCTCGCGTTGTTGGCTTCGATTCGCATGTTTGAACACAAAAATCCGATATCACACGAGCCAGGTATGAACATTTTAATTTACTCAAGGGCTGTTCTCAACTCACTCCTCAAGTTTGCTATTTTCGTCATGTCTCTCGACCTGAGCTTCAAAATCTTGATTTTTTAATTCCATATCATAGCTCGCGTTGTTGGCTTCGATTTGCATGTTTGAACACAAAAATCCGATATCACACGAGCCAGGTATGAACATTTTAATTTACTCAAGGGCTCCTCTCAACTCCCTCCTCAAGTTTGCTATTTTCGTCATGTCTCTCGACCTGAGTTTCAAAATCTTGATTTTTTAATTCCATATCATACCTCACGTAGTTGGCTTCGATTCGCATGTTTGAACACAAAAATCCGATATCACACGAGCCAGGTATGAACATTTTAATTACTTAAGGGCTCCTCTCAACTCCCTCCTCAAGTTTGCTATTTTCGTCATGTCTCTCGACCTGAGTTTCAAAATCTTGATTTTTTAATTCCATATCATACCTCACGTAGTTGGCTTCGATTCGCAGGTTTGAACACAAAAATCCGATATCACACGAGCCAGGTATGAACATTTTAATTTACTCAAGGGCTGTTCTCAACTCACTCCTCAAATTTGCTATTTTCGTCATGTCTCTCGACCTGAGTTTCAAAATCTTGATTTTTTAATTCCATATCATAGCTAGCGTTGTTAGCTTCGATTCGCATGTTTGAACACAAAAATCCGATATCACACGAGCCAGGTATGAACATTTTAATTTACTCAAGGGCTGTTCTCAACTCACTCCTCAAATTTGCTATTTTCGTCATGTCTCTCGACCTGAGTTTCAAAATCTTGATTTTATAATTCCATATCATAGCTCGCGTTGTTGGCTTCAATTCGCATGTTTGAACACAAAAATCCGATATCACACGAGCCAGGTATGAACATTTTAATTTACTCAAGGGCTCCTCTCAACTCCCTCCTCAAGTTTGCTATTTTCGTCATGTCTCTCGACCTGAGTTTCAAAATCTTGATTTTTTAATTCCATATCATACCTCACGTAGTTGGCTTCGATTCGCATGTTTGAACACAAAAATCCGATATCACACGAGCCAGGTATGAACATTTTAATTACTTAAGGGCTCCTCTCAACTCCCTCCTCAAGTTTGCTATTTTCGTCATGTCTCTCGACCTGAGTTTCAAAATCTTGATTTTTTAATTCCATATCATAGCTAGCGTTTCAAGCTTCGATTTGCATGTTTGAACACAAAAATCCGATATCACACGACCCAGGTATGAACATTTTTATTTACTCAAGGGCTCCTCTCAACTCCCTCCTCAAGTTTGCTATTTTCGTCATGTCTCTCGACCTGAGCTTCAAAATCTTGATTTTTTAATTCCATATCATAGCTCGCGTTGTTGGCTTCGATTCGCATGTTTGAACACAAAAATCCGATATCACACGAGCCAGGTATGAACATTTTAATTTACTCAAGGGCTGTTCTCAACTCACTCCTCAAATTTGCTATTTTCGTCATGTCTCTCGACCTGAGTTTCAAAATCTTGATTTTTTAATTCCATATCATAGCTAGCGTTGTTAGCTTCGATTCGCATGTTTGAACACAAAAATCCGATATCACACGAGCCAGGTATGAACATTTTAATTTACTCAAGGGCTGTTCTCAACTCACTCCTCAAATTTGCTATTTTCGTCATGTCTCTCGACCTGAGTTTCAAAATCTTGATTTTATAATTCCATATCATAGCTCGCGTTGTTGGCTTCAATTCGCATGTTTGAACACAAAAATCCGATATCACACGAGCCAGGTATGAACATTTTAATTTACTCAAGGGCTGTTCTCAACTCACTCCTCAAATTTGCTATTTTCGTCATGTCTCTCGACCTGAGTTTCAAAATCTTGATATTTTAATTCCATATCATAGCTCGCGTTGTTGGCTTCGATTCGCATGTTTGAACACAAAAATCCGATATCACACGAGCCAGGTATGAACATTTTAATTTACTGAAGGGCTCCTCTCAACTCCCTCCTCAAGTTTGCTATTTTCGTCATGTATCTCGACCGGAGTTTGAAATTCTTGATTTTTTAATTGCATATCTTAGCTAGCGTTGTTAGCTTCGATTCGCATGTTTGAACACAAAAATCCGATATCACACGAGCCAGGTATGAACATTTTAATTTACTCAAGGGCTGTTCTCAACTCACTCTTCAAATTTGCTATTTTCGTCATGTCTCTCGACCTGAGTTTCAAAATCTTGATTTTATAATTCCATATCATTGCTCGTGTTGTTGGCTTCAATTCGCATGTTTGAACACAAAAATCCGATATCACACGAGCCAGGTATGAACATTTTAATTTACTCAAGGGCTCCTCTCAACTCCCTCCTCAAGTTTGCTATTTTCGTCATGTCTCTCGACCTGAGTTTGAAATTCTTGATTTTTTAATTCCATATCATAGCTAGCGTCGTTAGCTTCGATTTGCATGTTTGAACACAAAAATCCGATATCACACGACCCAGGTATGAACATTTTAATCTACTCAAGGGCTCCTCTCAACTCCCTCCTCAAGTTTGCTATTTTCTTCATGTCTCTCGACCTGAGTTTCAAAATCTTGATTCTTTAATTCCATATCATAGCTAGCGTTTCAAGCTTCGATTTGCATGTTTGAACACAAAAATCCGATATCACACGAGCCAGGTATGAACACTTTAATTTACTCAAGGGCTCCTCTCAACTCCCTCCTCAAGTTTGCTATTTTCGTCATGTCTCTTGACCTGAGTTTCAAAATCTTGATTTTTTAATTCCATATCATACCTCACGTAGTTGGCTTCGATTCGCATGTTTGAACACAAAAATCCGATATCACACGAGCCAGGTATGAACATTTTAATTACTTAAGGGCTCCTCTCAACTCCCTCCTCAAGTTTGCTATTTTCGTCATGTCTCTCGACCTGAGTTTCAAAATCTTGATTTTTTAATTCCATATCATAGCTAGCGTTTCAAGCTTCGATTTGCATGTTTGAACACAAAAATCCGATATCACACGACCCAGGTATGAACATTTTTATTTACTCAAGGGCTCCTCTCAACTCCCTCCTCAAGGTTGCTATTTTCGTCATGTCTCTCGACCTGAGCTTCAAAATCTTGATTTTATAATTCCATATCATAGCTCGCGTTGTTGGCTTCGATTCGCATGTTTGAACACAAAAATCCGATATCACACGAGCCAGGTATGAACATTTTAATTTACTCAAGGGCTCCTCTCAACTCCCTCCTCAAGTTTGCTATTTTCGTCATGTCTCTCGACCTGAGTTTGAAATTCTTGATTTTTTAATTCCATATCATACCTCACGTAGTTGGCTTCGATTCGCATGTTTGAACAGAAAAATCCGATATCACACGAGCCAGGTATGAACATTTTAATTACTTAAGGGCTCCTCTCAACTCCCTCCTCAAGTTTGCTATTTTCGTCATGTCTCTCGACCTGAGTTTCAAAATCTTGATTTTTTAATTCCATATCATACCTCACGTAGTTGGCTTCGATTCGCAGGTTTGAACACAAAAATCCGATATCACACGAGCCAGGTATGAACATTTTAATTTACTCAAGGGCTGTTCTCAACTCACTCCTCAAATTTGCTATTTTCGTCATGTCTCTCGACCTGAGTTTCAAAATCTTGATTTTTTAATTCCATATCATAGCTAGCGTTGTTAGCTTCGATTCGCATGTTTGAACACAAAAATCCGATATCACACGAGCCAGGTATGAACATTTTAATTTACTCAAGGGCTGTTCTCAACTCACTCCTCAAATTTGCTATTTTCGTCATGTCTCTCGACCTGAGTTTCAAAATCTTGATTTTATAATTCCATATCATAGCTCGCGTTGTTGGCTTCAATTCGCATGTTTGAACACAAAAATCCGATATCACACGAGCCAGGTATGAACATTTTAATTTACTCAAGGGCTGTTCTCAACTCACTCCTCAAATTTGCTATTTTCGTCATGTCTCTGGACCTGAGTTTCAAAATCTTGATATTTTAATTCCATATCATAGCTCGCGTTGTTGGCTTCGATTCGCATGTTTGAACACAAAAATCCGATATCACACGAGCCAGGTATGAACATTTTAATTTACTCAAGGGCTCCTCTCAACTCCCTCCTCAAGTTTGCTATTTTCGTCATGTATCTCGACCTGAGTTTGAAATTCTTGATTTTTTAATTGCATATCTTAGCTAGCGTTGTTAGCTTCGATTCGCATGTTTGAACACAAAAATCCGATATCACACGAGCCAGGTATGAACATTTTAATTTACTCAAGGGCTGTTCTCAACTCACTCTTCAAATTTGCTATTTTCGTCATGTCTCTCGACCTGAGTTTCAAAATCTTGATTTTATAATTCCATATCATAGCTCGCGTTGTTGGCTTCAATTCGCATGTTTGAACACAAAAATCCGATATCACACGAGCCAGGTATGAACATTTTAATTTACTCAAGGGCTCCTCTCAACTCCCTCCTCAAGTTTGCTATTTTCGTCATGTCTCTCGACCTGAGTTTGAAATTCTTGATTTTTTAATTCCATATCATAGCTAGCGTCGTTAGCTTCGATTTGCATGTTTGAACACAAAAATCCGATATCACACGACCCAGGTATGAACATTTTAATCTACTCAAGGGCTCCTCTCAACTCCCTCCTCAAGTTTGCTATTTTCTTCATGTCTCTCGACCTGAGTTTCAAAATCTTGATTCTTTAATTCCATATCATAGCTAGCGTTTCAAGCTTCGATTTGCATGTTTGAACACAAAAATCCGATATCACACGAGCCAGGTATGAACACTTTAATTTACTCAAGGGCTCCTCTCAACTCCCTCCTCAAGTTTGCTATTTTCGTCATGTCTCTTGACCTGAGTTTCAAAATCTTGATTTTTTAATTCCATATCATACCTCACGTAGTTGGCTTCGATTCGCATGTTTGAACACAAAAATCCGATATCACACGAGCCAGGTATGAACATTTTAATTACTTAAGGGCTCCTCTCAACTCCCTCCTCAAGTTTGCTATTTTCGTCATGTCTCTCGACCTGAGTTTCAAAATCTTGATTTTTTAATTCCATATCATAGCTAGCGTTTCAAGCTTCGATTTGCATGTTTGAACACAAAAATCCGATATCACACGACCCAGGTATGAACATTTTAATTTACTCAAGGGCTCCTCTCAACTCCCTCCTCAAGTTTGCTATTTTCGTCATGTCTCTCGACCTGAGCTTCAAAATCTTGATTTTATAATTCCATATCATAGCTCGCGTTGTTAGCTTCGATTTGCATGTTTGAACACAAAAATCCGATATCACACGAGCCAGGTATGAACATTTTAATTTACTCAAGGGCTCCTCTCAACTCCCTCCTCAAGTTTGCTATTTTCGTCATGTCTCTCGACCTGAGTTTCAAAATCTTGATTTTTTAATTCCATATCATACCTCACGTAGTTGGCTTCGATTCGCATGTTTGAACACAAAAATCCGATATCACACGAGCCAGGTATGAACATTTTAATTACTCAAGGGCTCCTCTCAACTCCCTCCTCAAGTTTGCTATTTTCGTCATGTCTCTCGACCTGAGTTTCAAAATCTTGATTTTTTAATTCCATATCATACCTCACGTAGTTGGCTTCGATTTGCATGTTTGAACACAAAAATCCGATATCACACGAGCCAGGTATGAACATTTTAATTTACTCAAGGGCTCCTCTCAACTCCCTCCTCAAATTTGCTATTTTCGTCATGTCTCTCGACCTGAGTTTCAAAATCTTGATTTTTTAATTCCATATCATAGCTAGCGTTTCAAGCTTCGATTTGCATGTTTGAACACAAAAATCCGATATCACACGAGCCAGGTATGAACATTTTAATTTACTCAAGGGCTCCTCTCAACTCCCTCCGCAAGTTTGCTATTTTCGTCATGTCTCTCGACCTGAGCTTCAAAATCTTGATTTTTTAATTCCATATCATAGCTCGCGTTGTTGGCTTCGATTTGCATGTTTGAACACAAAAATCCGATATCACACGAGCCAGGTATGAACATTTTAATTTACTCAAGGGCTCCTCTCTACTCCCTCCTCAAGTTTGCTATTTTCGTCATGTCTCTCGACCTGAGTATCAAAATCTTGATTTTTTAATTCCATATCATACCTCACGTAGTTGGCTTCGATTCGAATGTTTGAACACAAAAATCCGATATCACACGAGCCAGGTATGAACATTTTAATTACTTAAGGGCTCCTCTCAACTCCCTCCTCAAGTTTGCTATTTTCGTCATGTCTCTCGACCTGAGTTTCAAAATCTTGATTTTATAATTCCATATCATAGCTCGCGTTGTTGGCTTCAATTCGCATGTTTGAACACAAAAATCCGATATCACACGAGCCAGGTATGAACATTTTAATTTACTCAAGGGCTCCTCTCAACTCCCTCCTCAAGTTTGCTATTTTCGTCATGTCTCTCGACCTGAGTTTGAAATTCTTGATTTTTTAATTCCATATCATACCTCACGTAGTTGGCTTCGATTTGCATGTTTGAACACAAAAGTCCGATATCACACGACCCAGGTATGAACATTTTAATCTACTCAAGGGCTCCTCTCAACTCCCTCCTCAAGTTTGCTATTTTCATCATGTCTCTCGACCTGAGTTTCAAAATCTTGATTCTTTAATTCCATATCATAGCTCGCGTTGTTGGCTTCGATTTGCATGTTTGAACACAAAAATCCGATATCACACGAGCCAGGTATGAACATTTTAATTTACTCAAGGGCTCCTCTCAACTCCCTCCTCAAGTTTGCTATTTTCGTCATGTCTCTCGACCTGAGTTTCAAAATCTTGATTTTTTAATTCCATATCATACCTCACGTAGTTGGCTTCGATTTGCATGTTTGAACACAAAAATCCGATATCACACGACCCAGGTATGAACATTTTAATCTACTCAAGGGCTCCTCTCAACTCCCTCCTCAAGTTTGCTATTTTCATCATGTCTCTCGACCTGAGTTTCAAAATCTTGATTCTTTAATTCCATATCATAGCTCGCGTTGTTGGCTTCGATTTGCATGTTTGAACACAAAAATCCGATATCACACGAGCCAGGTATGAACATTTTAATTTACTCAAGGGCTGTTCTCAACTCACTCCTCAAGTTTGCTATTTTCGTCATGTCTCTCGACCTGAGCTTCAAAATCTTGATTTTTTAATTCCATATCATAGCTCGCGTTGTTGGCTTCGATTTGCATGTTTGAACACAAATATCCGATATCACACGAGCCAGGTATGAACATTTTAATTTACTCAAGGGCTCCTCTCAACTCCCTCCTCAAGTTTGCTATTTTCGTCATGTCTCTCGACCTGAGTTTCAAAATCTTGATTTTATAAGTCCATATCATAGCTCGCGTTGTTGGCTTCAATTCGCATGTTTGAACACAAAAATCCGATATCACACGAGCCAGGTATGAACATTTTAATTTACTCAAGGGCTCCTCTCAACTCCCTCCTCAAGTTTGCTATTTTCGTCATGTCTCTCGACCTGAGTTTCAAAATCTTGATTTTTTAATTCCATATCATACCTCACGTAGTTGGCTTCGATTTGCATGTTTGAACACAAAAATCCGATATCACACGACCCAGGTATGAACATTTTAATCTACTCAAGGGCTCCTCTCAACTCCCTCCTCAAGTTTGCTATTTTCATCATGTCTCTCGACCTGAGTTTCAAAATCTTGATTCTTTAATTCCATATCATAGCTCGCGTTGTTGGCTTCGATTTGCATGTTTGAACACAAAAATCCGATATCACACGAGCCAGGTATGAACATTTTAATTTACTCAAGGGCTGTTCTCAACTCACTCCTCAAGTTTGCTATTTTCGTCATGTCTCTCGACCTGAGCTTCAAAATCTTGATTTTTTAATTCCATATCATAGCTCGCGTTGTTGGCTTCGATTTGCATGTTTGAACACAATTATCCGATATCACACGAGCCAGGTATGAACATTTTAATTTACTCAAGGGCTCCTCTCAACTCCCTCCTCAAGTTTGCTATTTTCGTCATGTCTCTCGACCTGAGTTTCAAAATCTTGATTCTTTAATTCCATATCATAGCTCGCGTTGTTGGCTTCGATTTGCATGTTTGAACACAAAAATCCGATATCACACGAGCCAGGTATGAACATTTTAATTTACTCAAGGGCTCCTCTCAACTCCCTCCTCAAGTTTGCTATTTTCGTCATGTCTCTCGACCTGAGTTTCAAAATCTTGATTTTTTAATTCCATATCATACCTCACGTAGTTGGCTTCGATTCGCATGTTTGAACACAAAAAGCCGATATCACACGAGCCAGGTATGAACATTTTAATTACTTAAGGGCTCCTCTCAACTCCCTCCTCAAGTTTGCTATTTTCGTCATGTCTCTCGACCTGAGTTTCAAAATCTTGATTTTTTAATTCCATATCATACCTCACGTAGTTGGCTTCGATTCGCATGTTTGAACACAAAAATCCGATATCACACGAGCCAGGTATGAACATTTTAATTTACTCAAGGGCTGTTCTCAACTCACTCCTCAAATTTGCTATTTTCGTCATGTCTCTTGACCTGAGTTTCAAAATCTTGATTTTTTAATTCCATATCATAGCTAGCGTTGTTAGCTTCGATTTGCATGTTTGAACACAAAAATCCGATATCACACGAGCCAGGTATGAACATTTTAATTTACTCAAGGGCTGTTCTCAACTCACTCCTCAAATTTGCTATTTTCGTCATGTCTCTCGACCTGAGTTTCAAAATCTTGATTTTATAATTCCATATCATAGCTCGCGTTGTTGGCTTCAATTCGCATGTTTGAACACAAAAATCCGATATCACACGAGCCAGGTATGAACATTTTAATTTACTCAAGGGCTCCTCTCAACTCCCTCCTCAAGTTTGCTATTTTCGTCATGTCTCTCGACCTGAGTTTCAAAATCTTGATTTTTTAATTCCATATCATACCTCACGTAGTTGGCTTCGATTTGCATGTTTGAACACAAAAATCCGATATCACACGACCCAGGTATGAACATTTTAATCTACTCAAGGGCTCCTCTCAACTCCCTCCTCAAGTTTGCTATTTTCATCATGTCTCTCGACCTGAGTTTCAAAATCTTGATTCTTTAATTCCATATCATAGCTCGCGTTGTTGGCTTCGATTTGCATGTTTGAACACAAAAATCCGATATCACACGAGCCAGGTATGAACATTTTAATTTACTCAAGGGCTGTTCTCAACTCACTCCTCAAGTTTGCTATTTTCGTCATGTCTCTCGACCTGAGCTTCAAAATCTTGATTTTTTAATTCCATATCATAGCTCGCGTTGTTGGCTTCGATTTGCATGTTTGAACACAAATATCCGATATCACACGAGCCAGGTATGAACATTTTAATTTACTCAAGGGCTCCTCTCAACTCCCTCCTCAAGTTTGCTATTTTCGTCATGTCTCTCGACCTGAGTTTCAAAATCTTGATTTTATAAGTCCATATCATAGCTCGCGTTGTTGGCTTCAATTCGCATGTTTGAACACAAAAATCCGATATCACACGAGCCAGGTATGAACATTTTAATTTACTCAAGGGCTCCTCTCAACTCCCTCCTCAAGTTTGCTATTTTCGTCATGTCTCTCGACCTGAGTTTCAAAATCTTGATTTTTTAATTCCATATCATACCTCACGTAGTTGGCTTCGATTTGCATGTTTGAACACAAAAATCCGATATCACACGACCCAGGTATGAACATTTTAATCTACTCAAGGGCTCCTCTCAACTCCCTCCTCAAGTTTGCTATTTTCATCATGTCTCTCGACCTGAGTTTCAAAATCTTGATTCTTTAATTCCATATCATAGCTCGCGTTGTTGGCTTCGATTTGCATGTTTGAACACAAAAATCCGATATCACACGAGCCAGGTATGAACATTTTAATTTACTCAAGGGCTGTTCTCAACTCACTCCTCAAGTTTGCTATTTTCGTCATGTCTCTCGACCTGAGCTTCAAAATCTTGATTTTTTAATTCCATATCATAGCTCGCGTTGTTGGCTTCGATTTGCATGTTTGAACACAATTATCCGATATCACACGAGCCAGGTATGAACATTTTAATTTACTCAAGGGCTCCTCTCAACTCCCTCCTCAAGTTTGCTATTTTCGTCATGTCTCTCGACCTGAGTTTCAAAATCTTGATTCTTTAATTCCATATCATAGCTCGCGTTGTTGGCTTCGATTTGCATGTTTGAACACAAAAATCCGATATCACACGAGCCAGGTATGAACATTTTAATTTACTCAAGGGCTCCTCTCAACTCCCTCCTCAAGTTTGCTATTTTCGTCATGTCTCTCGACCTGAGTTTCAAAATCTTGATTTTTTAATTCCATATCATACCTCACGTAGTTGGCTTCGATTCGCATGTTTGAACACAAAAAGCCGATATCACACGAGCCAGGTATGAACATTTTAATTACTTAAGGGCTCCTCTCAACTCCCTCCTCAAGTTTGCTATTTTCGTCATGTCTCTCGACCTGAGTTTCAAAATCTTGATTTTTTAATTCCATATCATACCTCACGTAGTTGGCTTCGATTCGCATGTTTGAACACAAAAATCCGATATCACACGAGCCAGGTATGAACATTTTAATTTACTCAAGGGCTGTTCTCAACTCACTCCTCAAATTTGCTATTTTCGTCATGTCTCTTGACCTGAGTTTCAAAATCTTGATTTTTTAATTCCATATCATAGCTAGCGTTGTTAGCTTCGATTTGCATGTTTGAACACAAAAATCCGATATCACACGAGCCAGGTATGAACATTTTAATTTACTCAAGGGCTGTTCTCAACTCACTCCTCAAATTTGCTATTTTCGTCATGTCTCTCGACCTGAGTTTCAAAATCTTGATTTTATAATTCCATATCATAGCTCGCGTTGTTGGCTTCAATTCGCATGTTTGAACACAAAAATCCGATATCACACGAGCCAGGTATGAACATTTTAATTTACTCAAGGGTTGTTCTCAACTCACTCCTCAAGTTTGCTATTTTCGTCATGTCTCTCGACCTGAGCTTCAAAATCTTGATTTTTTAATTCCATATCATAGCTCGCGTTGTTGGCTTCGATTTGCATGTTTGAACACAAAAATCCGATATCACACGAACCAGGTATGAACATTTTAATTTACTCAAGGGCTCCTCTCAACTCCCTCCTCAAGTTTGCTATTTTCGTCATGTCTCTCGACCTGAGTTTCAAAATCTTGATTTTTTAATTCCATATCATACCTCACGTAGTTGGCTTCGATTCGAATGTTTGAACACAAAAATCCGATATCACACGAGCCAGGTATGAACATTTTAATTACTTAAGGGCTCCTCTCAACTCCCTCCTCAAGTTTGCTATTTTCGTCATGTCTCTCGACCTGAGTTTCAAAATCTTGATTTTATAATTCCATATCATAGCTCGCGTTGTTGGCTTCGATTCGCATGTTTGAACACAAAAATCCGATATCACACGAGCCAGGTATGAACATTTTAATTTACTCAAGGGCTCCTCTCAACTCCCTCCTCAAGTTTGCTATTTTCGTCATGTCTCTCGACCTGAGTTTGAAATTCTTGATTTTTTAATTCCATATCATACCTCACGTAGTTGGCTTCGATTTGCATGTTTGAACACAAAAATCCGATATCACACGACCCAGGTATGAACATTTTAATCTACTCAAGGGCTCCTCTCAACTCCCTCCTCAAGTTTGCTATTTTCTTCATGTCTCTCGACCTGAGTTTCAAAATCTTGATTTTTTAATTCCATATCATAGCTAGCGTTTCAAGCTTCGATTTGCATGTTTGAACACAAAAATCCGATATCACACGAGCCAGGTATGAACATTTTAATTTACTCAAGGGCTCCTCTCAACTCCCTCCTCAAGTTTGCTATTTTCGTCATGTCTCTCGACCTGAGTTTGAAATTCTTGATTTTTTAATTCCATATCATAGCTGCCAGGTATGAACATTTTAATTACTTAAGGGCTCCTCTCAACTCCCTCCTCAAGTTTGCTATTTTCGTCATGTCTCTCGACCTGAGTTTCAAAATCTTGATTTTATAATTCCATATCATACCTCACGTAGTTGGCTTCGATTCGCATGTTTGAACACAAAAATCCGATATCACACGAGCCAGGTATGAACATTTTAATTTACTCAAGGGCTGTTCTCAACTCACTCCTCAAATTTGCTATTTTCGTCATGTCTCTCGACCTGAGCTTCAAAATCTTGATTTTATAATTCCATATCATAGCTCGCGTTGTTGGCTTCGATTCGCATGTTTGAACACAAAAATCCGATATCACACGAGCTAGGTATGAACATTTTAATTTACTCAAGGGCTCCTCTCAACTCCCTCCTCAAGTTTGCTATTTTCGTCATGTCTCTCGACCTGAGTTTCAAATTCTTGATTTTTTAATTCCATATCATAGCTAGCGTCGTTAGCTTCGATTTGCATGTTTGAACACAAAAATCCGATATCACACGACCCAGGTATGAACATTTTAATCTACTCAAGGGCTCCTCTCAACTCCCTTCTCAAGTTTGCTATTTTCTTCATGTCTCTCGACCTGAGTTTCAAAATCTTGATTCTTTAATTCCATATCATAGCTAGCGTTTCAAGCTTCGATTTGCATGTTTGAACACAAAAATCCGATATCACACGAGCCAGGTATGAACACTTTAATTTACTCAAGGGCTCCTCTCAACTCCCTCCTCAAGTTTGCTATTTTCGTCATGTCTCTTGACCTGAGTTTCAAAATCTTGATTTTTTAATTCCATATCATACCTCACGTAGTTGGCTTCGATTCGCATGTTTGAAGACAAAAATCCGATATCACACGAGCCAGGTATGAACATTTTAATTACTTAAGGGCTCCTCTCAACTCCCTCCTCAAGTTTGCTATTTTCGTCATGTCTCTCGACCTGAGTTTCAAAATCTTGATTTTTTAATTCCATATCATAGCTAGTGTTTCAAGCTTCGATTTGCATGTTTGAACACAAAAATCCGATATCACACGACCCAGGTATGAACATTTTAATCTACTCAAGGGCTCCTCTCAACTCCCTCCTCAAGTTTGCTATTTTCATCATGTCTCTCGACCTGAGTTTCAAAATCTTGATTTTTTAATTCCATATCATAGCTAGCGTTTCAAGCTTCGATTTGCATGTTTGAACACAAAAATCCGATATCACACGAGCTAGGTATGAACATTTTAATTTACTCAAGGGCTCCTCTCAACTCCCTCCTCAAGTTTGCTATTTTCGTCATGTCTCTCGACCTGAGCTTCAAAATCTTGATTTTCTAATTCCATATCATAGCTAGCGTTGTTAGCTTCGATTCGCATGTTTGAACACAAAAATCCGATATCACACGAGCCAGGTATGAACATTTTAATTACTTAAGGGCTCCTCTCAACTCCCTCCTCAAGTTTGCTATTTTCGTCATGTCTCTCGACCTGAGTTTGAAATTCTTGATTTTTTAATTCCATATCATAGCTAGCGTCGTTAGCTTCGATTTGCATGTTTGAACACAAAAATCCGATATCACACGACCCAGGTATGAACATTTTAATCTACTCAAGGGCTCCTCTCAACTCCCTCCTCAAGTTTGCTATTTTCTTCATGTCTCTCGACCTGAGTTTCAAAATCTTGATTCTTTTATTCCATATCATAGCTAGCGTTTCAAGCTTCGATTTGCATGTTTGAACACAAAAATCCGATATCACACGAGCCAGGTATGAACACTTTAATTTACTCAAGGGCTCCTCTCAACTCCCTCCTCAAGTTTGCTATTTTCGTCATGTCTCTCGACCTGAGTTTCAAAATCTTGATTTTTTAATTCCATATCATAGCTAGCGTTTCAAGCTTCGATTTGCATGTTTGAACACAAAAATCCGATATCACACGAGCCAGGTATGAACATTTTTATTTACTCAAGGGCTCCTCTCAACTCCCTCCTCAAGTTTGCTATTTTCGTCATGTCTCTCGACCTGAGCTTCAAAATCTTGATTTTATAATTCCATATCATAGCTCGCGTTGTTGGCTTCGATTCGCATGTTTGAACACAAAAATCCGATATCACACGAGCCAGGTATGAACATTTTAATTTACTCAAGGGCTCCTCTCAACTCCCTCCTCAAGTTTGCTATTTTCGTCATGTCTCTCGACCTGAGTTTGAAATTCTTGATTTTTTAATTCCATATCATAGCTAGCGTCGTTAGCTTCGATTTGCATGTTTGAACACAAAAATCCGATATCACACGACCCAGGTATGAACATTTTAATCTACTCAAGGGCTCCTCTCAACTCCCTCCTCAAGTTTGCTATTTTCATCATGTCTCTGGACCTGAGTTTCAAAATCTTGATTCTTTAATTCCATATCATAGCTCGCGTTGTTGGCTTCGATTTGCATGTTTGAACACAAAAATCCGATATCACACGAGCCAGGTATGAACATTTTAATTTACTCAAGGGCTCCTCTCAACTCCCTCCTCAAGTTTGCTATTTTCGTCATGTCTCTCGACCTGAGTTTCAAAATCTTGATTTTTTAATTCCATATCATACCTCACGTAGTTGGCTTCGATTTGCATGTTTGAACACAAAAAGCCGATATCACACGAGCCAGGTATGAATATTTTAATTACTTAAGGGCTCCTCTCAACTCCCTCCTCAAGTTTGCTATTTTCGTTATGTCTCTCGACCTGAGTTTCAAAATCTTGATTTTTTAATTCCATATCATACCTGACGTAGTTGGCTTCGATTCGCATGTTTGAACACAAAAATCCGATATCACACGAGCCAGGTATGAACATTTTTATTTACTCAAGGGCTGTTCTCAACTCACTCCTCAAATTTGCTATTTTCGTCATGTCTCTCGACCTGAGTTTCAAAATCTTGATTTTTTAATTCCATATCATAGCTCGCGTTGTTGGCTTCGATTCGCATGTTTGAACACAAAAATCCGATATCACACGAGCCAGGTATGAACATTTTAATTTACTCAAGGGCTCCTCTCAACTCCCTCCTCAAGTTTGCTATTTTCGTCATGTCTCTCGACCTGAGTTTGAAATTCTTGATTTTTTAATTCCATATCATAGCTAGCGTTGTTAGCTTCGATTTGCATGTTTGAACACAAAAATCCGATATCACACGACCCAGGTATGAACATTTTAATATACTCAAGGGCTCCTCTCAACTCCCTCCTCAAGTTTGCTATTTTCTTCATGTCTCTCGACCTGAGTTTCAAAATCTTGATTCTTTTATTCCATATCATAGCTAGCGTTTCAAGCTTCGATTTGCATGTTTGAACACAAAAATCCGATATCACACGAGCCAGGTATGAACATTTTAATTTACTCAAGGGCTCCTCTCAACTCCCTCCTCAAGTTTGTTATTTTCGTCATGTCTCTCGACCTGAGTTTCAAAATCTTGATTTTTTAATTCCATATCATACCTCACGTAGTTGGCTTCGATTCGCATGTTAGAACACAAAAATCCGATATCACACGAGGCAGGTATGAACATTTTAATTACTTAAGGGCTCCTCTCAACTCCCTCCTCAAGTTTGCTATTTTCGTCATGTCTCTCGACCTGAGTTTCAAAATCTTGATTTTTTAATTCCATATCATAGCTAGCGTTGTTGGCTTCGATTCGCATGTTTGAACACAAAAATCCGATATCACACGAGCCAGGTATGAACATTTTAATTTACTCAAGGGCTCCTCTCAACTCCCTCCTCAAGTTTGCTATTTTCGTCATGTATCTCGACCTGAGTTTGAAATTCTTGATTTTTTAATTCCATATCATAGCTAGCGTCGTTAGCTTCGATTTGCATGTTTGAACACAAAAATCCGATATCACACGACCCAGGTATGAACATTTTAATCTACTCAAGGGCTCCTCTCAACTCCCTCCTCAAGTTTGCTATTTTCATCATGTCTCTCGACCTGAGTTTCAAAATCTTGATTTTTTAATTCCATATCATAGCTAGCGTTTCAAGCTTCGATTTGCATGTTTGAACACAAAAATCCGATATCACACGAGCTAGGTATGAACATTTTAATTTACTCAAGGGCTCCTCTCAACTCCCTCCTCAAGTTTGCTATTTTCGTCATGTCTCTTGACCTGAGTTTCAAAATCTTGATTTTTTAATTCCATATCATACCTCACGTAGTTGGCTTCGATTCGCATGTTTGAACACAAAAATCCGATATCACACGAGCCAGGTATGAACATTTTAATTACTTAAGGGCTCCTCTCAACTCCCTCCTCAAGTTTGCTATTTTCGTCATGTCTCTCGACCTGAGTTTCAAAATCTTGATTTTTTAATTCCATATCATAGCTAGCGTTTCAAGCATCGATTTGCATGTTTGAACACAAAAATCCGATATCACACGAGCCAGGTATGAACATTTTAATTTACTCAAGGGCTCCTCTCAACTCCCTCCTCAAGTTTGCTATTTTCGTCATGTCTCTCGACCTGAGTTTGAAATTCTTGATTTTTTAATTCCATATCATAGCTAGCGTCGTTAGCTTCGATTTGCATGTTTGAACACAAAAATCCGATATCACACGACCCAGGTATGAACATTTTAATCTACTCAAGGGCTCCTCTCAACTCCCTCCTCAAGTTTGCTATTTTCATCATGTCTCTCGACCTGAGTTTCAAAATCTTGATTTTTTAATTCCATATCATAGCTAGCGTTTCAAGCTTCGATTTGCATGTTTGAACACAAAAATCCGATATCACACGAGCTAGGTATGAACATTTTAATTTACTCAAGGGCTCCTCTCAACTCCCTCCTCAAGTTTGCTATTTTCGTCATGTCTCTTGACCTGAGTTTCAAAATCTTGATTTTTTAATTCCATATCATACCTCACATAGTTGGCTTCGATTCGCATGTTTGAACACAAAAATCCGATATCACACGAGCCAGGTATGAACATTTTAATTACTTAAGGGCTCCTCTCAACTCCCTCCTCAAGTTTGCTATTTTCGTCATGTCTCTCGACCTGAGTTTCAAAATCTTGATTTTTTAATTCCATATCATAGCTAGCGTTTCAAGAATCGATTTGCATGTTTGAACACAAAAATCCGATATCACACGAGCCAGGTATGAACATTTTTATTTACTCAAGGGCTCCTCTCAACTCCCTCCTCAAGTTTGCTATTTTCGTCATGTCTCTCGACCTGAGCTTCAAAATCTTGATTTTATAATTCCATATCATAGCTCGCGTTGTTGGCTTCGATTCGCATGTTTGAACACAAAAATCCGATATCACACGAGCCAGGTATGAACATTTTAATTTACTCAAGGGCTCCTCTCAACTCCCTCCTCAAGTTTGCTATTTTCGTCATGTCTCTCGACCTGAGTTTGAAATTCTTGATTTTTTAATTCCATATCATAGCTAGCGTCGTTAGCTTCGATTTGCATGTTTGAACACAAAAATCCGATATCACACGACCCAGGTATGAACATTTTAATCTACTCAAGGGCTCCTCTCAACTCCCTCCTCAAGTTTGCTATTTTCATCATGTCTCTCGACCTGAGTTTCAAAATCTTGATTCTTTAATTCCATATCATAGCTCGCGTTGTTGGCTTCGATTTGCATGTTTGAACACAAAAATCCGATATCACACGAGCCAGGTATGAACATTTTAATTTACTCAAGGGCTCCTCTCAACTCCCTCCTCAAGTTTGCTATTTTCGTCATGTCTCTCGACCTGAGTTTCAAAATCTTGATTTTTTAATTCCATATCATACCTCACGTAGTCGGCTTCGATTCGCATGTTTGAACACAAAAAGCCGATATCACACGAGCCAGGTATGAACATTTTAATTACTTAACGGCTCCTCTCAACTCACTCCTCAAGTTTGCTATTTTCGTCATGTCTCTCGACCTGAGTTTGAAATTCTTGATTTTTTAATTCCATATCATACCTGACGTAGTTGGCTTCGATTCGCATGTTTGAACACAAAAATCCGATATCACACGACCCAGGTATGAACATTTTAATCTACTCAAGGGCTCCTCTCAACTCCCTCCTCAAGTTTGCTATTTTCATCATGTCTCTCGACCTGAGTTTCAAAATCTTGATTTTTTAATTCCATATCATAGCTAGCGTTTCAAGCTTCGATTTGCATGTTTGAACACAAAAATCCGATATCACACGAGCTAGGTATGAACATTTTAATTTACTCAAGGGCTCCTCTCAACTCCCTCCTCAAGTTTGCTATTTTCGTCATGTCTCTTGACCTGAGTTTCAAAATCTTGATTTTTTAATTCCATATCATACCTCACGTAGTTGGCTTCGATTCGCATGTTTGAACACAAAAATCCGATATCACACGAGCCAGGTATGAACATTTTAATTACTTAAGGGCTCCTCTCAACTCCCTCCTCAAGTTTGCTATTTTCGTCATGTCTCTCGACCTGAGTTTCAAAATCTTGATTTTTTAATTCCATATCATAGCTAGCGTTTCAAGAATCGATTTGCATGTTTGAACACAAAAATCCGATATCACACGAGCCAGGTATGAACATTTTTATTTACTCAAGGGCTCCTCTCAACTCCCTCCTCAAGTTTGCTATTTTCGTCATGTCTCTCGACCTGAGCTTCAAAATCTTGATTTTATAATTCCATATCATAGCTCGCGTTGTTGGCTTCGATTCGCATGTTTGAACACAAAAATCCGATATCACACGAGCCAGGTATGAACATTTTAATTTACTCAAGGGCTCCTCTCAACTCCCTCCTCAAGTTTGCTATTTTCGTCATGTCTCTCGACCTGAGTTTGAAATTCTTGATTTTTTAATTCCATATCATAGCTAGCGTCGTTAGCTTCGATTTGCATGTTTGAACACAAAAATCCGATATCACACGACCCAGGTATGAACATTTTAATCTACTCAAGGGCTCCTCTCAACTCCCTCCTCAAGTTTGCTATTTTCATCATGTCTCTCGACCTGAGTTTCAAAATCTTGATTCTTTAATTCCATATCATAGCTCGCGTTGTTGGCTTCGATTTGCATGTTTGAACACAAAAATCCGATATCACACGAGCCAGGTATGAACATTTTAATTTACTCAAGGGCTCCTCTCAACTCCCTCCTCAAGTTTGCTATTTTCGTCATGTCTCTCGACCTGAGTTTCAAAATCTTGATTTTTTAATTCCATATCATACCTCACGTAGTCGGCTTCGATTCGCATGTTTGAACACAAAAAGCCGATATCACACGAGCCAGGTATGAACATTTTAATTACTTAACGGCTCCTCTCAACTCACTCCTCAAGTTTGCTATTTTCGTCATGTCTCTCGACCTGAGTTTGAAATTCTTGATTTTTTAATTCCATAACATAGCTAGCGTTGTTAGCTTCGATTTGCATGTTTGAACACAAAAATCCGATATCACACGACCCAGGTATGAACATTTTAATCTACTCAAGGGCTCCTCTCAACTCCCTCCTCAAGTTTGCTATTTTCTTCATGTCTCTCGACCTGAGTTTCAAAATCTTGATTTTTTAATTCCATATCATAGCTAGCGTTTCAAGCTTCGATTTGCATATTTGAACACAAAAATCCGATATCACACGAGCCAGGTATGAACATTTTAATTTACTCAAGGGCTCCTCTCAACTCCCTCCTCAAGTTTGTTATTTTCGTCATGTCTCTCGACCTGAGTTTCAAAATCTTGATTTTTTAATTCCATATCATACCTCACGTAGTTGGCTTCGATTCGCATGTTTGAACACAAAAATCCGATATCACACGAGCCAGGTATGAACATTTTAATTTACTCAAGGGCTCCTCTCAACTCCCTCCTCAAGTTTGCTATTTTCGTCATGTCTCTCGACCTGAGTTTGAAATTCTTGATTTTTTAATTCCATATCATAGCTAGCGTCGTTAGCTTCGATTTGCATGTTTGAACACAAAAATCCGATATCACACGACCCAGGTATGAACATTTTAATCTACTCAAGGGCTCCTCTCAACTCCCTCCTCAAGTTTGCTATTTTCTTCATGTCTCTCGACCTGAGTTTCAAAATCTTGATTTTTTAATTCCATATCATAGCTAGCGTTTCAAGCTTCGATTTGCATGTTTGAACACAAAAATCCGATATCACACGACCCAGGTATGAACATTTTAATCTACTCAAGGGCTCCTCTCAACTCCCTCCTCAAGTTTGCTATTTTCTTCATGTCTCTCGACCTGAGTTTCAAAATCTTGATTTTTTAATTCCATATCATACCTCACGTAGTTGGCTTCGATTCGCATGTTTGAACACAAAAATCCGATATCACACGAGCCAGGTATGAACATTTTAATTAACTCAAGGGCTGTTCTCAACTCACTCCTCAAGTTTGCTATTTTCTTCATGTCTCTCGACCTGAGTTTCAAAATCTTGATTCTTTAATTCCATATCATAGCTAGCGTTTCAAGCTTCGATTTGCATGTTTGAACACAAAAATCCGATATCACACGAGCCAGGTATGAACACTTTAATTTACTCAAGGGCTCCTCTCAACTCCCTCCTCAAGTTTGCTATTTTCGTCATGTCTCTTGACCTGAGTTTCAAAATCTTGATTTTTTAATTCCATATCATACCTCACGTAGTTGGCTTCGATTCGCATGTTTGAACACAACAATCCGATATCACACGAGCCAGGTATGAACATTTTAATTACTTAAGGGCTCCTCTCATCTCCCTCCTCAAGTTTGCTATTTTCGTCATGTCGCTCGACCTGAGTTTCAAAATCTTGATTTTTTAATTCCATATCATAGCTAGCGTTTCAAGCTTCGATTTGCATGTTTGAACACAAAAATCCGATATCACACGAGCCAGGTATGAACATTTTTATTTACTCAAGGGCTCCTCTCAACTCCCTCCTCAAGTTTGCTATTTTCGTCATGTCTCTCGACCTGATCTTCAAAATCTTGATTTTATAATTCCATATCATAGCTCGCGTTGTTGGCTTCGATTCGCATGTTTGAACACAAAAATCCGATATCACACGAGCCAGGTATGAACATTTTAATTTACTCAAGGGCTCCTCTCAACTCCCTCCTCAAGTTTGCTATTTTCGTCATGTCTCTCGACCTGAGTTTGAAATTCTTGATTTTTTAATTCCATATCATAGCTAGCGTCGTTAGCTTCGATTTGCATGTTTGAACACAAAAATCCGATATCACACGACCCAGGTATGAACATTTTAATCTACTCAAGGGCTCCTCTCAACTCCCTCCTCAAGTTTGCTATTTTCATCATGTCTCTCGACCTGAGTTTCAAAATCTTGATTCTTTAATTCCATATCATAGCTCGCGTTGTTGGCTTCGATTTGCATGTTTGAACACAAAAATCCGATATCACACGAGCCAGGTATGAACATTTTAATTTACTCAAGGGCTCCTCTCAACTCCCTCCTCAAGTTTGCTATTTTCGTCATGTCTCTCGACCTGAGTTTCAAAATCTTGATTTTTTAATTCCATATCATACCTCACGTAGTTGGCTTCGATTCGCATGTTTGAACACAAAAAGCCGATATCACACGAGCCAGGTATGAACATTTTAATTACTTAAGGGCTCCTCTCAACTCCCTCCTCAAGTTTGCTATTTTCGTCATGTCTCTCGACCTGAGTTTCAAAATCTTGATTAGTTTAATTCCATATCATACCTCACGTAGTTGGCTTCGATTCGCATGTTTGAACACAAAAATCCGATATCACACGAGCCAGGTATGAACATTTTAATTAACTCAAGGGCTGTTCTCAACTCACTCCTCAAATTTGCTATTTTCGTCATGTCTCTCGACCTGAGTTTCAAAATCTTGATTTTTTAATTCCATATCATAGCTCGCGTTGTTGGCTTCGATTCGCATGTTTGAACACAAAAATCCGATATCACACGAGCCAGGTATGAAAATTTTAATTTACTCAAGGGCTCCTCTCAACTCCCTCCTCAAGTTTGCTATTTTCGTCATGTCTCTCGACCTGAGTTTGAAATTCTTGATTTTTTAATTCCATATCATAGCTAGCGTTGTTAGCTTCGATTTGCATGTTTGAACACAAAAATCCGATATCACACGACCCAGGTATGAACATTTTAATCTACTCAAGGGCTCCTCTCAACTCCCTCCTCAAGTTTGCTATTTTCTTCATGTCTCTCGACCTGAGTTTCAAAATCTTGATTTTTTAATTCCATATCATACCTCACGTAGTTGGCTTCGATTCGCATGTTTGAACACAAAAATCCGATATCACACGAGCCAGGTATGAACATTTTAATTAACTCAAGGGCTGTTCTCAACTCACTCCTCAAATTTGCTATTTTCGTCATGTCTCTCGACCTGAGTTTCAAAATCTTGATTTTTTAATTCCATATCATAGCTCGCGTTGTTGGCTTCGATTCGCATGTTTGAACACAAAAATCCGATATCACACGAGCCAGGTATGAACATTTTAATTTACTCAAGGGCTCCTCTCAACTCCCTCCTCAAGTTTGCTATTTTCGTCATGTCTCTCGACCTGAGTTTGAAATTCTTGATTTTTTAATTCCATATCATAGCTAGCGTTGTTAGCTTCGATTTGCATGTTTGAACACAAAAATCCGATATCACACGACCCAGGTATGAACATTTTAATCTACTCAAGGGCTCCTCTCAACTCCCTCCTCAAGTTTGCTATTTTCTTCATGTCTCTCGACCTGAGTTTCAAAATCTTGATTTTTTAATTCCATATCATAGCTAGCGTTTCAAGCTTCGATTTGCATGTTTGAACACAAAAATCCGATATCACACGAGCCAGGTATGAACATTTTAATTTACTCAAGGGC
Source organism: Azolla caroliniana (assembly GCF_043228905.1). Classification (NCBI taxonomy): domain Eukaryota; kingdom Viridiplantae; phylum Streptophyta; class Polypodiopsida; order Salviniales; family Salviniaceae; genus Azolla; species Azolla caroliniana. Next base: position 111,712 of record NW_028230467.1, read on the forward strand.
TCCTCTCAACTCCCTCCTCAAGTTTGTTATTTTCGTCATGTCTCTCGACCTGAGTTTCAAAATCTTGATTTTTTAATTCCATATCATACCTCACGTAGTTGGCTTCGATTCGCATGTTTGAACACAAAAATCCGATATCACACGAGCCAGGTATGAACATTTTAATTTACTCAAGGGCTCCTCTCAACTCCCTCCTCAAGTTTGCTATTTTCGTCATGTATCTCGACCTGAGTTTGAAATTCTTGATTTTTTAATTGCATATCTTAGCTAGCGTTGTTAGCTTCGATTCGCATGTTTGAACACAAAAATCCGATATCACACGAGCCAGGTATGAACATTTTAATTTACTCAAGGGCTGTTCTCAACTCACTCTTCAAATTTGCTATTTTCGTCATGTCTCTCGACCTGAGTTTCAAAATCTTGATTTTATAATTCCATATCATAGCTCGCGTTGTTGGCTTCAATTCGCATGTTTGAACACAAAAATCCGATATCACACGAGCCAGGTATGAACATTTTAATTTACTCAAGGGCTCCTCTCAACTCCCTCCTCAAGTTTGCTATTTTCGTCATGTCTCTCGACCTGAGTTTGAAATTCTTGATTTTTTAATTCCATATCATAGCTAGCGTCGTTAGCTTCGATTTGCATGTTTGAACACAAAAATCCGATATCACACGACCCAGGTATGAACATTTTAATCTACTCAAGGGCTCCTCTCAACTCCCTTCTCAAGTTTGCTATTTTCTTCATGTCTCTCGACCTGAGTTTCAAAATCTTGATTCTTTAATTCCATATCATAGCTAGCGTTTCAAGCTTCGATTTGCATGTTTGAACACAAAAATCCGATATCACACGAGCCAGGTATGAACACTTTAATTTACTCAAGGGCTCCTCTCAACTCCCTCCTCAAGTTTGCTATTTTCGTCATGTCTCTTGACCTGAGTTTCAAAATCTTGATTTTTTAATTTCATATCATACCTCACGTAGTTGGCTTCGATTCGCATGTTTGAACACAAAAATCCGATATCACACGAGCCAGGTATGAACATTTTAATTACATAAGGGCTTCTCTCAACCCCCTCCTCAAGTTTGCTATTTTCGTCATGTCTCTCGACCTGAGTTTCAAAATCTTGATTTTTTAATTCCATATCATAGCTCGCGTTGTTGGCTTCGATTCGCATGTTTGAACACAAAAATCCGATATCACACGAGCCAGGTATGAACATTTTAATTTACTCAAGGGCTCCTCTCAACTCCCTGCTCAAGTTTGCTATTTTCGTCATGTCTCTCGACCTGAGTTTGAAATTCTTGATTTTTTAATTCCATATCATAGCTAGCGTTGTTAGCTTCGATTTGCATGTTTGAACACAAAAATCCGATATCACACGACCCAGGTATGAACATTTTAATCTACTCAAGGGCTCCTCTCAACTCCCTCCTCAAGTTTGCTATTTTCTTCATGTCTCTCGACCTGAGTTTCAAAATCTTGATTTTTTAATTCCATATCATAGCTAGCGTTTCAAGCTTCGATTTGCATGTTTGAACACAAAAATCCGATATCACACGAGCCAGGTATGAACATTTTAATTTACTCAAGGGCTCCTCTCAACTCCCTCCTCAAGTTTGTTATTTTCGTCATGTCTCTCGACCTGAGTTTCAAAATCTTGATTTTTTAATTCCATATCATACCTCACGTAGTTGGCTTCAATTCGCATGTTTGAACACAAAAATCCGATATCACACGAGCCAGGTATGAACATTTTAATTTACTCAAGGGCTCCTCTCAACTCCCTCCTCAAGTTTGCTATTTTCGTCATGTATCTCGACCTGAGTTTGAAATTCTTGATTTTTTAATTGCATATCTTAGCTAGCGTTGTTAGCTTCGATTCGCATGTTTGAACACAAAAATCCGATATCACACGAGCCAGGTATGAACATTTTAATTTACTCAAGGGCTGTTCTCAACTCACTCTTCAAATTTGCTATTTTCGTCATGTCTCTCGACCTGAGTTTCAAAATCTTGATTTTATAATTCCATATCATAGCTCGCGTTGTTGGCTTCAATTCGCATGTTTGAACACAAAAATCCGATATCACACGAGCCAGGTATGAACATTTTAATTTACTCAAGGGCTCCTCTCAACTCCCTCCTCAAGTTTGCTATTTTCGTCATGTCTCTCGACCTGAGTTTGAAATTCTTGATTTTTTAATTCCATATCATAGCTAGCGTCGTTAGCTTCGATTTGCATGTTTGAACACAAAAATCCGATATCACACGACCCAGGTATGAACATTTTAATCTACTCAAGGGCTCCTCTCAACTCCCTTCTCAAGTTTGCTATTTTCTTCATGTCTCTCGACCTGAGTTTCAAAATCTTGATTCTTTAATTCCATATCATAGCTAGCGTTTCAAGCTTCGATTTGCATGTTTGAACACAAAAATCCGATATCACACGAGCCAGGTATGAACACTTTAATTTACTCAAGGGCTCCTCTCAACTCCCTCCTCAAGTTTGCTATTTTCGTCATGTCTCTTGACCTGAGTTTCAAAATCTTGATTTTTTAATTCCATATCATACCTCACGTAGTTGGCTTCGATTCGCATGTTTGAACACAAAAATCCGATATCACACGAGCCAGGTATGAACATTTTAATTACATAAGGGCTCCTCTCAACTCCCTCCTCAAGTTTGCTATTTTCGTCATGTCTCTCGACCTGAGTTTCAAAATCTTGATTTTTTAATTCCATATCATAGCTCGCGTTGTTGGCTTCGATTCGCATGTTTGAACACAAAAATCCGATATCACACGAGCCAGGTATGAACATTTTAATTTACTCAAGGGCTCCTCTCAACTCCCTCCTCAAGTTTGCTATTTTCGTCATGTCTCTCGACCTGAGTTTGAAATTCTTGATTTTTTAATTCCATATCATAGCTAGCGTTGTTAGCTTCGATTTGCATGTTTGAACACAAAAATCCGATATCACACGACCCAGGTATGAACATTTTAATCTACTCAAGGGCTCCTCTCAATTCCCTCCTCAAGTTTGCTATTTTCTTCATGTCTCTCGACCTGAGTTTCAAAATCTTGATTTTTTAATTCCATATCATAGCTAGCGTTTCAAGCTTCGATTTGCATGTTTGAACACAAAAATCCGATATCACACGAGCCAGGTATGAACATTTTAATTTACTCAAGGGCTCCTCTCAACTCCCTCCTCAAGTTTGTTATTTTCGTCATGTCTCTCGACCTGAGTTTCAAAATCTTGATTTTTTAATTCCATATCATACCTCACGTAGTTGGCTTCGATTCGCATGTTTGAACACAAAAATCCGATATCACACGAGCCAGGTATGAACATTTTAATTTACTCAAGGGCTCCTCTCAACTCCCTCCTCAAGTTTGCTATTTTCGTCATGTATCTCGACCTGAGTTTGAAATTCTTGATTTTTTAATTGCATATCTTAGCTAGCGTTGTTAGCTTCGATTCGCATGTTTGAACACAAAAATCCGATATCACACGAGCCAGGTATGAACATTTTAATTTACTCAAGGGCTGTTCTCAACTCACTCTTCAAATTTGCTATTTTCGTCATGTCTCTCGACCTGAGTTTCAAAATCTTGATTTTATAATTCCATATCATAGCTCGCGTTGTTGGCTTCAATTCGCATGTTTGAACACAAAAATCCGATATCACACGAGCCAGGTATGAACATTTTAATTTACTCAAGGGCTCCTCTCAACTCCCTCCTCAAGTTTGCTATTTTCGTCATGTCTCTCGACCTGAGTTTGAAATTCTTGATTTTTTAATTCCATATCATAGCTAGCGTCGTTAGCTTCGATTTGCATGTTTGAACACAAAAATCCGATATCACACGACCCAGGTATGAACATTTTAATCTACTCAAGGGCTCCTCTCAACTCCCTTCTCAAGTTTGCTATTTTCTTCATGTCTCTCGACCTGAGTTTCAAAATCTTGATTCTTTAATTCCATATCATAGCTAGCGTTTCAAGCTTCGATTTGCATGTTTGAACACAAAAATCCGATATCACACGAGCCAGGTATGAACACTTTAATTTACTCAAGGGCTCCTCTCAACTCCCTCCTCAAGTTTGCTATTTTCGTCATGTCTCTTGACCTGAGTTTCAAAATCTTGATTTTTTAATTCCATATCATACCTCACGTAGTTGGCTTCGATTCGCATGTTTGAACACAAAAATCCGATATCACACGAGCCAGGTATGAACATTTTAATTACATAAGGGCTCCTCTCAACTCCCTCCTCAAGTTTGCTATTTTCGTCATGTCTCTCGACCTGAGTTTCAAAATCTTGATTTTTTAATTCCATATCATAGCTAGCGTTTCAAGCTTCGATTTGCATGTTTGAACACAAAAATCCGATATCACACGAGCCAGGTATGAACATTTTTATTTACTCAAGGGCTCCTCTCAACTCCCTCCTCAAGTTTGCTATTTTCGTCATGTCTCTCGACCTGAGCTTCAAAATCTTGATTTTATAATTCCATATCATAGCTCGCGTTGTTGGCTTCGATTCGCATGTTTGAACACAAAAATCCGATATCACACGAGCCAGGTATGAACATTTTAATTTACTCAAGGGCTCCTCTCAACTCCCTCCTCAAGTTTGCTATTTTCGTCATGTCTCTCGACCTGAGTTTGAAATTCTTGATTTTTTAATTCCATATCATAGCTAGCGTCGTTAGCTTCGATTTGCATGTTTGAACACAAAAATCCGATATCACACGACCCAGGTATGAACATTTTAATCTACTCAAGGGCTCCTCTCAACTCCCTCCTCAAGTTTGCTATTTTCATCATGTCTCTCGACCTGAGTTTCAAAATCTTGATTCTTTAATTCCATATCATAGCTCGCGTTGTTGGCTTCGATTTGCATGTTTGAACACAAAAATCCGATATCACACGAGCCAGGTATGAACATTTTAATTTACTCAAGGGCTCCTCTCAACTCCCTCCTCAAGTTTGCTATTTTCGTCATGTCTCTCGACCTGAGTTTCAAAATCTTGATTTTTTAATTCCATATCATACCTCACGTAGTTGGCTTCGATTCGCATGTTTGAACACAAAAAGCCGATATCACACGAGCCAGGTATGAACATTTTAATTACTTAAGGGCTCCTCTCAACTCCCTCCTCAAGTTTGCTATTTTCGTCATGTCTCTCGACCTGAGTTTCAAAATCTTGATTTTTTAATTCCATATCATACCTCACGTAGTTGGCTTCGATTCGCATGTTTGAACACAAAAATCCGATATCACACGAGCCAGGTATGAACATTTTAATTAACTCAAGGGCTGTTCTCAACTCACTCCTCAAATTTGCTATTTTCGTCATGTCTCTCGACCTGAGTTTCAAAATCTTGATTTTTTAATTCCATATCATAGCTCGCGTTGTTGGCTTCGATTCGCATGTTTGAACACAAAAATCCGATATCACACGAGCCAGGTATGAACATTTTAATTTACTCAAGGGCTCCTCTCAACTCCCTCCTCAAGTTTGCTATTTTCGTCATGTCTCTCGACCTGAGTTTGAAATTCTTGATTTTTTAATTCCATATCATAGCTAGCGTTGTTAGCTTCGATTTGCATGTTTGAACACAAAAATCCGATATCACACGACCCAGGTATGAACATTTTAATCTACTCAAGGGCTCCTCTCAACTCCCTCCTCAAGTTTGCTATTTTCTTCATGTCTCTCGACCTGAGTTTCAAAATCTTGATTTTTTAATTCCATATCATAGCTAGCGTTTCAAGCTTCGATTTGCATGTTTGAACACAAAAATCCGATATCACACGAGCCAGGTATGAACATTTTAATTTACTCAAGGGCTCCTCTCAACTCCCTCCTCAAGTTTGTTATTTTCGTCATGTCTCTCGACCTGAGTTTCAAAATCTTGATTTTTTAATTCCATATCAGAGCTCGCGTTGTTGGCTTCGATTCGCATGTTTGAACACAAAAATCCGATATCACACGAGCCAGGTATGAACATTTTAATTTACTCAAGGGCTCCTCTCAACTCCCTCCTCAAGTTTGCTATTTTCGTCATGTCTCTCGACCTGAGTTTGAAATTCTTGATTTTTTAATTCCATATCATAGCTAGCGTCGTTAGCTTCGATTTGCATGTTTGAACACAAAAATCCGATATCACACGACCCAGGTATGAACATTTTAATCTACTCAAGGGCTCCTCTCAACTCCCTCCTCAAGTTTGCTATTTTCTTCATGTCTCTCGACCTGAGTTTCAAAATCTTGATTTTTTAATTCCATATCATAGCTAGCGTTTCAAGCTTCGATTTGCATGTTTGAACACAAAAATCCGATATCACACGAGCCAGGTATGAACATTTTAATTTACTCAAGGGCTGTTCTCAACTCACTCTTCAAATTTGCTATTTTCGTCATGTCTCTCGACCTGAGTTTCAAAATCTTGATTTTATAATTCCATATCATAGCTCGCGTTGTTGGCTTCAATTCGCATGTTTGAACACAAAAATCCGATATCACACGAGCCAGGTATGAACATTTTAATTTACTCAAGGGCTCCTCTCAACTCCCTCCTCAAGTTTGCTATTTTCGTCATGTCTCTCGACCTGAGTTTGAAATTCTTGATTTTTTAATTCCATATCATAGCTAGCGTCGTTAGCTTCGATTTGCATGTTTGAACACAAAAATCCGATATCACACGACCCAGGTATGAACATTTTAATCTACTCAAGGGCTCCTCTCAACTCCCTCCTCAAGTTTGCTATTTTCTTCATGTCTCTCGACCTGAGTTTCAAAATCTTGATTTTTTAATTCCATATCATAGCTAGCGTTTCAAGCTTCGATTTGCATGTTTGAACACAAAAATCCGATATCACACGAGCCAGGTATGAACATTTTAATTTACTCAAGGGCTCCTCTCAACTCCCTCCTCAAGTTTGTTATTTTCGTCATGTCTCTCGACCTGAGTTTCAAAATCTTGATTTTTTAATTCCATATCATACCTCACGTAGTTGGCTTCGATTCGCATGTTTGAACACAAAAATCCGATATCACACGACCCAGGTATGAACATTTTAATTACTTAACGGCTCCTCTCAACTCCCTCCTCAAGTTTGCTATTTTCGTCATGTCTCTCGACCTGAGTTTCAAAATCTTGATTTTTTAATTCCATATCATAGCTCGCGTTGTTGGCTTCGATTCGCATGTTTGAACACAAAAATCCGATATCACACGAGCCAGGTATGAACATTTTAATTTACTCAAGGGCTCCTCTCAACTCCCTCCTCAAGTTTGCTATTTTCGTCATGTATCTCGACCTGAGTTTGAAATTCTTGATTTTTTAATTCCATATCATAGCTAGCGTCGTTAGCTTCGATTTGCATGTTTGAACACAAAAATCCGATATCACACGACCCAGGTATGAACATTTTAATCTACTCAAGGGCTCCTCTCAACTCCCTCCTCAAGTTTGCTATTTTCGTCATGTCTCTCGACCTGAGTTTCAAAATCTTGATTTTTTAATTCCATATCATACCTCACGTAGTTGGCTTCGATTCGCATGTTTGAACACAAAAAGCCGATATCACACGAGCCAGGTATGAACATTTTAATTAACTCAAGGGCTGTTCTCAACTCACTCCTCAAGTTTGCTATTTCCATATCATAGCTAGCGTCGTTAGCTTCGATTTGCATGTTTGAACACAAAAATCCGATATCACACGACCCAGGTATGAACATTTTAATCTACTCAAGGGCTCCTCTCAACTCCCTCCTCAAGTTTGCTATTTTCTTCATGTCTCTCGACCTGAGTTTCAAAATCTTGATTTTTTAATTCCATATCATAGCTAGCGTTTCAAGCTTCGATTCGCATGTTTGAACACAAAAATCCGATATCACACGAGCCAGGTATGAACATTTTAATTAACTCAAGGGCTGTTCTCAACTCACTCCTCAAATTTGCTATTTTCGTCATGTCTCTCGACCTGAGTTTCAAAATCTTGATTTTTTAATTCCATATCATAGCTCGCGTTGTTGGCTTCGATTCGCATGTTTGAACACAAAAATCCGATATCACACGAGCCAGGTATGAACATTTTAATTTACTCAAGGGCTCCTCTCAACTCCCTCCTCAAGTTTGCTATTTTCGTCATGTCTCTCGACCTGAGTTTGAAATTCTTGATTTTTTAATTCCATATCATAGCTAGCGTTGTTAGCTTCGATTTGCATGTTTGAACACAAAAATCCGATATCACACGACCCAGGTATGAACATTTTAATCTACTCAAGGGCTCCTCTCAACTCCCTCCTCAAGTTTGCTATTTTCTTCATGTCTCTCGACCTGAGTTTCAAAATCTTGATTTTTTAATTCCATATCATAGCTAGCGTTTCAAGCTTCGATTTGCATGTTTGAACACAAAAATCCGATATCACACGAGCCAGGTATGAACATTTTAATTTACTCAAGGGCTCCTCTCAACTCCCTCCTCAAGTTTGTTATTTTCGTCATGTCTCTCGACCTGAGTTTCAAAATCTTGATTTTTTAATTCCATATCATACCTCACGTAGTTGGCTTCGATTCGCATGTTTGAACACAAAAATCCGATATCACACGAGCCAGGTATGAACATTTTAATTTACTCAAGGGCTCCTCTCAACTCCCTCCTCAAGTTTGCTATTTTCGTCATGTATCTCGACCTGAGTTTGAAATTCTTGATTTTTTAATTGCATATCTTAGCTAGCGTTGTTAGCTTCGATTCGCATGTTTGAACACAAAAATCCGATATCACACGAGCCAGGTATGAACATTTTAATTTACTCAAGGGCTCCTCTCAACTCCCTCCTCAAGTTTGCTATTTTCGTCATGTCTCTCGACCTGAGTTTCAAAATCTTGATTTTATAATTCCATATCATAGCTCGCGTTGTTGGCTTCAATTCGCATGTTTGAACACAAAAATCCGATATCACACGAGCCAGGTATGAACATTTTAATTTACTCAAGGGCTCCTCTCAACTCCCTCCTCAAGTTTGCTATTTTCGTCATGTCTCTCGACTTGAGTTTGAAATTCTTGATTTTTTAATTCCATATCATAGCTAGCGTCGTTAGCTTCGATTTGCATGTTTGAACACAAAAATCCGATATCACACGAGCCAGGTATGAACATTTTAATCTACTCAAGGGCTCCTCTCAACTCCCTTCTCAAGTTTGCTATTTTCTTCATGTCTCTCGACCTGAGTTTCAAAATCTTGATTCTTTAATTCCATATCATAGCTAGCGTTTCAAGCTTCGATTTGCATGTTTGAACACAAAAATCCGATATCACACGAGCCAGGTATGAACACTTTAATTTACTCAAGGGCTCCTCTCAACTCCCTCCTCAAGTTTGCTATTTTCGTCATGTCTCTTGACCTGAGTTTCAAAATCTTGATTTTTTAATTTCATATCATACCTCACGTAGTTGGCTTCGATTCGCATGTTTGAACACAAAAATCCGATATCACACGAGCCAGGTATGAACATTTTAATTACATAAGGGCTCCTCTCAACTCCCTCCTCAAGTTTGCTATTTTCGTCATGTCTCTCGACCTGAGTTTCAAAATCTTGATTTTTTAATTCCATATCATAGCTCGCGTTGTTGGCTTCGATTCGCATGTTTGAACACAAAAATCCGATATCACACGAGCCAGGTATGAACATTTTAATTTACTCAAGGGCTCCTCTCAACTCCCTGCTCAAGTTTGCTATTTTCGTCATGTCTCTCGACCTGAGTTTGAAATTCTTGATTTTTTAATTCCATATCATAGCTAGCGTTGTTAGCTTCGATTTGCATGTTTGAACACAAAAATCCGATATCACACGACCCAGGTATGAACATTTTAATCTACTCAAGGGCTCCTCTCAACTCCCTCCTCAAGTTTGCTATTTTCTTCATGTCTCTCGACCTGAGTTTCAAAATCTTGATTTTTTAATTCCATATCATAGCTAGCGTTTCAAGCTTCGATTTGCATGTTTGAACACAAAAATCCGATATCACACGAGCCAGGTATGAACACTTTAATTTACTCAAGGGCTCCTCTCAACTCCCTCCTCAAGTTTGCTATTTTCGTCATGTCTCTTGACCTGAGTTTCAAAATCTTGATTTTTTAATTTCATATCATACCTCACGTAGTTGGCTTCGATTCGCATGTTTGAACACAAAAATCCGATATCACACGAGCCAGGTATGAACATTTTAATTACTTGAGGGCTCCTCTCAACTCCCTCCTCAAGTTTGCTATTTTCGTCATGTCTCTTGACCTGAGTTTCAAAATCTTGATTTTTTAATTTCATATCATACCTCACGTAGTTGGCTTCGATTCGCATGTTTGAACACAAAAATCCGATATCACACGACCCAGGTATGAACATTTTAATCTACTCAAGGGCTCCTCTCAACTCCCTCCTCAAGTTTGCTATTTTCATCTTGTCTCTCGACCTGAGTTTCAAAATCTTGATTTTTTAATTCCATATCATAGCTCGCGTTGTTGGCTTCGATTCGCATGTTTGAACACAAAAATCCGATATCACACGAGCCAGGTATGAACATTTTAATTTACTCAAGGGCTCCTCTCAACTCCCTGCTCAAGTTTGCTATTTTCGTCATGTCTCTCGACCTGAGTTTGAAATTCTTGATTTTTTAATTCCATATCATAGCTAGCGTTGTTAGCTTCGATTTGCATGTTTGAACACAAAAATCCGATATCACACGACCCAGGTATGAACATTTTAATCTACTCAAGGGCTCCTCTCAACTCCCTCCTCAAGTTTGCTATTTTCTTCATGTCTCTCGACCTGAGTTTCAAAATCTTGATTTTTTAATTCCATATCATAGCTAGCGTTTCAAGCTTCGATTTGCATGTTTGAACACAAAAATCCGATATCACACGAGCCAGGTATGAACATTTTAATTTACTCAAGGGCTCCTCTCAACTCCCTCCTCAAGTTTGTTATTTTCGTCATGTCTCTCGACCTGAGTTTCAAAATCTTGATTTTTTAATTCCATATCATACCTCACGTAGTTGGCTTCGATTCGCATGTTTGAACACAAAAATCCGATATCACACGAGCCAGGTATGAACATTTTAATTTACTCAAGGGCTCCTCTCAACTCCCTCCTCAAGTTTGCTATTTTCGTCATGTATCTCGACCTGAGTTTGAAATTCTTGATTTTTTAATTGCATATCTTAGCTAGCGTTGTTAGCTTCGATTCGCATGTTTGAACACAAAAATCCGATATCACACGAGCCAGGTATGAACATTTTAATTTACTCAAGGGCTGTTCTCAACTCACTCTTCAAATTTGCTATTTTCGTCATGTCTCTCGACCTGAGTTTCAAAATCTTGATTTTATAATTCCATATCATAGCTCGCGTTGTTGGCTTCAATTCGCATGTTTGAACACAAAAATCCGATATCAGACGAGCCAGGTATGAACATTTTAATTTACTCAAGGGCTCCTCTCAACTCCCTCCTCAAGTTTGCTATTTTCGTCATGTCTCTCGACCTGAGTTTGAAATTCTTGATTTTTTAATTCCATATCATAGCTAGCGTCGTTAGCTTCGATTTGCATGTTTGAACACAAAAATCCGATATCACACGACCCAGGTATGAACATTTTAATCTACTCAAAGGCTCCTCTCAACTCCCTTCTCAAGTTTGCTATTTTCTTCATGTCTCTCGACCTGAGTTTCAAAATCTTGATTCTTTAATTCCATATCATAGCTAGCGTTTCAAACTTCGATTTGCATGTTTGAACACAAAAATCCGATATCACACGAGCCAGGTATGAACACTTTAATTTACTCAAGGGCTCCTCTCAACTCCCTCCTCAAGTTTGCTATTTTCGTCATGTCTCTTGACCTGAGTTTCAAAATCTTGATTTTTTAATTCCATATCATACCTCACGTAGTTGGCTTCGATTCGCATGTTTGAACACAAAAATCCGATATCACACGAGCCAGGTATGAACATTTTAATTACATAAGGGCTCCTCTCAACTCCCTCCTCAAGTTTGCTATTTTCTTCATGTCTCTCGACCTGAGTTTCAAAATCTTGATTTTTTAATTCCATATCATACCTCACGTAGTTGGCTTCGATTCGCATGTTTGAACACAAAAATCCGATATCACACGAGCCAGGTATGAACATTTTAATTAACTCAAGGGCTGTTCTCAACTCACTCCTCAAATTTGCTATTTTCGTCATGTCTCTCGACCTGAGTTTCAAAATCTTGATTTTTTAATTCCATATCATAGCTCGCGTTGTTGGCTTCGATTCGCATGTTTGAACACAAAAATCCGATATCACACGAGCCAGGTATGAACATTTTAATTTACTCAAGGGCTCCTCTCAACTCCCTCCTCAAGTTTGCTATTTTCGTCATGTCTCTCGACCTGAGTTTGAAATTCTTGATTTTTTAATTCCATATCATAGCTAGCGTTGTTAGCTTCGATTTGCATGTTTGAACACAAAAATCCGATATCACACGACCCAGGTATGAACATTTTAATCTACTCAAGGGCTCCTCTCAACTCCCTCCTCAAGTTTGCTATTTTCTTCATGTCTCTCGACCTGAGTTTCAAAATCTTGATTTTTTAATTCCATATCATAGCTAGCGTTTCAAGCTTCGATTTGCATGTTTGAACACAAAAATCCGATATCACACGAGCCAGGTATGAACATTTTAATTTACTCAAGGGCTCCTCTCAACTCCCTCCTCAAGTTTGTTATTTTCGTCATGTCTCTCGACCTGAGTTTCAAAATCTTGATTTTTTAATTCCATATCAGAGCTCGCGTTGTTGGCTTCGATTCGCATGTTTGAACACAAAAATCCGATATCACACGAGCCAGGTATGAACATTTTAATTTACTCAAGGGCTCCTCTCAACTCCCTCCTCAAGTTTGCTATTTTCGTCATGTCTCTCGACCTGAGTTTGAAATTCTTGATTTTTTAATTCCATATCATAGCTAGCGTCGTTAGCTTCGATTTGCATGTTTGAACACAAAAATCCGATATCACACGACCCAGGTATGAACATTTTAATCTACTCAAGGGCTCCTCTCAACTCCCTCCTCAAGTTTGCTATTTTCTTCATGTCTCTCGACCTGAGTTTCAAAATCTTGATTTTTTAATTCCATATCATAGCTAGCGTTTCAAGCTTCGATTTGCATGTTTGAACACAAAAATCCGATATCACACGAGCCAGGTATGAACATTTTAATTTACTCAAGGGCTGTTCTCAACTCACTCTTCAAATTTGCTATTTTCGTCATGTCTCTCGACCTGAGTTTCAAAATCTTGATTTTATAATTCCATATCATAGCTCGCGTTGTTGGCTTCAATTCGCATGTTTGAACACAAAAATCCGATATCACACGAGCCAGGTATGAACATTTTAATTTACTCAAGGGCTCCTCTCAACTCCCTCCTCAAGTTTGCTATTTTCGTCATGTCTCTCGACCTGAGTTTGAAATTCTTGATTTTTTAATTCCATATCATAGCTAGCGTCGTTAGCTTCGATTTGCATGTTTGAACACAAAAATCCGATATCACACGACCCAGGTATGAACATTTTAATCTACTCAAGGGCTCCTCTCAACTCCCTCCTCAAGTTTGCTATTTTCTTCATGTCTCTCGACCTGAGTTTCAAAATCTTGATTTTTTAATTCCATATCATAGCTAGCGTTTCAAGCTTCGATTTGCATGTTTGAACACAAAAATCCGATATCACACGAGCCAGGTATGAACATTTTAATTTACTCAAGGGCTCCTCTCAACTCCCTCCTCAAGTTTGCTATTTTCGTCATGTCTCTTGACCTGAGTTTCAAAATCTTGATTTTTTAATTCCATATCATACCTCACGTAGTTGGCTTCGATTCGCATGTTTGAACACAAAAATCCGATATCACACGAGCCAGGTATGAACATTTTAATTACATAAGGGCTCCTCTCAACTCCCTCCTCAAGTTTGCTATTTTCTTCATGTCTCTCGACCTGAGTTTCAAAATCTTGATTTTTTAATTCCATATCATACCTCACGTAGTTGGCTTCGATTCGCATGTTTGAACACAAAAATCCGATATCACACGAGCCAGGTATGAACATTTTAATTAACTCAAGGGCTGTTCTCAACTCACTCCTCAAATTTGCTATTTTCGTCATGTCTCTCGACCTGAGTTTCAAAATCTTGATTTTTTAATTCCATATCATAGCTCGCGTTGTTGGCTTCGATTCGCATGTTTGAACACAAAAATCCGATATCACACGAGCCAGGTATGAACATTTTAATTTACTCAAGGGCTCCTCTCAACTCCCTCCTCAAGTTTGCTATTTTCGTCATGTCTCTCGACCTGAGTTTGAAATTCTTGATTTTTTAATTCCATATCATAGCTAGCGTTGTTAGCTTCGATTTGCATGTTTGAACACAAAAATCCGATATCACACGACCCAGGTATGAACATTTTAATCTACTCAAGGGCTCCTCTCAACTCCCTCCTCAAGTTTGCTATTTTCTTCATGTCTCTCGACCTGAGTTTCAAAATCTTGATTTTTTAATTCCATATCATAGCTAGCGTTTCAAGCTTCGATTTGCATGTTTGAACACAAAAATCCGATATCACACGAGCCAGGTATGAACATTTTAATTTACTCAAGGGCTCCTCTCAACTCCCTCCTCAAGTTTGTTATTTTCGTCATGTCTCTCGACCTGAGTTTCAAAATCTTGATTTTTTAATTCCATATCAGAGCTCGCGTTGTTGGCTTCGATTCGCATGTTTGAACACAAAAATCCGATATCACACGAGCCAGGTATGAACATTTTAATTTACTCAAGGGCTCCTCTCAACTCCCTCCTCAAGTTTGCTATTTTCGTCATGTCTCTCGACCTGAGTTTGAAATTCTTGATTTTTTAATTCCATATCATAGCTAGCGTCGTTAGCTTCGATTTGCATGTTTGAACACAAAAATCCGATATCACACGACCCAGGTATGAACATTTTAATCTACTCAAGGGCTCCTCTCAACTCCCTCCTCAAGTTTGCTATTTTCTTCATGTCTCTCGACCTGAGTTTCAAAATCTTGATTTTTTAATTCCATATCATAGCTAGCGTTTCAAGCTTCGATTTGCATGTTTGAACACAAAAATCCGATATCACACGAGCCAGGTATGAACATTTTAATTTACTCAAGGGCTGTTCTCAACTCACTCTTCAAATTTGCTATTTTCGTCATGTCTCTCGACCTGAGTTTCAAAATCTTGATTTTATAATTCCATATCATAGCTCGCGTTGTTGGCTTCAATTCGCATGTTTGAACACAAAAATCCGATATCACACGAGCCAGGTATGAACATTTTAATTTACTCAAGGGCTCCTCTCAACTCCCTCCTCAAGTTTGCTATTTTCGTCATGTCTCTCGACCTGAGTTTGAAATTCTTGATTTTTTAATTCCATATCATAGCTAGCGTCGTTAGCTTCGATTTGCATGTTTGAACACAAAAATCCGATATCACACGACCCAGGTATGAACATTTTAATCTACTCAAGGGCTCCTCTCAACTCCCTCCTCAAGTTTGCTATTTTCTTCATGTCTCTCGACCTGAGTTTCAAAATCTTGATTTTTTAATTCCATATCATAGCTAGCGTTTCAAGCTTCGATTTGCATGTTTGAACACAAAAATCCGATATCACACGAGCCAGGTATGAACATTTTAATTTACTCAAGGGCTCCTCTCAACTCCCTCCTCAAGTTTGTTATTTTCGTCATGTCTCTCGACCTGAGTTTCAAAATCTTGATTTTTTAATTCCATATCATACCTCACGTAGTTGGCTTCGATTCGCATGTTTGAACACAAAAATCCGATATCACACGACCCAGGTATGAACATTTTAATTACTTAACGGCTCCTCTCAACTCCCTCCTCAAGTTTGCTATTTTCGTCATGTCTCTCGACCTGAGTTTCAAAATCTTGATTTTTTAATTCCATATCATAGCTCGCGTTGTTGGCTTCGATTCGCATGTTTGAACACAAAAATCCGATATCACACGAGCCAGGTATGAACATTTTAATTTACTCAAGGGCTCCTCTCAACTCCCTCCTCAAGTTTGCTATTTTCGTCATGTATCTCGACCTGAGTTTGAAATTCTTGATTTTTTAATTCCATATCATAGCTAGCGTCGTTAGCTTCGATTTGCATGTTTGAACACAAAAATCCGATATCACACGACCCAGGTATGAACATTTTAATCTACTCAAGGGCTCCTCTCAACTCCCTCCTCAAGTTTGCTATTTTCGTCATGTCTCTCGACCTGAGTTTCAAAATCTTGATTTTTTAATTCCATATCATACCTCACGTAGTTGGCTTCGATTCGCATGTTTGAACACAAAAAGCCGATATCACACGAGCCAGGTATGAACATTTTAATTACTTAAGGGCTCCTCTCAACTCCCTCCTCAAGTTTGCTATTTTCGTCATGTCTCTCGACCTGAGTTTCAAAATCTTGATTTTTTAATTCCATATCATACCTCACGTAGTTGGCTTCGATTCGCATGTTTGAACACAAAAATCCGATATCACACGAGCCAGGTATGAACATTTTAATTAACTCAAGGGCTGTTCTCAACTCACTCCTCAAATTTGCTATTTTCGTCATGTCTCTCGACCTGAGTTTCAAAATCTTGATTTTTTAATTCCATATCATAGCTCGCGTTGTTGGCTTCGATTCGCATGTTTGAACACAAAAATCCGATATCACACGAGCCAGGTATGAACATTTTAATTTACTCAAGGGCTCCTCTCAACTCCCTCCTCAAGTTTGCTATTTTCGTCATGTCTCTCGACCTGAGTTTGAAATTCTTGATTTTTTAATTCCATATCATAGCTAGCGTTGTTAGCTTCGATTTGCATGTTTGAACACAAAAATCCGATATCACACGACCCAGGTATGAACATTTTAATCTACTCAAGGGCTCCTCTCAACTCCCTCCTCAAGTTTGCTATTTTCTTCATGTCTCTCGACCTGAGTTTCAAAATCTTGATTTTTTAATTCCATATCATAGCTAGCGTTTCAAGCTTCGATTTGCATGTTTGAACACAAAAATCCGATATCACACGAGCCAGGTATGAACATTTTAATTTACTCAAGGGCTCCTCTCAACTCCCTCCTCAAGTTTGTTATTTTCGTCATGTCTCTCGACCTGAGTTTCAAAATCTTGATTTTTTAATTCCATATCATACCTCACGTAGTTGGCTTCGATTCGCATGTTTGAACACAAAAATCCGATATCACACGAGCCAGGTATGAACATTTTAATTTACTCAAGGGCTCCTCTCAACTCCCTCCTCAAGTTTGCTATTTTCGTCATGTATCTCGACCTGAGTTTGAAATTCTTGATTTTTTAATTGCATATCTTAGCTAGCGTTGTTAGCTTCGATTCGCATGTTTGAACACAAAAATCCGATATCACACGAGCCAGGTATGAACATTTTAATTTACTCAAGGGCTCCTCTCAACTCCCTCCTCAAGTTTGCTATTTTCGTCATGTCTCTCGACCTGAGTTTCAAAATCTTGATTTTATAATTCCATATCATAGCTCGCGTTGTTGGCTTCAATTCGCATGTTTGAACACAAAAATCCGATATCACACGAGCCAGGTATGAACATTTTAATTTACTCAAGGGCTCCTCTCAACTCCCTCCTCAAGTTTGCTATTTTCGTCATGTCTCTCGACCTGAGTTTGAAATTCTTGATTTTTTAATTCCATATCATAGCTAGCGTCGTTAGCTTCGATTTGCATGTTTGAACACAAAAATCCGATATCACACGACCCAGGTATGAACATTTTAATCTACTCAAGGGCTCCTCTCAACTCCCTTCTCAAGTTTGCTATTTTCTTCATGTCTCTCGACCTGAGTTTCAAAATCTTGATTCTTTAATTCCATATCATAGCTAGCGTTTCAAGCTTCGATTTGCATGTTTGAACACAAAAATCCGATATCACACGAGCCAGGTATGAACACTTTAATTTACTCAAGGGCTCCTCTCAACTCCCTCCTCAAGTTTGCTATTTTCGTCATGTCTCTTGACCTGAGTTTCAAAATCTTGATTTTTTAATTTCATATCATACCTCACGTAGTTGGCTTCGATTCGCATGTTTGAACACAAAAATCCGATATCACACGAGCCAGGTATGAACATTTTAATTACTTGAGGGCTCCTCTCAACTCCCTCCTCAAGTTTGCTATTTTCGTCATGTCTCTTGACCTGAGTTTCAAAATCTTGATTTTTTAATTTCATATCATACCTCACGTAGTTGGCTTCGATTCGCATGTTTGAACACAAAAATCCGATATCACACGACCCAGGTATGAACATTTTAATCTACTCAAGGGCTCCTCTCAACTCCCTCCTCAAGTTTGCTATTTTCATCTTGTCTCTCGACCTGAGTTTCAAAATCTTGATTTTTTAATTCCATATCATAGCTCGCGTTGTTGGCTTCGATTCGCATGTTTGAACACAAAAATCCGATATCACACGAGCCAGGTATGAACATTTTAATTTACTCAAGGGCTCCTCTCAACTCCCTGCTCAAGTTTGCTATTTTCGTCATGTCTCTCGACCTGAGTTTGAAATTCTTGATTTTTTAATTCCATATCATAGCTAGCGTTGTTAGCTTCGATTTGCATGTTTGAACACAAAAATCCGATATCACACGACCCAGGTATGAACATTTTAATCTACTCAAGGGCTCCTCTCAACTCCCTCCTCAAGTTTGCTATTTTCTTCATGTCTCTCGACCTGAGTTTCAGAATCTTGATTTTTTAATTCCATATCATAGCTAGCGTTTCAAGCTTCGATTTGCATGTTTGAACACAAAAATCCGATATCACACGAGCCAGGTATGAACATTTTAATTTACTCAAGGGCTCCTCTCAACTCCCTCCTCAAGTTTGTTATTTTCGTCATGTCTCTCGACCTGAGTTTCAAAATCTTGATTTTTTAATTCCATATCATACCTCACGTAGTTGGCTTCGATTCGCATGTTTGAACACAAAAATCCGATATCACACGAGCCAGGTATGAACATTTTAATTTACTCAAGGGCTCCTCTCAACTCCCTCCTCAAGTTTGCTATTTTCGTCATGTATCTCGACCTGAGTTTGAAATTCTTGATTTTTTAATTGCATATCTTAGCTAGCGTTGTTAGCTTCGATTCGCATGTTTGAACACAAAAATCCGATATCACACGAGCCAGGTATGAACATTTTAATTTACTCAAGGGCTGTTCTCAACTCACTCTTCAAATTTGCTATTTTCGTCATGTCTCTCGCGATTAGGTTTAAAATCTTGATTTTATAATTCCATATCATAGCTCGCGTTGTTGGCTTCAATTCGCATGTTTGAACACAAAAATCCGATATCACACGAGCCAGGTATGAACATTTTAATTTACTCAAGGGCTCCTCTCAACTCCCTCCTCAAGTTTGCTATTTTCGTCATGTCTCTCGACCTGAGTTTGAAATTCTTGATTTTTTAATTCCATATCATAGCTAGCGTCGTTAGCTTCGATTTGCATGTTTGAACACAAAAATCCGATATCACACGACCCAGGTATGAACATTTTAATCTACTCAAGGGCTCCTCTCAACTCCCTTCTCAAGTTTGCTATTTTCTTCATGTCTCTCGACCTGAGTTTCAAAATCTTGATTCTTTAATTCCATATCATAGCTAGCGTTTCAAGCTTCGATTTGCATGTTTGAACACAAAAATCCGATATCACACGAGCCAGGTATGAACACTTTAATTTACTCAAGGGCTCCTCTCAACTCCCTCCTCAAGTTTGCTATTTTCGTCATGTCTCTTGACCTGAGTTTCAAAATCTTGATTTTTTAATTCCATATCATACCTCACGTAGTTGGCTTCGATTCGCATGTTTGAACACAAAAATCCGATATCACACGAGCCAGGTATGAACATTTTAATTACATAAGGGCTCCTCTCAACTCCCTCCTCAAGTTTGCTATTTTCGTCATGTCTCTCGACCTGAGTTTCAAAATCTTGATTTTTTAATTCCATATCATAGCTAGCGTTTCAAGCTTCGATTTGCATGTTTGAACACAAAAATCCGATATCACACGAGCCAGGTATGAACATTTTTATTTACTCAAGGGCTCCTCTCAACTCCCTCCTCAAGTTTGCTATTTTCGTCATGTCTCTCGACCTGAGTTTCAAAATCTTGATTTTATAATTCCATATCATAGCTCGCGTTGTTGGCTTCAATTCGCATGTTTGAACACAAAAATCCGATATCACACGAGCCAGGTATGAACATTTTAATTTACTCAAGGGCTCCTCTCAACTCCCTCCTCAAGTTTGCTATTTTCGTCATGTCTCTCGACCTGAGTTTGAAATTCTTGATTTTTTAATTCCATATCATAGCTAGCGTCGTTAGCTTCGATTTGCATGTTTGAACACAAAAATCCGATATCACACGACCCAGGTATGAACATTTTAATCTACTCAAGGGCTCCTCTCAACTCCCTTCTCAAGTTTGCTATTTTCTTCATGTCTCTCGACCTGAGTTTCAAAATCTTGATTCTTTAATTCCATATCATAGCTAGCGTTTCAAGCTTCGATTTGCATGTTTGAACACAAAAATCCGATATCACACGAGCCAGGTATGAACACTTTAATTTACTCAAGGGCTCCTCTCAACTCCCTCCTCAAGTTTGCTATTTTCGTCATGTCTCTTGACCTGAGTTTCAAAATCTTGATTTTTTAATTTCATATCATACCTCACGTAGTTGGCTTCGATTCGCATGTTTGAACACAAAAATCCGATATCACACGAGCCAGGTATGAACACTTTAATTTACTCAAGGGCTCCTCTCAACTCCCTCCTCAAGTTTGCTATTTTCGTCATGTCTCTTGACCTGAGTTTCAAAATCTTGATTTTTTAATTCCATATCATACCTCACGTAGTTGGCTTCGATTCGCATGTTTGAACACAAAAATCCGATATCACACGAGCCAGGTATGAACATTTTAATTACATAAGGGCTCCTCTCAACTCCCTCCTCAAGTTTGCTATTTTCTTCATGTCTCTCGACCTGAGTTTCAAAATCTTGATTTTTTAATTCCATATCATACCTCACGTAGTTGGCTTCGATTCGCATGTTTGAACACAAAAATCCGATATCACACGAGCCAGGTATGAACATTTTAATTAACTCAAGGGCTGTTCTCAACTCACTCCTCAAATTTGCTATTTTCGTCATGTCTCTCGACCTGAGTTTCAAAATCTTGATTTTTTAATTCCATATCATAGCTCGCGTTGTTGGCTTCGATTCGCATGTTTGAACACAAAAATCCGATATCACACGAGCCAGGTATGAACATTTTAATTTACTCAAGGGCTCCTCTCAACTCCCTCCTCAAGTTTGCTATTTTCGTCATGTCTCTCGACCTGAGTTTGAAATTCTTGATTTTTTAATTCCATATCATAGCTAGCGTTGTTAGCTTCGATTTGCATGTTTGAACACAAAAATCCGATATCACACGACCCAGGTATGAACATTTTAATCTACTCAAG
This sequence comes from Azolla caroliniana, assembly GCF_043228905.1. NCBI lineage: Eukaryota > Viridiplantae > Streptophyta > Polypodiopsida > Salviniales > Salviniaceae > Azolla > Azolla caroliniana. Next base: position 133,365 of record NW_028230467.1, read on the forward strand.
GGCTCCTCTCAACTCCCTCCTCAAGTTTGCTATTTTCTTCATGTCTCTCGACCTGAGTTTCAAAATCTTGATTTTTTAATTCCATATCATAGCTAGCGTTTCAAGCTTCGATTTGCATGTTTGAACACAAAAATCCGATATCACACGAGCCAGGTATGAACATTTTAATTTACTCAAGGGCTCCTCTCAACTCCCTCCTCAAGTTTGTTATTTTCGTCATGTCTCTCGACCTGAGTTTCAAAATCTTGATTTTTTAATTCCATATCAGAGCTCGCGTTGTTGGCTTCGATTCGCATGTTTGAACACAAAAATCCGATATCACACGAGCCAGGTATGAACATTTTAATTTACTCAAGGGCTCCTCTCAACTCCCTCCTCAAGTTTGCTATTTTCGTCATGTCTCTCGACCTGAGTTTGAAATTCTTGATTTTTTAATTCCATATCATAGCTAGCGTCGTTAGCTTCGATTTGCATGTTTGAACACAAAAATCCGATATCACACGACCCAGGTATGAACATTTTAATCTACTCAAGGGCTCCTCTCAACTCCCTCCTCAAGTTTGCTATTTTCTTCATGTCTCTCGACCTGAGTTTCAAAATCTTGATTTTTTAATTCCATATCATAGCTAGCGTTTCAAGCTTCGATTTGCATGTTTGAACACAAAAATCCGATATCACACGAGCCAGGTATGAACATTTTAATTTACTCAAGGGCTGTTCTCAACTCACTCTTCAAATTTGCTATTTTCGTCATGTCTCTCGACCTGAGTTTCAAAATCTTGATTTTATAATTCCATATCATAGCTCGCGTTGTTGGCTTCAATTCGCATGTTTGAACACAAAAATCCGATATCACACGAGCCAGGTATGAACATTTTAATTTACTCAAGGGCTCCTCTCAACTCCCTCCTCAAGTTTGCTATTTTCGTCATGTCTCTCGACCTGAGTTTGAAATTCTTGATTTTTTAATTCCATATCATAGCTAGCGTCGTTAGCTTCGATTTGCATGTTTGAACACAAAAATCCGATATCACACGACCCAGGTATGAACATTTTAATCTACTCAAGGGCTCCTCTCAACTCCCTCCTCAAGTTTGCTATTTTCTTCATGTCTCTCGACCTGAGTTTCAAAATCTTGATTTTTTAATTCCATATCATAGCTAGCGTTTCAAGCTTCGATTTGCATGTTTGAACACAAAAATCCGATATCACACGAGCCAGGTATGAACATTTTAATTTACTCAAGGGCTCCTCTCAACTCCCTCCTCAAGTTTGTTATTTTCGTCATGTCTCTCGACCTGAGTTTCAAAATCTTGATTTTTTAATTCCATATCATACCTCACGTAGTTGGCTTCGATTCGCATGTTTGAACACAAAAATCCGATATCACACGACCCAGGTATGAACATTTTAATTACTTAACGGCTCCTCTCAACTCCCTCCTCAAGTTTGCTATTTTCGTCATGTCTCTCGACCTGAGTTTCAAAATCTTGATTTTTTAATTCCATATCATAGCTCGCGTTGTTGGCTTCGATTCGCATGTTTGAACACAAAAATCCGATATCACACGAGCCAGGTATGAACATTTTAATTTACTCAAGGGCTCCTCTCAACTCCCTCCTCAAGTTTGCTATTTTCGTCATGTATCTCGACCTGAGTTTGAAATTCTTGATTTTTTAATTCCATATCATAGCTAGCGTCGTTAGCTTCGATTTGCATGTTTGAACACAAAAATCCGATATCACACGACCCAGGTATGAACATTTTAATCTACTCAAGGGCTCCTCTCAACTCCCTCCTCAAGTTTGCTATTTTCGTCATGTCTCTCGACCTGAGTTTCAAAATCTTGATTTTTTAATTCCATATCATACCTCACGTAGTTGGCTTCGATTCGCATGTTTGAACACAAAAAGCCGATATCACACGAGCCAGGTATGAACATTTTAATTACTTAAGGGCTCCTCTCAACTCCCTCCTCAAGTTTGCTATTTTCGTCATGTCTCTCGACCTGAGTTTCAAAATCTTGATTTTTTAATTCCATATCATACCTCACGTAGTTGGCTTCGATTCGCATGTTTGAACACAAAAATCCGATATCACACGAGCCAGGTATGAACATTTTAATTAACTCAAGGGCTGTTCTCAACTCACTCCTCAAATTTGCTATTTTCGTCATGTCTCTCGACCTGAGTTTCAAAATCTTGATTTTTTAATTCCATATCATAGCTCGCGTTGTTGGCTTCGATTCGCATGTTTGAACACAAAAATCCGATATCACACGAGCCAGGTATGAACATTTTAATTTACTCAAGGGCTCCTCTCAACTCCCTCCTCAAGTTTGCTATTTTCGTCATGTCTCTCGACCTGAGTTTGAAATTCTTGATTTTTTAATTCCATATCATAGCTAGCGTTGTTAGCTTCGATTTGCATGTTTGAACACAAAAATCCGATATCACACGACCCAGGTATGAACATTTTAATCTACTCAAGGGCTCCTCTCAACTCCCTCCTCAAGTTTGCTATTTTCTTCATGTCTCTCGACCTGAGTTTCAAAATCTTGATTTTTTAATTCCATATCATAGCTAGCGTTTCAAGCTTCGATTTGCATGTTTGAACACAAAAATCCGATATCACACGAGCCAGGTATGAACATTTTAATTTACTCAAGGGCTCCTCTCAACTCCCTCCTCAAGTTTGTTATTTTCGTCATGTCTCTCGACCTGAGTTTCAAAATCTTGATTTTTTAATTCCATATCATACCTCACGTAGTTGGCTTCGATTCGCATGTTTGAACACAAAAATCCGATATCACACGAGCCAGGTATGAACATTTTAATTTACTCAAGGGCTCCTCTCAACTCCCTCCTCAAGTTTGCTATTTTCGTCATGTATCTCGACCTGAGTTTGAAATTCTTGATTTTTTAATTGCATATCTTAGCTAGCGTTGTTAGCTTCGATTCGCATGTTTGAACACAAAAATCCGATATCACACGAGCCAGGTATGAACATTTTAATTTACTCAAGGGCTCCTCTCAACTCCCTCCTCAAGTTTGCTATTTTCGTCATGTCTCTCGACCTGAGTTTCAAAATCTTGATTTTATAATTCCATATCATAGCTCGCGTTGTTGGCTTCAATTCGCATGTTTGAACACAAAAATCCGATATCACACGAGCCAGGTATGAACATTTTAATTTACTCAAGGGCTCCTCTCAACTCCCTCCTCAAGTTTGCTATTTTCGTCATGTCTCTCGACCTGAGTTTGAAATTCTTGATTTTTTAATTCCATATCATAGCTAGCGTCGTTAGCTTCGATTTGCATGTTTGAACACAAAAATCCGATATCACACGACCCAGGTATGAACATTTTAATCTACTCAAGGGCTCCTCTCAACTCCCTTCTCAAGTTTGCTATTTTCTTCATGTCTCTCGACCTGAGTTTCAAAATCTTGATTCTTTAATTCCATATCATAGCTAGCGTTTCAAGCTTCGATTTGCATGTTTGAACACAAAAATCCGATATCACACGAGCCAGGTATGAACACTTTAATTTACTCAAGGGCTCCTCTCAACTCCCTCCTCAAGTTTGCTATTTTCGTCATGTCTCTTGACCTGAGTTTCAAAATCTTGATTTTTTAATTTCATATCATACCTCACGTAGTTGGCTTCGATTCGCATGTTTGAACACAAAAATCCGATATCACACGAGCCAGGTATGAACATTTTAATTACTTGAGGGCTCCTCTCAACTCCCTCCTCAAGTTTGCTATTTTCGTCATGTCTCTTGACCTGAGTTTCAAAATCTTGATTTTTTAATTTCATATCATACCTCACGTAGTTGGCTTCGATTCGCATGTTTGAACACAAAAATCCGATATCACACGACCCAGGTATGAACATTTTAATCTACTCAAGGGCTCCTCTCAACTCCCTCCTCAAGTTTGCTATTTTCATCTTGTCTCTCGACCTGAGTTTCAAAATCTTGATTTTTTAATTCCATATCATAGCTCGCGTTGTTGGCTTCGATTCGCATGTTTGAACACAAAAATCCGATATCACACGAGCCAGGTATGAACATTTTAATTTACTCAAGGGCTCCTCTCAACTCCCTGCTCAAGTTTGCTATTTTCGTCATGTCTCTCGACCTGAGTTTGAAATTCTTGATTTTTTAATTCCATATCATAGCTAGCGTTGTTAGCTTCGATTTGCATGTTTGAACACAAAAATCCGATATCACACGACCCAGGTATGAACATTTTAATCTACTCAAGGGCTCCTCTCAACTCCCTCCTCAAGTTTGCTATTTTCTTCATGTCTCTCGACCTGAGTTTCAGAATCTTGATTTTTTAATTCCATATCATAGCTAGCGTTTCAAGCTTCGATTTGCATGTTTGAACACAAAAATCCGATATCACACGAGCCAGGTATGAACATTTTAATTTACTCAAGGGCTCCTCTCAACTCCCTCCTCAAGTTTGTTATTTTCGTCATGTCTCTCGACCTGAGTTTCAAAATCTTGATTTTTTAATTCCATATCATACCTCACGTAGTTGGCTTCGATTCGCATGTTTGAACACAAAAATCCGATATCACACGAGCCAGGTATGAACATTTTAATTTACTCAAGGGCTCCTCTCAACTCCCTCCTCAAGTTTGCTATTTTCGTCATGTATCTCGACCTGAGTTTGAAATTCTTGATTTTTTAATTGCATATCTTAGCTAGCGTTGTTAGCTTCGATTCGCATGTTTGAACACAAAAATCCGATATCACACGAGCCAGGTATGAACATTTTAATTTACTCAAGGGCTGTTCTCAACTCACTCTTCAAATTTGCTATTTTCGTCATGTCTCTCGCGATTAGGTTTAAAATCTTGATTTTATAATTCCATATCATAGCTCGCGTTGTTGGCTTCAATTCGCATGTTTGAACACAAAAATCCGATATCACACGAGCCAGGTATGAACATTTTAATTTACTCAAGGGCTCCTCTCAACTCCCTCCTCAAGTTTGCTATTTTCGTCATGTCTCTCGACCTGAGTTTGAAATTCTTGATTTTTTAATTCCATATCATAGCTAGCGTCGTTAGCTTCGATTTGCATGTTTGAACACAAAAATCCGATATCACACGACCCAGGTATGAACATTTTAATCTACTCAAGGGCTCCTCTCAACTCCCTTCTCAAGTTTGCTATTTTCTTCATGTCTCTCGACCTGAGTTTCAAAATCTTGATTCTTTAATTCCATATCATAGCTAGCGTTTCAAGCTTCGATTTGCATGTTTGAACACAAAAATCCGATATCACACGAGCCAGGTATGAACACTTTAATTTACTCAAGGGCTCCTCTCAACTCCCTCCTCAAGTTTGCTATTTTCGTCATGTCTCTTGACCTGAGTTTCAAAATCTTGATTTTTTAATTCCATATCATACCTCACGTAGTTGGCTTCGATTCGCATGTTTGAACACAAAAATCCGATATCACACGAGCCAGGTATGAACATTTTAATTACATAAGGGCTCCTCTCAACTCCCTCCTCAAGTTTGCTATTTTCGTCATGTCTCTCGACCTGAGTTTCAAAATCTTGATTTTTTAATTCCATATCATAGCTAGCGTTTCAAGCTTCGATTTGCATGTTTGAACACAAAAATCCGATATCACACGAGCCAGGTATGAACATTTTTATTTACTCAAGGGCTCCTCTCAACTCCCTCCTCAAGTTTGCTATTTTCGTCATGTCTCTCGACCTGAGCTTCAAAATCTTGATTTTATAATTCCATATCATAGCTCGCGTTGTTGGCTTCGATTCGCATGTTTGAACACAAAAATCCGATATCACACGAGCCAGGTATGAACATTTTAATTTACTCAAGGGCTCCTCTCAACTCCCTCCTCAAGTTTGCTATTTTCGTCATGTCTCTCGACCTGAGTTTGAAATTCTTGATTTTTTAATTCCATATCATAGCTAGCGTCGTTAGCTTCGATTTGCATGTTTGAACACAAAAATCCGATATCACACGACCCAGGTATGAACATTTTAATCTACTCAAGGGCTCCTCTCAACTCCCTCCTCAAGTTTGCTATTTTCATCATGTCTCTCGACCTGAGTTTCAAAATCTTGATTCTTTAATTCCATATCATAGCTCGCGTTGTTGGCTTCGATTTGCATGTTTGAACACAAAAATCCGATATCACACGAGCCAGGTATGAACATTTTAATTTACTCAAGGGCTCCTCTCAACTCCCTCCTCAAGTTTGCTATTTTCGTCATGTCTCTCGACCTGAGTTTCAAAATCTTGATTTTTTAATTCCATATCATACCTCACGTAGTTGGCTTCGATTCGCATGTTTGAACACAAAAAGCCGATATCACACGAGCCAGGTATGAACATTTTAATTACTTAAGGGCTCCTCTCAACTCCCTCCTCAAGTTTGCTATTTTCGTCATGTCTCTCGACCTGAGTTTCAAAATCTTGATTTTTTAATTCCATATCATACCTCACGTAGTTGGCTTCGATTCGCATGTTTGAACACAAAAATCCGATATCACACGAGCCAGGTATGAACATTTTAATTAACTCAAGGGCTGTTCTCAACTCACTCCTCAAATTTGCTATTTTCGTCATGTCTCTCGACCTGAGTTTCAAAATCTTGATTTTTTAATTCCATATCATAGCTCGCGTTGTTGGCTTCGATTCGCATGTTTGAACACAAAAATCCGATATCACACGAGCCAGGTATGAACATTTTAATTTACTCAAGGGCTCCTCTCAACTCCCTCCTCAAGTTTGCTATTTTCGTCATGTCTCTCGACCTGAGTTTGAAATTCTTGATTTTTTAATTCCATATCATAGCTAGCGTTGTTAGCTTCGATTTGCATGTTTGAACACAAAAATCCGATATCACACGACCCAGGTATGAACATTTTAATCTACTCAAGGGCTCCTCTCAACTCCCTCCTCAAGTTTGCTATTTTCTTCATGTCTCTCGACCTGAGTTTCAAAATCTTGATTTTTTAATTCCATATCATAGCTAGCGTTTCAAGCTTCGATTTGCATGTTTGAACACAAAAATCCGATATCACACGAGCCAGGTATGAACATTTTAATTTACTCAAGGGCTCCTCTCAACTCCCTCCTCAAGTTTGTTATTTTCGTCATGTCTCTCGACCTGAGTTTCAAAATCTTGATTTTTTAATTCCATATCAGAGCTCGCGTTGTTGGCTTCGATTCGCATGTTTGAACACAAAAATCCGATATCACACGAGCCAGGTATGAACATTTTAATTTACTCAAGGGCTCCTCTCAACTCCCTCCTCAAGTTTGCTATTTTCGTCATGTCTCTCGACCTGAGTTTGAAATTCTTGATTTTTTAATTCCATATCATAGCTAGCGTCGTTAGCTTCGATTTGCATGTTTGAACACAAAAATCCGATATCACACGACCCAGGTATGAACATTTTAATCTACTCAAGGGCTCCTCTCAACTCCCTCCTCAAGTTTGCTATTTTCTTCATGTCTCTCGACCTGAGTTTCAAAATCTTGATTTTTTAATTCCATATCATAGCTAGCGTTTCAAGCTTCGATTTGCATGTTTGAACACAAAAATCCGATATCACACGAGCCAGGTATGAACATTTTAATTTACTCAAGGGCTGTTCTCAACTCACTCTTCAAATTTGCTATTTTCGTCATGTCTCTCGACCTGAGTTTCAAAATCTTGATTTTATAATTCCATATCATAGCTCGCGTTGTTGGCTTCAATTCGCATGTTTGAACACAAAAATCCGATATCACACGAGCCAGGTATGAACATTTTAATTTACTCAAGGGCTCCTCTCAACTCCCTCCTCAAGTTTGCTATTTTCGTCATGTCTCTCGACCTGAGTTTGAAATTCTTGATTTTTTAATTCCATATCATAGCTAGCGTCGTTAGCTTCGATTTGCATGTTTGAACACAAAAATCCGATATCACACGACCCAGGTATGAACATTTTAATCTACTCAAGGGCTCCTCTCAACTCCCTCCTCAAGTTTGCTATTTTCTTCATGTCTCTCGACCTGAGTTTCAAAATCTTGATTTTTTAATTCCATATCATAGCTAGCGTTTCAAGCTTCGATTTGCATGTTTGAACACAAAAATCCGATATCACACGAGCCAGGTATGAACATTTTAATTTACTCAAGGGCTCCTCTCAACTCCCTCCTCAAGTTTGTTATTTTCGTCATGTCTCTCGACCTGAGTTTCAAAATCTTGATTTTTTAATTCCATATCATACCTCACGTAGTTGGCTTCGATTCGCATGTTTGAACACAAAAATCCGATATCACACGACCCAGGTATGAACATTTTAATTACTTAACGGCTCCTCTCAACTCCCTCCTCAAGTTTGCTATTTTCGTCATGTCTCTCGACCTGAGTTTCAAAATCTTGATTTTTTAATTCCATATCATAGCTCGCGTTGTTGGCTTCGATTCGCATGTTTGAACACAAAAATCCGATATCACACGAGCCAGGTATGAACATTTTAATTTACTCAAGGGCTCCTCTCAACTCCCTCCTCAAGTTTGCTATTTTCGTCATGTATCTCGACCTGAGTTTGAAATTCTTGATTTTTTAATTCCATATCATAGCTAGCGTCGTTAGCTTCGATTTGCATGTTTGAACACAAAAATCCGATATCACACGACCCAGGTATGAACATTTTAATCTACTCAAGGGCTCCTCTCAACTCCCTTCTCAAGTTTGCTATTTTCTTCATGTCTCTCGACCTGAGTTTCAAAATCTTGATTCTTTAATTCCATATCATAGCTAGCGTTTCAAGCTTCGATTCGCATGTTTGAACACAAAAAGCCGATATCACACGAGCCAGGTATGAACATTTTAATTACTTAAGGGCTCCTCTCAACTCCCTCCTCAAGTTTGCTATTTTCGTCATGTCTCTCGACCTGAGTTTCAAAATCTTGATTTTTTAATTCCATATCATACCTCACGTAGTTGGCTTCGATTCGCATGTTTGAACACAAAAATCCGATATCACACGAGCCAGGTATGAACATTTTAATTAACTCAAGGGCTGTTCTCAACTCACTCCTCAAATTTGCTATTTTCGTCATGTCTCTCGACCTGAGTTTCAAAATCTTGATTTTTTAATTCCATATCATAGCTCGCGTTGTTGGCTTCGATTCGCATGTTTGAACACAAAAATCCGATATCACACGAGCCAGGTATGAACATTTTAATTTACTCAAGGGCTCCTCTCAACTCCCTCCTCAAGTTTGCTATTTTCGTCATGTCTCTCGACCTGAGTTTGAAATTCTTGATTTTTTAATTCCATATCATAGCTAGCGTTGTTAGCTTCGATTTGCATGTTTGAACACAAAAATCCGATATCACACGACCCAGGTATGAACATTTTAATCTACTCAAGGGCTCCTCTCAACTCCCTCCTCAAGTTTGCTATTTTCTTCATGTCTCTCGACCTGAGTTTCAAAATCTTGATTTTTTAATTCCATATCATACCTCACGTAGTTGGCTTCGATTCGCATGTTTGAACACAAAAATCCGATATCACACGAGCCAGGTATGAACATTTTAATTAACTCAAGGGCTGTTCTCAACTCACTCCTCAAATTTGCTATTTTCGTCATGTCTCTCGACCTGAGTTTCAAAATCTTGATTTTTTAATTCCATATCATAGCTCGCGTTGTTGGCTTCGATTCGCATGTTTGAACACAAAAATCCGATATCACACGAGCCAGGTATGAACATTTTAATTTACTCAAGGGCTCCTCTCAACTCCCTCCTCAAGTTTGCTATTTTCGTCATGTCTCTCGACCTGAGTTTGAAATTCTTGATTTTTTAATTCCATATCATAGCTAGCGTTGTTAGCTTCGATTTGCATGTTTGAACACAAAAATCCGATATCACACGACCCAGGTATGAACATTTTAATCTACTCAAGGGCTCCTCTCAACTCCCTCCTCAAGTTTGCTATTTTCTTCATGTCTCTCGACCTGAGTTTCAAAATCTTGATTTTTTAATTCCATATCATACCTCACGTAGTTGGCTTCGATTCGCATGTTTGAACACAAAAATCCGATATCACACGAGCCAGGTATGAACATTTTAATTAACTCAAGGGCTGTTCTCAACTCACTCCTCAAATTTGCTATTTTCGTCATGTCTCTCGACCTGAGTTTCAAAATCTTGATTTTTTAATTCCATATCATAGCTCGCGTTGTTGGCTTCGATTCGCATGTTTGAACACAAAAATCCGATATCACACGAGCCAGGTATGAACATTTTAATTTACTCAAGGGCTCCTCTCAACTCCCTCCTCAAGTTTGCTATTTTCGTCATGTCTCTCGACCTGAGTTTGAAATTCTTGATTTTTTAATTCCATATCATAGCTAGCGTTGTTAGCTTCGATTTGCATGTTTGAACACAAAAATCCGATATCACACGACCCAGGTATGAACATTTTAATCTACTCAAGGGCTCCTCTCAACTCCCTCCTCAAGTTTGCTATTTTCTTCATGTCTCTCGACCTGAGTTTCAAAATCTTGATTTTTTAATTCCATATCATAGCTAGCGTTTCAAGCTTCGATTTGCATGTTTGAACACAAAAATCCGATATCACACGAGCCAGGTATGAACATTTTAATTTACTCAAGGGCTCCTCTCAACTCCCTCCTCAAGTTTGTTATTTTCGTCATGTCTCTCGACCTGAGTTTCAAAATCTTGATTTTTTAATTCCATATCAGAGCTCGCGTTGTTGGCTTCGATTCGCATGTTTGAACACAAAAATCCGATATCACACGAGCCAGGTATGAACATTTTAATTTACTCAAGGGCTCCTCTCAACTCCCTCCTCAAGTTTGCTATTTTCGTCATGTCTCTCGACCTGAGTTTGAAATTCTTGATTTTTTAATTCCATATCATAGCTAGCGTCGTTAGCTTCGATTTGCATGTTTGAACACAAAAATCCGATATCACACGACCCAGGTATGAACATTTTAATCTACTCAAGGGCTCCTCTCAACTCCCTCCTCAAGTTTGCTATTTTCTTCATGTCTCTCGACCTGAGTTTCAAAATCTTGATTTTTTAATTCCATATCATAGCTAGCGTTTCAAGCTTCGATTTGCATGTTTGAACACAAAAATCCGATATCACACGAGCCAGGTATGAACATTTTAATTTACTCAAGGGCTGTTCTCAACTCACTCTTCAAATTTGCTATTTTCGTCATGTCTCTCGACCTGAGTTTCAAAATCTTGATTTTATAATTCCATATCATAGCTCGCGTTGTTGGCTTCAATTCGCATGTTTGAACACAAAAATCCGATATCACACGAGCCAGGTATGAACATTTTAATTTACTCAAGGGCTCCTCTCAACTCCCTCCTCAAGTTTGCTATTTTCGTCATGTCTCTCGACCTGAGTTTGAAATTCTTGATTTTTTAATTCCATATCATAGCTAGCGTCGTTAGCTTCGATTTGCATGTTTGAACACAAAAATCCGATATCACACGACCCAGGTATGAACATTTTAATCTACTCAAGGGCTCCTCTCAACTCCCTCCTCAAGTTTGCTATTTTCTTCATGTCTCTCGACCTGAGTTTCAAAATCTTGATTTTTTAATTCCATATCATAGCTAGCGTTTCAAGCTTCGATTTGCATGTTTGAACACAAAAATCCGATATCACACGAGCCAGGTATGAACATTTTAATTTACTCAAGGGCTCCTCTCAACTCCCTCCTCAAGTTTGTTATTTTCGTCATGTCTCTCGACCTGAGTTTCAAAATCTTGATTTTTTAATTCCATATCATACCTCACGTAGTTGGCTTCGATTCGCATGTTTGAACACAAAAATCCGATATCACACGACCCAGGTATGAACATTTTAATTACTTAACGGCTCCTCTCAACTCCCTCCTCAAGTTTGCTATTTTCGTCATGTCTCTCGACCTGAGTTTCAAAATCTTGATTTTTTAATTCCATATCATAGCTCGCGTTGTTGGCTTCGATTCGCATGTTTGAACACAAAAATCCGATATCACACGAGCCAGGTATGAACATTTTAATTTACTCAAGGGCTCCTCTCAACTCCCTCCTCAAGTTTGCTATTTTCGTCATGTATCTCGACCTGAGTTTGAAATTCTTGATTTTTTAATTCCATATCATAGCTAGCGTCGTTAGCTTCGATTTGCATGTTTGAACACAAAAATCCGATATCACACGACCTAGGTATGAACATTTTAATCTACTCAAGGGCTCCTCTCAACTCCCTCCTCAAGTTTGCTATTTTCGTCATGTCTCTCGACCTGAGTTTCAAAATCTTGATTTTTTAATTCCATATCATACCTCACGTAGTTGGCTTCGATTCGCATGTTTGAACACAAAAAGCCGATATCACACGAGCCAGGTATGAACATTTTAATTACTTAAGGGCTCCTCTCAACTCCCTCCTCAAGTTTGCTATTTTCGTCATGTCTCTCGACCTGAGTTTCAAAATCTTGATTTTTTAATTCCATATCATACCTCACGTAGTTGGCTTCGATTCGCATGTTTGAACACAAAAATCCGATATCACACGAGCCAGGTATGAACATTTTAATTAACTCAAGGGCTGTTCTCAACTCACTCCTCAAATTTGCTATTTTCGTCATGTCTCTCGACCTGAGTTTCAAAATCTTGATTTTTTAATTCCATATCATAGCTCGCGTTGTTGGCTTCGATTCGCATGTTTGAACACAAAAATCCGATATCACACGAGCCAGGTATGAACATTTTAATTTACTCAAGGGCTCCTCTCAACTCCCTCCTCAAGTTTGCTATTTTCGTCATGTCTCTCGACCTGAGTTTGAAATTCTTGATTTTTTAATTCCATATCATAGCTAGCGTTGTTAGCTTCGATTTGCATGTTTGAACACAAAAATCCGATATCACACGACCCAGGTATGAACATTTTAATCTACTCAAGGGCTCCTCTCAACTCCCTCCTCAAGTTTGCTATTTTCTTCATGTCTCTCGACCTGAGTTTCAAAATCTTGATTTTTTAATTCCATATCATACCTCACGTAGTTGGCTTCGATTCGCATGTTTGAACACAAAAATCCGATATCACACGAGCCAGGTATGAACATTTTAATTAACTCAAGGGCTGTTCTCAACTCACTCCTCAAATTTGCTATTTTCGTCATGTCTCTCGACCTGAGTTTCAAAATCTTGATTTTTTAATTCCATATCATAGCTCGCGTTGTTGGCTTCGATTCGCATGTTTGAACACAAAAATCCGATATCACACGAGCCAGGTATGAACATTTTAATTTACTCAAGGGCTCCTCTCAACTCCCTCCTCAAGTTTGCTATTTTCGTCATGTCTCTCGACCTGAGTTTGAAATTCTTGATTTTTTAATTCCATATCATAGCTAGCGTTGTTAGCTTCGATTTGCATGTTTGAACACAAAAATCCGATATCACACGACCCAGGTATGAACATTTTAATCTACTCAAGGGCTCCTCTCAACTCCCTCCTCAAGTTTGCTATTTTCTTCATGTCTCTCGACCTGAGTTTCAAAATCTTGATTTTTTAATTCCATATCATAGCTAGCGTTTCAAGCTTCGATTTGCATGTTTGAACACAAAAATCCGATATCACACGAGCCAGGTATGAACATTTTAATTTACTCAAGGGCTCCTCTCAACTCCCTCCTCAAGTTTGTTATTTTCGTCATGTCTCTCGACCTGAGTTTCAAAATCTTGATTTTTTAATTCCATATCATACCTCACGTAGTTGGCTTCGATTCGCATGTTTGAACACAAAAATCCGATATCACACGAGCCAGGTATGAACATTTTAATTTACTCAAGGGCTCCTCTCAACTCCCTCCTCAAGTTTGCTATTTTCGTCATGTATCTCGACCTGAGTTTGAAATTCTTGATTTTTTAATTGCATATCTTAGCTAGCGTTGTTAGCTTCGATTCGCATGTTTGAACACAAAAATCCGATATCACACGAGCCAGGTATGAACATTTTAATTTACTCAAGGGCTCCTCTCAACTCCCTCCTCAAGTTTGCTATTTTCGTCATGTCTCTCGACCTGAGTTTCAAAATCTTGATTTTATAATTCCATATCATAGCTCGCGTTGTTGGCTTCAATTCGCATGTTTGAACACAAAAATCCGATATCACACGAGCCAGGTATGAACATTTTAATTTACTCAAGGGCTCCTCTCAACTCCCTCCTCAAGTTTGCTATTTTCGTCATGTCTCTCGACCTGAGTTTGAAATTCTTGATTTTTTAATTCCATATCATAGCTAGCGTCGTTAGCTTCGATTTGCATGTTTGAACACAAAAATCCGATATCACACGAGCCAGGTATGAACATTTTAATCTACTCAAGGGCTCCTCTCAACTCCCTTCTCAAGTTTGCTATTTTCTTCATGTCTCTCGACCTGAGTTTCAAAATCTTGATTCTTTAATTCCATATCATAGCTAGCGTTTCAAGCTTCGATTTGCATGTTTGAACACAAAAATCCGATATCACACGAGCCAGGTATGAACACTTTAATTTACTCAAGGGCTCCTCTCAACTCCCTCCTCAAGTTTGCTATTTTCGTCATGTCTCTTGACCTGAGTTTCAAAATCTTGATTTTTTAATTTCATATCATACCTCACGTAGTTGGCTTCGATTCGCATGTTTGAACACAAAAATCCGATATCACACGAGCCAGGTATGAACATTTTAATTACTTGAGGGCTCCTCTCAACTCCCTCCTCAAGTTTGCTATTTTCGTCATGTCTCTTGACCTGAGTTTCAAAATCTTGATTTTTTAATTTCATATCATACCTCACGTAGTTGGCTTCGATTCGCATGTTTGAACACAAAAATCCGATATCACACGACCCAGGTATGAACATTTTAATCTACTCAAGGGCTCCTCTCAACTCCCTCCTCAAGTTTGCTATTTTCATCTTGTCTCTCGACCTGAGTTTCAAAATCTTGATTTTTTAATTCTATATCATAGCTCGCGTTGTTGGCTTCGATTCGCATGTTTGAACACAAAAATCCGATATCACACGAGCCAGGTATGAACATTTTAATTTACTCAAGGGCTCCTCTCAACTCCCTGCTCAAGTTTGCTATTTTCGTCATGTCTCTCGACCTGAGTTTGAAATTCTTGATTTTTTAATTCCATATCATAGCTAGCGTTGTTAGCTTCGATTTGCATGTTTGAACACAAAAATCCGATATCACACGACCCAGGTATGAACATTTTAATCTACTCAAGGGCTCCTCTCAACTCCCTCCTCAAGTTTGCTATTTTCTTCATGTCTCTCGACCTGAGTTTCAAAATCTTGATTTTTTAATTCCATATCATAGCTAGCGTTTCAAGCTTCGATTTGCATGTTTGAACACAAAAATCCGATATCACACGAGCCAGGTATGAACATTTTAATTTACTCAAGGGCTCCTCTCAACTCCCTCCTCAAGTTTGTTATTTTCGTCATGTCTCTCGACCTGAGTTTCAAAATCTTGATTTTTTAATTCCATATCATACCTCACGTAGTTGGCTTCGATTCGCATGTTTGAACACAAAAATCCGATATCACACGAGCCAGGTATGAACATTTTAATTTACTCAAGGGCTCCTCTCAACTCCCTCCTCAAGTTTGCTATTTTCGTCATGTATCTCGACCTGAGTTTGAAATTCTTGATTTTTTAATTGCATATCTTAGCTAGCGTTGTTAGCTTCGATTCGCATGTTTGAACACAAAAATCCGATATCACACGAGCCAGGTATGAACATTTTAATTTACTCAAGGGCTGTTCTCAACTCACTCTTCAAATTTGCTATTTTCGTCATGTCTCTCGACCTGAGTTTCAAAATCTTGATTTTATAATTCCATATCATAGCTCGCGTTGTTGGCTTCAATTCGCATGTTTGAACACAAAAATCCGATATCAGACGAGCCAGGTATGAACATTTTAATTTACTCAAGGGCTCCTCTCAACTCCCTCCTCAAGTTTGCTATTTTCGTCATGTCTCTCGACCTGAGTTTGAAATTCTTGATTTTTTAATTCCATATCATAGCTAGCGTCGTTAGCTTCGATTTGCATGTTTGAACACAAAAATCCGATATCACACGACCCAGGTATGAACATTTTAATCTACTCAAAGGCTCCTCTCAACTCCCTTCTCAAGTTTGCTATTTTCTTCATGTCTCTCGACCTGAGTTTCAAAATCTTGATTCTTTAATTCCATATCATAGCTAGCGTTTCAAACTTCGATTTGCATGTTTGAACACAAAAATCCGATATCACACGACCCAGGTATGAACACTTTAATTTACTCAAGGGCTCCTCTCAACTCCCTCCTCAAGTTTGCTATTTTCGTCATGTCTCTTGACCTGAGTTTCAAAATCTTGATTTTTTAATTCCATATCATACCTCACGTAGTTGGCTTCGATTCGCATGTTTGAACACAAAAATCCGATATCACACGAGCCAGGTATGAACATTTTAATTACATAAGGGCTCCTCTCAACTCCCTCCTCAAGTTTGCTATTTTCGTCATGTCTCTCGACCTGAGTTTCAAAATCTTGATTTTTTAATTCCATATCATAGCTAGCGTTTCAAGCTTCGATTTGCATGTTTGAACACAAAAATCCGATATCACACGAGCCAGGTATGAACATTTTTATTTACTCAAGGGCTCCTCTCAACTCCCTCCTCAAGTTTGCTATTTTCGTCATGTCTCTCGACCTGAGCTTCAAAATCTTGATTTTATAATTCCATATCATAGCTCGCGTTGTTGGCTTCGATTCGCATGTTTGAACACAAAAATCCGATATCACACGAGCCAGGTATGAACATTTTAATTTACTCAAGGGCTCCTCTCAACTCCCTCCTCAAGTTTGCTATTTTCGTCATGTCTCTCGACCTGAGTTTGAAATTCTTGATTTTTTAATTCCATATCATAGCTAGCGTTGTTAGCTTCGATTTGCATGTTTGAACACAAAAATCCGATATCACACGACCCAGGTATGAACATTTTAATCTACTCAAGGGCTCCTCTCAACTCCCTCCTCAAGTTTGCTATTTTCTTCATGTCTCTCGACCTGAGTTTCAAAATCTTGATTTTTTAATTCCATATCATAGCTAGCGTTTCAAGCTTCGATTTGCATGTTTGAACACAAAAATCCGATATCACACGAGCCAGGTATGAACATTTTAATTTACTCAAGGGCTCCTCTCAACTCCCTCCTCAAGTTTGTTATTTTCGTCATGTCTCTCGACCTGAGTTTCAAAATCTTGATTTTTTAATTCCATATCAGAGCTCGCGTTGTTGGCTTCGATTCGCATGTTTGAACACAAAAATCCGATATCACACGAGCCAGGTATGAACATTTTAATTTACTCAAGGGCTCCTCTCAACTCCCTCCTCAAGTTTGCTATTTTCGTCATGTCTCTCGACCTGAGTTTGAAATTCTTGATTTTTTAATTCCATATCATAGCTAGCGTCGTTAGCTTCGATTTGCATGTTTGAACACAAAAATCCGATATCACACGACCCAGGTATGAACATTTTAATCTACTCAAGGGCTCCTCTCAACTCCCTCCTCAAGTTTGCTATTTTCTTCATGTCTCTCGACCTGAGTTTCAAAATCTTGATTTTTTAATTCCATATCATAGCTAGCGTTTCAAGCTTCGATTTGCATGTTTGAACACAAAAATCCGATATCACACGAGCCAGGTATGAACATTTTAATTTACTCAAGGGCTGTTCTCAACTCACTCTTCAAATTTGCTATTTTCGTCATGTCTCTCGACCTGAGTTTCAAAATCTTGATTTTATAATTCCATATCATAGCTCGCGTTGTTGGCTTCAATTCGCATGTTTGAACACAAAAATCCGATATCACACGAGCCAGGTATGAACATTTTAATTTACTCAAGGGCTCCTCTCAACTCCCTCCTCAAGTTTGCTATTTTCGTCATGTCTCTCGACCTGAGTTTGAAATTCTTGATTTTTTAATTCCATATCATAGCTAGCGTCGTTAGCTTCGATTTGCATGTTTGAACACAAAAATCCGATATCACACGACCCAGGTATGAACATTTTAATCTACTCAAGGGCTCCTCTCAACTCCCTCCTCAAGTTTGCTATTTTCTTCATGTCTCTCGACCTGAGTTTCAAAATCTTGATTTTTTAATTCCATATCATAGCTAGCGTTTCAAGCTTCGATTTGCATGTTTGAACACAAAAATCCGATATCACACGAGCCAGGTATGAACATTTTAATTTACTCAAGGGCTCCTCTCAACTCCCTCCTCAAGTTTGTTATTTTCGTCATGTCTCTCGACCTGAGTTTCAAAATCTTGATTTTTTAATTCCATATCATACCTCACGTAGTTGGCTTCGATTCGCATGTTTGAACACAAAAATCCGATATCACACGACCCAGGTATGAACATTTTAATTACTTAACGGCTCCTCTCAACTCCCTCCTCAAGTTTGCTATTTTCGTCATGTCTCTCGACCTGAGTTTCAAAATCTTGATTTTTTAATTCCATATCATAGCTCGCGTTGTTGGCTTCGATTCGCATGTTTGAACACAAAAATCCGATATCACACGAGCCAGGTATGAACATTTTAATTTACTCAAGGGCTCCTCTCAACTCCCTCCTCAAGTTTGCTATTTTCGTCATGTATCTCGACCTGAGTTTGAAATTCTTGATTTTTTAATTCCATATCATAGCTAGCGTCGTTAGCTTCGATTTGCATGTTTGAACACAAAAATCCGATATCACACGACCCAGGTATGAACATTTTAATCTACTCAAGGGCTCCTCTCAACTCCCTCCTCAAGTTTGCTATTTTCGTCATGTCTCTCGACCTGAGTTTCAAAATCTTGATTTTTTAATTCCATATCATACCTCACGTAGTTGGCTTCGATTCGCATGTTTGAACACAAAAAGCCGATATCACACGAGCCAGGTATGAACATTTTAATTACTTAAGGGCTCCTCTCAACTCCCTCCTCAAGTTTGCTATTTTCGTCATGTCTCTCGACCTGAGTTTCAAAATCTTGATTTTTTAATTCCATATCATACCTCACGTAGTTGGCTTCGATTCGCATGTTTGAACACAAAAATCCGATATCACACGAGCCAGGTATGAACATTTTAATTAACTCAAGGGCTGTTCTCAACTCACTCCTCAAATTTGCTATTTTCGTCATGTCTCTCGACCTGAGTTTCAAAATCTTGATTTTTTAATTCCATATCATAGCTCGCGTTGTTGGCTTCGATTCGCATGTTTGAACACAAAAATCCGATATCACACGAGCCAGGTATGAACATTTTAATTTACTCAAGGGCTCCTCTCAACTCCCTCCTCAAGTTTGCTATTTTCGTCATGTCTCTCGACCTGAGTTTGAAATTCTTGATTTTTTAATTCCATATCATAGCTAGCGTTGTTAGCTTCGATTTGCATGTTTGAACACAAAAATCCGATATCACACGACCCAGGTATGAACATTTTAATCTACTCAAGGGCTCCTCTCAACTCCCTCCTCAAGTTTGCTATTTTCTTCATGTCTCTCGACCTGAGTTTCAAAATCTTGATTTTTTAATTCCATATCATACCTCACGTAGTTGGCTTCGATTCGCATGTTTGAACACAAAAATCCGATATCACACGAGCCAGGTATGAACATTTTAATTAACTCAAGGGCTGTTCTCAACTCACTCCTCAAATTTGCTATTTTCGTCATGTCTCTCGACCTGAGTTTCAAAATCTTGATTTTTTAATTCCATATCATAGCTCGCGTTGTTGGCTTCGATTCGCATGTTTGAACACAAAAATCCGATATCACACGAGCCAGGTATGAACATTTTAATTTACTCAAGGGCTCCTCTCAACTCCCTCCTCAAGTTTGCTATTTTCGTCATGTCTCTCGACCTGAGTTTGAAATTCTTGATTTTTTAATTCCATATCATAGCTAGCGTTGTTAGCTTCGATTTGCATGTTTGAACACAAAAATCCGATATCACACGACCCAGGTATGAACATTTTAATCTACTCAAGGGCTCCTCTCAACTCCCTCCTCAAGTTTGCTATTTTCTTCATGTCTCTCGACCTGAGTTTCAAAATCTTGATTTTTTAATTCCATATCATAGCTAGCGTTTCAAGCTTCGATTTGCATGTTTGAACACAAAAATCCGATATCACACGAGCCAGGTATGAACATTTTAATTTACTCAAGGGCTCCTCTCAACTCCCTCCTCAAGTTTGTTATTTTCGTCATGTCTCTCGACCTGAGTTTCAAAATCTTGATTTTTTAATTCCATATCATACCTCACGTAGTTGGCTTCGATTCGCATGTTTGAACACAAAAATCCGATATCACACGAGCCAGGTATGAACATTTTAATTTACTCAAGGGCTCCTCTCAACTCCCTCCTCAAGTTTGCTATTTTCGTCATGTATCTCGACCTGAGTTTGAAATTCTTGATTTTTTAATTGCATATCTTAGCTAGCGTTGTTAGCTTCGATTCGCATGTTTGAACACAAAAATCCGATATCACACGAGCCAGGTATGAACATTTTAATTTACTCAAGGGCTCCTCTCAACTCCCTCCTCAAGTTTGCTATTTTCGTCATGTCTCTCGACCTGAGTTTCAAAATCTTGATTTTATAATTCCATATCATAGCTCGCGTTGTTGGCTTCAATTCGCATGTTTGAACACAAAAATCCGATATCACACGAGCCAGGTATGAACATTTTAATTTACTCAAGGGCTCCTCTCAACTCCCTCCTCAAGTTTGCTATTTTCGTCATGTCTCTCGACCTGAGTTTGAAATTCTTGATTTTTTAATTCCATATCATAGCTAGCGTCGTTAGCTTCGATTTGCATGTTTGAACACAAAAATCCGATATCACACGAGCCAGGTATGAACATTTTAATCTACTCAAGGGCTCCTCTCAACTCCCTTCTCAAGTTTGCTATTTTCTTCATGTCTCTCGACCTGAGTTTCAAAATCTTGATTCTTTAATTCCATATCATAGCTAGCGTTTCAAGCTTCGATTTGCATGTTTGAACACAAAAATCCGATATCACACGAGCCAGGTATGAACACTTTAATTTACTCAAGGGCTCCTCTCAACTCCCTCCTCAAGTTTGCTATTTTCGTCATGTCTCTTGACCTGAGTTTCAAAATCTTGATTTTTTAATTTCATATCATACCTCACGTAGTTGGCTTCGATTCGCATGTTTGAACACAAAAATCCGATATCACACGAGCCAGGTATGAACATTTTAATTACTTGAGGGCTCCTCTCAACTCCCTCCTCAAGTTTGCTATTTTCGTCATGTCTCTTGACCTGAGTTTCAAAATCTTGATTTTTTAATTTCATATCATACCTCACGTAGTTGGCTTCGATTCGCATGTTTGAACACAAAAATCCGATATCACACGACCCAGGTATGAACATTTTAATCTACTCAAGGGCTCCTCTCAACTCCCTCCTCAAGTTTGCTATTTTCATCTTGTCTCTCGACCTGAGTTTCAAAATCTTGATTTTTTAATTCCATATCATAGCTCGCGTTGTTGGCTTCGATTCGCATGTTTGAACACAAAAATCCGATATCACACGAGCCAGGTATGAACATTTTAATTTACTCAAGGGCTCCTCTCAACTCCCTGCTCAAGTTTGCTATTTTCGTCATGTCTCTCGACCTGAGTTTGAAATTCTTGATTTTTTAATTCCATATCATAGCTAGCGTTGTTAGCTTCGATTTGCATGTTTGAACACAAAAATCCGATATCACACGACCCAGGTATGAACATTTTAATCTACTCAAGGGCTCCTCTCAACTCCCTCCTCAAGTTTGCTATTTTCTTCATGTCTCTCGACCTGAGTTTCAAAATCTTGATTTTTTAATTCCATATCATAGCTAGCGTTTCAAGCTTCGATTTGCATGTTTGAACACAAAAATCCGATATCACACGAGCCAGGTATGAACATTTTAATTTACTCAAGGGCTCCTCTCAACTCCCTCCTCAAGTTTGTTATTTTCGTCATGTCTCTCGACCTGAGTTTCAAAATCTTGATTTTTTAATTCCATATCATACCTCACGTAGTTGGCTTCGATTCGCATGTTTGAACACAAAAATCCGATATCACACGAGCCAGGTATGAACATTTTAATTTACTCAAGGGCTCCTCTCAACTCCCTCCTCAAGTTTGCTATTTTCGTCATGTATCTCGACCTGAGTTTGAAATTCTTGATTTTTTAATTGCATATCTTAGCTAGCGTTGTTAGCTTCGATTCGCATGTTTGAACACAAAAATCCGATATCACACGAGCCAGGTATGAACATTTTAATTTACTCAAGGGCTGTTCTCAACTCACTCTTCAAATTTGCTATTTTCGTCATGTCTCTCGACCTGAGTTTCAAAATCTTGATTTTATAATTCCATATCATAGCTCGCGTTGTTGGCTTCAATTCGCATGTTTGAACACAAAAATCCGATATCAGACGAGCCAGGTATGAACATTTTAATTTACTCAAGGGCTCCTCTCAACTCCCTCCTCAAGTTTGCTATTTTCGTCATGTATCTCGACCTGAGTTTGAAATTCTTGATTTTTTAATTGCATATCTTAGCTAGCGTTGTTAGCTTCGATTCGCATGTTTGAACACAAAAATCCGATATCACACGAGCCAGGTATGAACATTTTAATTTACTCAAGGGCTCCTCTCAACTCCCTCCTCAAGTTTGCTATTTTCGTCATGTCTCTCGACCTGAGTTTCAAAATCTTGATTTTATAATTCCATATCATAGCTCGCGTTGTTGGCTTCAATTCGCATGTTTGAACACAAAAATCCGATATCACACGAGCCAGGTATGAACATTTTAATTTACTCAAGGGCTCCTCTCAACTCCCTCCTCAAGTTTGCTATTTTCGTCATGTCTCTCGACCTGAGTTTGAAATTCTTGATTTTTTAATTCCATATCATAGCTAGCGTCGTTAGCTTCGATTTGCATGTTTGAACACAAAAATCCGATATCACACGAGCCAGGTATGAACATTTTAATCTACTCAAGGGCTCCTCTCAACTCCCTTCTCAAGTTTGCTATTTTCTTCATGTCTCTCGACCTGAGTTTCAAAATCTTGATTCTTTAATTCCATATCATAGCTAGCGTTTCAAGCTTCGATTTGCATGTTTGAACACAAAAATCCGATATCACACGAGCCAGGTATGAACACTTTAATTTACTCAAGGGCTCCTCTCAACTCCCTCCTCAAGTTTGCTATTTTCGTCATGTCTCTTGACCTGAGTTTCAAAATCTTGATTTTTTAATTTCATATCATACCTCACGTAGTTGGCTTCGATTCGCATGTTTGAACACAAAAATCCGATATCACACGAGCCAGGTATGAACATTTTAATTACTTGAGGGCTCCTCTCAACTCCCTCCTCAAGTTTGCTATTTTCGTCATGTCTCTTGACCTGAGTTTCAAAATCTTGATTTTTTAATTTCATATCATACCTCACGTAGTTGGCTTCGATTCGCATGTTTGAACACAAAAATCCGATATCACACGACCCAGGTATGAACATTTTAATCTACTCAAGGGCTCCTCTCAACTCCCTCCTCAAGTTTGCTATTTTCATCTTGTCTCTCGACCTGAGTTTCAAAATCTTGATTTTTTAATTCCATATCATAGCTCGCGTTGTTGGCTTCGATTCGCATGTTTGAACACAAAAATCCGATATCACACGAGCCAGGTATGAACATTTTAATTTACTCAAGGGCTCCTCTCAACTCCCTGCTCAAGTTTGCTATTTTCGTCATGTCTCTCGACCTGAGTTTGAAATTCTTGATTTTTTAATTCCATATCATAGCTAGCGTTGTTAGCTTCGATTTGCATGTTTGAACACAAAAATCCGATATCACACGACCCAGGTATGAACATTTTAATCTACTCAAGGGCTCCTCTCAACTCCCTCCTCAAGTTTGCTATTTTCTTCATGTCTCTCGACCTGAGTTTCAAAATCTTGATTTTTTAATTCCATATCATAGCTAGCGTTTCAAGCTTCGATTTGCATGTTTGAACACAAAAATCCGATATCACACGAGCCAGGTATGAACATTTTAATTTACTCAAGGGCTCCTCTCAACTCCCTCCTCAAGTTTGTTATTTTCGTCATGTCTCTCGACCTGAGTTTCAAAATCTTGATTTTTTAATTCCATATCATACCTCACGTAGTTGGCTTCGATTCGCATGTTTGAACACAAAAATCCGATATCACACGAGCCAGGTATGAACATTTTAATTTACTCAAGGGCTCCTCTCAACTCCCTCCTCAAGTTTGCTATTTTCGTCATGTATCTCGACCTGAGTTTGAAATTCTTGATTTTTTAATTGCATATCTTAGCTAGCGTTGTTAGCTTCGATTCGCATGTTTGAACACAAAAATCCGATATCACACGAGCCAGGTATGAACATTTTAATTTACTCAAGGGCTGTTCTCAACTCACTCTTCAAATTTGCTATTTTCGTCATGTCTCTCGACCTGAGTTTCAAAATCTTGATTTTATAATTCCATATCATAGCTCGCGTTGTTGGCTTCAATTCGCATGTTTGAACACAAAAATCCGATATCAGACGAGCCAGGTATGAACATTTTAATTTACTCAAGGGCTCCTCTCAACTCCCTCCTCAAGTTTGCTATTTTCGTCATGTCTCTCGACCTGAGTTTGAAATTCTTGATTTTTTAATTCCATATCATAGCTAGCGTCGTTAGCTTCGATTTGCATGTTTGAACACAAAAATCCGATATCACACGACCCAGGTATGAACATTTTAATCTACTCAAAGGCTCCTCTCAACTCCCTTCTCAAGTTTGCTATTTTCTTCATGTCTCTCGACCTGAGTTTCAAAATCTTGATTCTTTAATTCCATATCATAGCTAGCGTTTCAAACTTCGATTTGCATGTTTGAACACAAAAATCCGATATCACACGAGCCAGGTATGAACACTTTAATTTACTCAAGGGCTCCTCTCAACTCCCTCCTCAAGTTTGCTATTTTCGTCATGTCTCTTGACCTGAGTTTCAAAATCTTGATTTTTTAATTCCATATCATACCTCACGTAGTTGGCTTCGATTCGCATGTTTGAACACAAAAATCCGATATCACACGAGCCAGGTATGAACATTTTAATTACATAAGGGCTCCTCTCAACTCCCTCCTCAAGTTTGCTATTTTCGTCATGTCTCTCGACCTGAGTTTCAAAATCTTGATTTTTTAATTCCATATCATAGCTAGCGTTTCAAGCTTCGATTTGCATGTTTGAACACAAAAATCCGATATCACACGAGCCAGGTATGAACATTTTTATTTACTCAAGGGCTCCTCTCAACTCCCTCCTCAAGTTTGCTATTTTCGTCATGTCTCTCGACCTGAGCTTCAAAATCTTGATTTTATAATTCCATATCATAGCTCGCGTTGTTGGCTTCGATTCGCATGTTTGAACACAAAAATCCGATATCACACGAGCCAGGTATGAACATTTTAATTTACTCAAGGGCTCCTCTCAACTCCCTCCTCAAGTTTGCTATTTTCGTCATGTCTCTCGACCTGAGTTTGAAATTCTTGATTTTTTAATTCCATATCATAGCTAGCGTCGTTAGCTTCGATTTGCATGTTTGAACACAAAAATCCGATATCACACGACCCAGGTATGAACATTTTAATCTACTCAAGGGCTCCTCTCAACTCCCTCCTCAAGTTTGCTATTTTCATCTTGTCTCTCGACCTGAGTTTCAAAATCTTGATTCTTTAATTCCATATCATAGCTCGCGTTGTTGGCTTCGATTTGCATGTTTGAACACAAAAATCCGATATCACACGAGCCAGGTATGAACATTTTAATTTACTCAAGGGCTCCTCTCAACTCCCTCCTCAAGTTTGCTATTTTCGTCATGTCTCTCGACCTGAGTTTCAAAATCTTGATTTTTTAATTCCATATCATACCTCACGTAGTTGGCTTCGATTCGCATGTTTGAACACAAAAAGCCGATATCACACGAGCCAGGTATGAACATTTTAATTACTTAAGGGCTCCTCTCAACTCCCTCCTCAAGTTTGCTATTTTCGTCATGTCTCTCGACCTGAGTTTCAAAATCTTGATTTTTTAATTCCATATCATACCTCACGTAGTTGGCTTCGATTCGCATGTTTGAACACAAAAATCCGATATCACACGAGCCAGGTATGAACATTTTAATTAACTCAAGGGCTGTTCTCAACTCACTCCTCAAATTTGCTATTTTCGTCATGTCTCTCGACCTGAGTTTCAAAATCTTGATTTTTTAATTCCATATCATAGCTCGCGTTGTTGGCTTCGATTCGCATGTTTGAACACAAAAATCCGATATCACACGAGCCAGGTATGAACATTTTAATTTACTCAAGGGCTCCTCTCAACTCCCTCCTCAAGTTTGCTATTTTCGTCATGTCTCTCGACCTGAGTTTCAAAATCTTGATTTTTTAATTCCATATCATAGCTAGCGTTTCAAGCTTCGATTTGCATGTTTGAACACAAAAATCCGATATCACACGAGCCAGGTATGAACATTTTAATTTACTCAAGGGCTCCTCTCAACTCCCTCCTCAAGTTTGTTATTTTCGTCATGTCTCTCGACCTGAGTTTCAAAATCTTGATTTTTTAATTCCATATCAGAGCTCGCGTTGTTGGCTTCGATTCGCATGTTTGAACACAAAAATCCGATATCACACGAGCCAGGTATGAACATTTTAATTTACTCAAGGGCTCCTCTCAACTCCCTCCTCAAGTTTGCTATTTTCGTCATGTCTCTCGACCTGAGTTTGAAATTCTTGATTTTTTAATTCCATATCATAGCTAGCGTCGTTAGCTTCGATTTGCATGTTTGAACACAAAAATCCGATATCACACGACCCAGGTATGAACATTTGAATCTACTCAAGGGCTCCTCTCAACTCCCTCCTCAAGTTTGCTATTTTCATCTTGTCTCTCGACCTGAGTTTCAAAATCTTGATTCTTTAATTCCATATCATAGCTCGCGTTGTTGGCTTCGATTTGCATGTTTGAACACAAAAATCCGATATCACACGAGCCAGGTATGAACATTTTAATTTACTCAAGGGCTCCTCTCAACTCCCTCCTCAAGTTTGCTATTTTCGTCATGTCTCTCGACCTGAGTTTCAAAATCTTGATTTTTTAATTCCATATCATACCTCACGTAGTTGGCTTCGATTCGCATGTTTGAACACAAAAAGCCGATATCACACGAGCCAGGTATGAACATTTTAATTACTTAAGGGCTCCTCTCAACTCCCTCCTCAAGTTTGCTATTTTCGTCATGTCTCTCGACCTGAGTTTCAAAATCTTGATTTTTTAATTCCATATCATACCTCACGTAGTTGGCTTCGATTCGCATGTTTGAACACAAAAATCCGATATCACACGAGCCAGGTATGAACATTTTAATTAACTCAAGGGCTGTTCTCAACTCACTCCTCAAATTTGCTATTTTCGTCATGTCTCTCGACCTGAGTTTCAAAATCTTGATTTTTTAATTCCATATCATAGCTCGCGTTGTTGGCTTCGATTCGCATGTTTGAACACAAAAATCCGATATCACACGAGCCAGGTATGAACATTTTAATTTACTCAAGGGCTCCTCTCAACTCCCTCCTCAAGTTTGCTATTTTCGTCATGTCTCTCGACCTGAGTTTGAAATTCTTGATTTTTTAATTCCATATCATAGCTAGCGTTGTTAGCTTCGATTTGCATGTTTGAACACAAAAATCCGATATCACACGACCCAGGTATGAACATTTTAATCTACTCAAGGGCTCCTCTCAACTCCCTCCTCAAGTTTGCTATTTTCTTCATGTCTCTCGACCTGAGTTTCAAAATCTTGATTTTTTAATTCCATATCATAGCTAGCGTTTCAAGCTTCGATTTGCATGTTTGAACACAAAAATCCGATATCACACGAGCCAGGTATGAACATTTTAATTTACTCAAGGGCTCCTCTCAACTCCCTCCTCAAGTTTGTTATTTTCGTCATGTCTCTCGACCTGAGTTTCAAAATCTTGATTTTTTAATTCCATATCAGAGCTCGCGTTGTTGGCTTCGATTCGCATGTTTGAACACAAAAATCCGATATCACACGAGCCAGGTATGAACATTTTAATTTACTCAAGGGCTCCTCTCAACTCCCTCCTCAAGTTTGCTATTTTCGTCATGTCTCTCGACCTGAGTTTGAAATTCTTGATTTTTTAATTCCATATCATAGCTAGCGTTGTTAGCTTCGATTTGCATGTTTGAACACAAAAATCCGATATCACACGACCCAGGTATGAACATTTTAATCTACTCAAGGGCTCCTCTCAACTCCCTCCTCAAGTTTGCTATTTTCTTCATGTCTCTCAACCTGAGTTTCAAAATCTTGATTTTTTAATTCCATATCATAGCTAGCGTTTCAAGCTTCGATTTGCATGTTTGAACACAAAAATCCGATATCACACGAGCCAGGTATGAACATTTTAATTTACTCAAGGGCTCCTCTCAACTCCCTCCTCAAGTTTGTTATTTTCGTCATGTCTCTCGACCTGAGTTTCAAAATCTTGATTTTTTAATTCCATATCATACCTCACGTAGTTGGCTTCGATTCGCATGTTTGAACACAAAAATCCGATATCACACGAGCCAGGTATGAACATTTTAATTACTTAAGGGCTCCTCTCAACTCCCTCCTCAAGTTTGCTATTTTCGTCATGTCTCTCGACCTGAGTTTCAAAATGTTGATTTTTTAATTCCATATCATAGCTAGCGTTGTTGGCTTCGATTCGCATGTTTGAACACAAAAATCCGATATCACACGAGCCAGGTATGAACATTTTAATTTACTCAAGGGCTCCTCTCAACTCCCTCCTCAAGTTTGCTATTTTCGTCATGTATCTCGACCTGAGTTTGAAATTCTTGATTTTTTAATTCCATATCATAGCTAGCGTCGTTAGCTTCGATTTGCATGTTTGAACACAAAAATCCGATATCACACGACCCAGGTATGAACATTTTAATCTACTCAAGGGCTCCTCTCAACTCCCTCCTCAAGTTTGCTATTTTCATCATGTCTCTCGACCTGAGTTTCAAAATCTTGATTTTTTAATTCCATATCATAGCTAGCGTTTCAAGCTTCGATTTGCATGTTTGAACACAAAAATCCGATATCACACGAGCTAGGTATGAACATTTTAATTTACTCAAGGGCTCCTCTCAACTCCCTCCTCAAGTTTGCTATTTTCGTCATGTCTCTCGACCTGAGCTTGAAATTCTTGATTTTTTAATTCCATATCATAGCTAGCGTCGTTAGCTTCGATTTGCATGTTTGAACACAAAAATCCGATATCACACGACCCAGGTATGAACATTTTAATCTACTCAAGGGCTCCTCTCAATTCCCTTCTCAAGTTTGCTATTTTCTTCATGTCTCTCGACCTGAGTTTCAAAATCTTGATTCTTTAATTCCATATCATAGCTAGCGTTTCAAGCTTCGATTTGCATGTTTGAACACAAAAATCCGATATCACACGAGCCAGGTATGAACACTTTAATTTACTCAAGGGCTCCTCTCAACTCCCTCCTCAAGTTTGCTATTTTCGTCATGTCTCTTGACCTGAGTTTCAAAATCTTGATTTTTTAATTCCATATCATACCTCACGTAGTTGGCTTCGATTCGCATGTTTGAACACAAAAATCCGATATCACACGAGCCAGGTATGAACATTTTAATTACATAAGGGCTCCTCTCAACTCCCTCCTCAAGTTTGCTATTTTCGTCATGTCTCTCGACCTGAGTTTCAAAATCTTGATTTTTTAATTCCATATCATAGCTAGCGTTTCAAGATTCGATTTGCATGTTTGAACACAAAAATCCGATATCACACGAGCCAGGTATGAACATTTTTATTTACTCAAGGGCTCCTCTCAACTCCCTCCTCAAGTTTGCTATTTTCGTCATGTCTCTCGACCTGAGCTTCAAAATCTTGATTTTATAATTCCATATCATAGCTCGCGTTGTTGGCTTCGATTCGCATGTTTGAACACAAAAATCCGATATCACACGAGCCAGGTATGAACATTTTAATTTACTCAAGGGCTCCTCTCAACTCCCTCCTCAAGTTTGCTATTTTCGTCATGTCTCTCGACCTGAGTTTGAAATTCTTGATTTTTTAATTCCATATCATAGCTAGCGTCGTTAGCTTCGATTTGCATGTTTGAACACAAAAATCCGATATCACACGACCCAGGTATGAACATTTTAATCTACTCAAGGGCTCCTCTCAACTCCCTCCTCAAGTTTGCTATTTTCATCATGTCTCTCGACCTGAGTTTCAAAATCTTGATTCTTTAATTCCATATCATAGCTCGCGTTGTTGGCTTCGATTTGCATGTTTGAACACAAAAATCCGATATCACACGAGCCAGGTATGAACATTTTAATTTACTCAAGGGCTCCTCTCAACTCCCTCCTCAAGTTTGCTATTTTCGTCATGTCTCTCGACCTGAGTTTCAAAATCTTGATTTTTTAA
Organism: Azolla caroliniana; assembly: GCF_043228905.1. NCBI lineage: Eukaryota > Viridiplantae > Streptophyta > Polypodiopsida > Salviniales > Salviniaceae > Azolla > Azolla caroliniana. The sequence continues at coordinate 164,040 of NW_028230467.1, forward strand.
TTCCATATCATACCTCACGTAGTTGGCTTCGATTCGCATGTTTGAACACAAAAAGCCGATATCACACGAGCCAGGTATGAACATTTTAATTACTTAAGGGCTCCTCTCAACTCCCTCCTCAAGTTTGCTATTTTCGTCATGTCTCTCGACCTGAGTTTCAAAATCTTGATTTTTTAATTCCATATCATACCTCACGTAGTTGGCTTCGATTCGCATGTTTGAACACAAAAATCCGATATCACACGAGCCAGGTATGAACATTTTAATTAACTCAAGGGCTGTTCTCAACTCACTCCTCAAATTTGCTATTTTCGTCATGTCTCTCGACCTGAGTTTCAAAATCTTGATTTTTTAATTCCATATCATAGCTCGCGTTGTTGGCTTCGATTCGCATGTTTGAACACAAAAATCCGATATCACACGAGCCAGGTATGAACACTTTAATTTACTCAAGGGCTCCTCTCAACTCCCTCCTCAAGTTTGCTATTTTCGTCATGTCTCTTGACCTGAGTTTCAAAATCTTGATTTTTTAATTCCATATCATACCTCACGTAGTTGGCTTCGATTCGCATGTTTGAACACAAAAATCCGATATCACACGAGCCAGGTATGAACATTTTAATTACATAAGGGCTCCTCTCAACTCCCTCCTCAAGTTTGCTATTTTCGTCATGTCTCTCGACCTGAGTTTCAAAATCTTGATTTTTTAATTCCATATCATAGCTAGCGTTTCAAGATTCGATTTGCATGTTTGAACACAAAAATCCGATATCACACGAGCCAGGTATGAACATTTTTATTTACTCAAGGGCTCCTCTCAACTCCCTCCTCAAGTTTGCTATTTTCGTCATGTCTCTCGACCTGAGCTTCAAAATCTTGATTTTATAATTCCATATCATAGCTCGCGTTGTTGGCTTCGATTCGCATGTTTGAACACAAAAATCCGATATCACACGAGCCAGGTATGAACATTTTAATTTACTCAAGGGCTCCTCTCAACTCCCTCCTCAAGTTTGCTATTTTCGTCATGTCTCTCGACCTGAGTTTGAAATTCTTGATTTTTTAATTCCATATCATAGCTAGCGTCGTTAGCTTCGATTTGCATGTTTGAACACAAAAATCCGATATCACACGACCCAGGTATGAACATTTTAATCTACTCAAGGGCTCCTCTCAACTCCCTCCTCAAGTTTGCTATTTTCATCATGTCTCTCGACCTGAGTTTCAAAATCTTGATTCTTTAATTCCATATCATAGCTCGCGTTGTTGGCTTCGATTTGCATGTTTGAACACAAAAATCCGATATCACACGAGCCAGGTATGAACATTTTAATTTACTCAAGGGCTCCTCTCAACTCCCTCCTCAAGTTTGCTATTTTCGTCATGTCTCTCGACCTGAGTTTCAAAATCTTGATTTTTTAATTCCATATCATACCTCACGTAGTTGGCTTCGATTCGCATGTTTGAACACAAAAAGCCGATATCACACGAGCCAGGTATGAACATTTTAATTACTTAAGGGCTCCTCTCAACTCCCTCCTCAAGTTTGCTATTTTCGTCATGTCTCTCGACCTGAGTTTCAAAATCTTGATTTTTTAATTCCATATCATACCTCACGTAGTTGGCTTCGATTCGCATGTTTGAACACAAAAATCCGATATCACACGAGCCAGGTATGAACATTTTAATTAACTCAAGGGCTGTTCTCAACTCACTCCTCAAATTTGCTATTTTCGTCATGTCTCTCGACCTGAGTTTCAAAATCTTGATTTTTTAATTCCATATCATAGCTCGCGTTGTTGGCTTCGATTCGCATGTTTGAACACAAAAATCCGATATCACACGAGCCAGGTATGAACATTTTAATTTACTCAAGGGCTCCTCTCAACTCCCTCCTCAAGTTTGCTATTTTCGTCATGTCTCTCGACCTGAGTTTGAAATTCTTGATTTTTTAATTCCATATCATAGCTAGCGTTGTTAGCTTCGATTTGCATGTTTGAACACAAAAATCCGATATCACACGACCCAGGTATGAACATTTTAATCTACTCAAGGGCTCCTCTCAACTCCCTCCTCAAGTTTGCTATTTTCTTCATGTCTCTCGACCTGAGTTTCAAAATCTTGATTTTTTAATTCCATATCATAGCTAGCGTTTCAAGCTTCGATTTGCATGTTTGAACACAAAAATCCGATATCACACGAGCCAGGTATGAACATTTTAATTTACTCAAGGGCTCCTCTCAACTCCCTCCTCAAGTTTGTTATTTTCGTCATGTCTCTCGACCTGAGTTTCAAAATCTTGATTTTTTAATTCCATATCAGAGCTCGCGTTGTTGGCTTCGATTCGCATGTTTGAACACAAAAATCCGATATCACACGAGCCAGGTATGAACATTTTAATTTACTCAAGGGCTCCTCTCAACTCCCTCCTCAAGTTTGCTATTTTCGTCATGTCTCTCGACCTGAGTTTGAAATTCTTGATTTTTTAATTCCATATCATAGCTAGCGTTGTTAGCTTCGATTTGCATGTTTGAACACAAAAATCCGATATCACACGACCCAGGTATGAACATTTTAATCTACTCAAGGGCTCCTCTCAACTCCCTCCTCAAGTTTGCTATTTTCTTCATGTCTCTCGACCTGAGTTTCAAAATCTTGATTTTATAATTCCATATCATAGCTAGCGTTTCAAGCTTCGAGTTGCATGTTTGAACACAAAAATCCGATATCACACGAGCCAGGTATGAACATTTTAATTTACTCAAGGGCTCCTCTCAACTCCCTCCTCAAGTTTGTTATTTTCGTCATGTCTCTCGACCTGAGTTTCAAAATCTTGATTTTTTAATTCCATATCATACCTCACGTAGTTGGCTTCGATTCGCATGTTTGAACACAAAAATCCGATATCACACGAGCCAGGTATGAACATTTTAATCTACTCAAGGGCTCCTCTCAACTCCCTCCTCAAGTTTGCTATTTTCATCATGTCTCTCGACCTGAGTTTCAAAATCTTGATTTTTTAATTCCATATCATAGCTAGCGTTTCAAGCTTCGATTTGCATGTTTGAACACAAAAATCCGATATCACACGAGCTAGGTATGAACATTTTAATTTACTCAAGGGCTCCTCTTAACTCCCTCCTCAAGTTTGCTATTTTCGTCATGTCTCTCGACCTGAGCTTCAAAATCTTGATTTTTTAATTCCATATCATAGCTAGCGTTGTTAGCTTCGATTCGCATGTTTGAACACAAAAATCCGATATCACACGAGCCAGGTATGAACATTTTAATTACTTAAGGGCTCCTCTCAACTCCCTCCTCAAGTTTGCTATTTTCGTCATGTCTCTCGACCTGAGTTTCAAATTCTTGATTTTTTAATTCCATATCATAGCTAGCGTCGTTAGCTTCGATTTGCATGTTTGAACACAAAAATCCGATATCACACGACCCAGGTATGAACATTTTAATCTACTCAAGGGCTCCTCTCAACTCCCTTCTCAAGTTTGCTATTTTCTTCATGTCTCTCGACCTGAGTTTCAAAATCTTGATTCTTTAATTCCATATCATAGCTAGCGTTTCAAGCTTCGATTCGCATGTTTGAACACAAAAATCCGATATCACACGAGCCAGGTATGAACACTTTAATTTACTCAAGGGCTCCTCTCAACTCCCTCCTCAAGTTTGCTATTTTCGTCATGTCTCTTGACCTGAGTTTCAAAATCTTGATTTTTTAATTCCATATCATACCTCACGTAGTTGGCTTCGATTCGCATGTTTGAACACAAAAATCCGATATCACACGAGCCAGGTATGAACATTTTAATCTACTCAAGGGCTCCTCTTAACTCCCTCCTCAAGTTTGCTATTTTCGTCATGTCTCTCGACCTGAGTTTGAAATTCTTGATTTTTTAATTCCATATCATAGCTAGCGTTTCAAGCTTCGATTTGCATGTTTGAACACAAAAATCCGATATCACACGAGCCAGGTATGAACATTTTAATTTACTCAAGGGCTCCTCTCAACTCCCTCCTCAAGTTTGTTATTTTCGTCATGTCTCTCGACCTGAGTTTCAAAATCTTGATTTTTTAATTCCATATCATACCTCACGTAGTTGGCTTCGATTCGCATGTTTGAACACAAAAATCCGATATCACACGAGCCAGGTATGAACATTTTAATTACTTAAGGGCTCCTCTCAACTCCCTCCTCAAGTTTGCTATTTTCGTCATGTCTCTCGACCTGAGTTTCAAAATCTTGATTTTTTAATTCCATATCATACCTTACGTAGTTGGCTTCGATTCGCATGTTTGAACACAAAAATCCGATATCACACGAGCCAGGTATGAACATTTTAATTACTTAAGGGCTCCTCTCAACTCCCTCCTCAAGTTTGCTATTTTCATCATGTCTCTCGACCTGAGTTTCAAATTCTTGATTTTTTAATTCCATATCATAGCTAGCGTTGTTAGCTTCGATTCGCATGTTTGAACACAAAAATCCGATATCACACGAGCCAGGTATGAACATTTTAATTTACTCAAGGGCTCCTATCAACTCGATCCTCAAGTTTGCTATTTTCCTCATGTCTCTCGACCTGAGTTTGAAATTCTTGATTTTTTAATTCCATATCATAGCTAGCGTTGTTAGCTTCGATTTGCATGTTTGAACACAAAAATCCGATATCACACGACCCAGGTATGAACATTTTAATCTACTCAAGGGCTCCTCTCAACTCCCTCCTCAAGTTTGCTATTTTCGTCATGTCTCTCGACCTGAGTTTGAAATTCTTGATTTTTTAATTCCATATCATAGCTAGCGTCGTTAGCTTCGATTTGCATGTTTGAACACAAAAATCCGATATCACACGACCCAGGTATGAACATTTTAATCTACTCAAGGGCTCCTCTCAACTCCCTCCTCAAGTTTGCTATTTTCATCATGTCTCTCGACCTGAGTTTCAAAATCTTGATTTTTTAATTCCATATCATACCTCACGTAGTTAGCTTCGATTTGCATGTTTGAACACAAAAATCCGATATCACACGACCCAGGTATGAACATTTTAATCTACTCAAGGGCTCCTCTCAACTCCCTCCTCAAGTTTGCTATTTTCATCATGTCTCTCGACCTGAGTTTCAAAATCTTGATTTTTTAATTCCATATCATAGCTAGCGTTTCAAGCTTCGATTTGAATGTTTGAACACAAAAATCCGATATCACACGTGCTAGGTATGAACATTTTAATTTACTCAAGGGCTCCTCTCAACTCCCTCCTCAAGTTTGCTATTTTCGTCATGTCTCTCGACCTGAGCTTCAAAATCTTGATTTTTTAATTCCATATCATAGCTAGCGTTGTTAGCTTCGATTCGCATGTTTGAACACAAAAATCCGATATCACACGAGCCAGGTATGAACATTTTAATTACTTAAGGGCTCCTCTCAACTCCCTCCTCAAGTTTGCTATTTTCGTCATGTCTCTCGACCTGGGTTTCAAATTCTTGATTTTTTAATTCCATATCATAGCTAGCGTCGTTAGCTTCGATTTGCATGTTTGAACACAAAAATCCGATATCACACGACCCAGGTATGAACATTTTAATCTACTCAAGGGCTCCTCTCAACTCCCTTCTCAAGTTTGCTATTTTCTTCATGTCTCTCGACCTGAGTTTCAAAATCTTGATTCTTTAATTCCATATCATAGCTAGCGTTTCAAGCTTCGATTTGCATGTTTGAACACAAAAATCCGATATCACATGAGCCAGGTATGAACACTTTAATTTACTCAAGGGCTCCTCTCAACTCCCTCCTCAAGTTTGCTATTTTCGTCATGTCTCTTGACCTGAGTTTCAAAATCTTGATTTTTTAATTCCATATCATACCTCACGTAGTTGGCTTCGATTCGCATGTTTGAAGACAAAAATCCGATATCACACGAGCCAGGTATGAACATTTTAATTACTTAAGGGCTCCTCTCAACTCCCTCCTCAAGTTTGCTATTTTCGTCATGTCTCTCGACCTGAGTTTCAAAATCTTGATTTTTTAATTCCATATCATAGCTAGCGTTTCAAGCTTCGATTTGCATGTTTGAACACAAAAATCCGATATCACACGAGCCAGGTATGAACATTTTAATTTACTCAAGGGCTCCTCTCAACTCCCTCCTCAAATTTGCTATTTTCGTCATGTCTCTCGACCTGAGTTTCAAAATCTTGATTTTTTAATTCCATATCATAGCTAGCGTTTCAAGCTTCGATTTGCATGTTTGAACACAAAAATCCGATATCACACGACCCAGGTATGAACATTTTAATCTACTCAAGGGCTCCTCTCAACTCCCTCCTCAAGTTTGCTATTTTCATCATGTCTCTCGACCTGAGTTTCAAAATCTTGATTTTTTAATTCCATATCATAGCTAGCGTTTCAAGCTTCGATTTGCATGTTTGAACACAAAAATCCGATATCACACGAGCTAGGTATGAACATTTTAATTTACTCAAGGGCTCCTCTCAACTCCCTCCTCAAGTTTGCTATTTTCGTCATGTCTCTCGACCTGAGCTTCAAAATCTTGATTTTTTAATTCCATATCATAGCTAGCGTTGTTAGCTTCGATTCGCATGTTTGAACACAAAAATCCGATATCACACGAGCCAGGTATGAACATTTTAATTACTTAAGGGCTCCTCTCAACTCCCTCCTCAAGTTTGCTATTTTCGTCATGTCTCTCGACCTGAGTTTCAAATTCTTGATTTTTTAATTCCATATCATAGCTAGCGTCGTTAGCTTCGATTTGCATGTTTGAACACAAAAATCCGATATCACACGACCCAGGTATGAACATTTTAATCTACTCAAGGGCTCCTCTCAACTCCCTTCTCAAGTTTGCTATTTTCTTCATGTCTCTCGACCTGAGTTTCAAAATCTTGATTCTTTAATTCCATATCATAGCTAGCGTTTCAAGCTTCGATTTGCATGTTTGAACACAAAAATCCGATATCACACGAGCCAGGTATGAACACTTTAATTTACTCAAGGGCTCCTCTCAACTCCCTCCTCAAGTTTGCTATTTTCGTCATGTCTCTTGACCTGAGTTTCAAAATCTTGATTTTTTAATTCCATATCATACCTCACGTAGTTGGCTTCGATTCGCATGTTTGAAGACAAAAATCCGATATCACACGAGCCAGGTATGAACATTTTAATTACTTAAGGGCTCCTCTCAACTCCCTCCTCAAGTTTGCTATTTTCGTCATGTCTCTCGACCTGAGTTTCAAAATCTTGATTTTTTAATTCCATATCATAGCTAGCGTTTCAAGCTTCGATTTGCATGTTTGAACACAAAAATCCGATATCACACGAGCCAGGTATGAACATTTTAATTTACTCAAGGGCTCCTCTCAACTCCCTCCTCAAATTTGCTATTTTCGTCATGTCTCTCGATCTCAGTTTCAAAATCTTGATTTTTTAATTCCATATCATAGCTAGCGTTTCAAGCTTCGATTTGCATGTTTGAACACAAAAATCCGATATCACACGAGCCAGGTATGAACACTTTAATTTACTCAAGGGCTCCTCTCAACTCCCTCCTCAAGTTTGCTATTTTCGTCATGTCTCTTGACCTGAGTTTCAAAATCTTGATTTTTTAATTCCATATCATACCTCACGTAGTTGGCTTCGATTCGCATGTTTGAAGACAAAAATCCGATATCACACGACCCAGGTATGAACATTTTAATCTACTCAAGGGCTCCTCTCAACTCCCTCCTCAAGTTTGCTATTTTCGTCATGTCTCTCGACCTGAGTTTGAAATTCTTGATTTTTTAATTCCATATCATAGCTAGCGTCGTTAGCTTCGATTTGCATGTTTGAACACAAAAATCCGATATCACACGACCCAGGTATGAACATTTTAATCTACTCAAGGGCTCCTCTCAACTCCCTCCTCAAGTTTGCTATTTTCATCATGTCTCTCGACCTGAGTTTCAAAATCTTGATTTTTTAATTCCATATCATAGCTAGCGTTGTTGGCTTCGATTCGCATGTTTGAACACAAAAATCCGATATCACACGAGCCAGGTATGAACATTTTAATTTACTCAAGGGCTCCTCTCAACTCCCTCCTCAAGTTTGCTATTTTCGTCATGTATCTCGACCTGAGTTTGAAATTCTTGATTTTTTAATTCCATATCATAGCTAGCGTCGTTAGCTTCGATTTGCATGTTTGAACACAAAAATCCGATATCACACGACCCAGGTATGAACATTTTAATCTACTCAAGGGCTCCTCTCAACTCCCTCCTCAAGTTTGCTATTTTCATCATGTCTCTCGACCTGAGTTTCAAAATCTTGATTTTTTAATTCCATATCATAGCTAGCGTTTCAAGCTTCGATTTGAATGTTTGAACACAAAAATCCGATATCACACGAGCTAGGTATGAACATTTTAATTTACTCAAGGGCTCCTCTCAACTCCCTCCTCAAGTTTGCTATTTTCGTCATGTCTCTCGACCTGAGCTTCAAAATCTTGATTTTTTAATTCCATATCATAGCTAGCGTTGTTAGCTTCGATTCGCATGTTTGAACACAAAAATCCGATATCACACGAGCCAGGTATGAACATTTTAATTACTTAAGGGCTCCTCTCAACTCCCTCCTCAAGTTTGCTATTTTCGTCATGTCTCTCGACCTGAGTTTCAAATTCTTGATTTTTTAATTCCATATCATAGCTAGCGTCGTTAGCTTCGATTTGCATATTTGAACACAAAAATCCGATATCACACGACCCAGGTATGAACATTTTAATCTACTCAAGGGCTCCTCTCAACTCCCTTCTCAAGTTTGCTATTTTCTTCATGTCTCTCGACCTGAGCTTCAAAATCTTGATTCTTTAATTCCATATCATAGCTAGCGTTTCAAGCTTCGATTTGCATGTTTGAACACAAAAATCCGATATCACACGAGCCAGGTATGAACACTTTAATTTACTCAAGGGCTCCTCTCAACTCCCTCCTCAAGTTTGCTATTTTCGTCATGTCTCTCGACCTGAGCTTCAAAATCTTGATTTTTTAATTCCATATCATAGCTAGCGTTGTTAGCTTCGATTCGCATGTTTGAACACAAAAATCCGATATCACACGAGCCAGGTATGAACATTTTAATTACTTAAGGGCTCCTCTCAACTCCCTCCTCAAGTTTGCTATTTTCGTCATGTCTCTCGACCTGAGTTTCAAATTCTTGATTTTTTAATTCCATATCATAGCTAGCGTCGTTAGCTTCGATTTGCATGTTTGAACACAAAAATCCGATATCACACGACCCAGGTATCAACATTTTAATCTACTCAAGGGCTCCTCTCAACTCCCTTCTCAAGTTTGCTATTTTCTTCATGTCTCTCGATCTGAGTTTCAAAATCTTGATTCTTTAATTCCATATCATAGCTAGCGTTTCAAGCTTCGATTTGCATGTTTGAACACAAAAATCCGATATCACACGAGCCAGGTATGAACACTTTAATTTACTCAAGGGCTCCTCTCAACTCCCTCCTCAAGTTTGCTATTTTCGTCATGTCTCTTGACCTGAGTTTCAAAATCTTGATTTTTTAATTCCATATCATACCTCACGTAGTTGGCTTCGATTCGCATGTTTGAAGACAAAAATCCGATATCACACGAGCCAGGTATGAACATTTTAATTACTTAAGGGCTCCTCTCAACTCCCTCCTCAAGTTTGCTATTTTCGTCATGTCTCTCGACCTGAGTTTCAAAATCTTGATTTTCTAATTCCATATCATAGCTAGCGTTTCAAGCTTCGATTTGCATGTTTGAACACAAAAATCCGATATCACACGAGCCAGGTATGAACATTTTAATTTACTCAAGGGCTGTTCTCAACTCCGTCCTCAAGTTTGCTATTTTCGTCATGTCTCTCGACCTGAGTTTCAAAATCTTGATTTTTTAATTCCATATCATACCTCACGTAGTTGGCTTCGATTTGCATGTTTGAACACAAAAATCCGATATCACACGAGCCAGGTATGAACATTTTAATTTACTCAAGGGCTGTTCTCAACTCACTCCTCAAATTTGCTATTTTCGTCATGTCTCTCGACCTGAGTTTCAAAATCTTGATTTTTTAATTCCATATCATAGCTCGCGTTGTTGGCTTCGATTCGCATGTTTGAACACAAAAATCCGATATCACACGAGCCAGGTATGAACATTTTAATTTACTCAAGGGCTCCTCTCAACTCCCTCCTCAAGTTTGCTATTTTCGTCATGTCTGTCGACCTGAGTTTGAAATTCTTGATTTTTTAATTCCATATCATAGCTAGCGTTGTTAGCTTCGATTTGCATGTTTGAACACAAAAATCCGATATCACACGACCCAGGTATGAACATTTTAATCTACTCAAGGGCTCCTCTCAACTCCCTCCTCAAGTTTGCTATTTTCATCATGTCTCTCGACCTGAGTTTCAAAATCTTGATTTTTTAATTCCATATCATAGCTAGCGTTTCAAGCTTCGATTTGCATGTTTGAACACAAAAATCCGATATCACACGAGCTAGGTATGAACATTTTAATTTACTCAAGGGCTCCTCTCAACTCCCTCCTCAAGTTTGCTATTTTCGTCATGTCTCTCGACCTGAGCTTCAAAATCTTGATTTTTTAATTCCATATCATAGCTAGCGTTGTTAGCTTCGATTCGCATGTTTGAACACAAAAATCCGATATCACACGAGCCAGGTATGAACATTTTAATTACTTAAGGGCTCCTCTCAACTCCCTCCTCAAGTTTGCTATTTTCGTCATGTCTCTCGACCTGAGTTTCAAATTCTTGATTTTTTAATTCCATATCATAGCTAGCGTTGTTAGCTTCGATTCGCATGTTTGAACACAAAAATCCGATATCACACGAGCCAGGTATGAACATTTTAATTTACTCAAGGGCTGTTCTCAACTCACTCCTCAAATTTGCTATTTTCGTCATGTCTCTCGACCTGAGTTTCAAAATCTTGATTTTTTAATTCCATATCATAGCTCGCGTTGTTGGCTTCGATTCGCATGTTTGAACACAAAAATCCGATATCACACGAGCCAGGTATGAACATTTTAATTTACTCAAGGGCTCCTCTCAACTCCCTCCTCAAGTTTGCTATTTTCGTCATGTCTCTCGACCTGAGTTTCAAAATCTTGATTTTTTAATTCCATATCATAGCTAGCGTTTCAAGCTTCGATTTGCATGTTTGAACACAAAAATCCGATATCACACGAGCCAGGTATGAACATTTTAATTTACTCAAGGGCTCCTCTCAACTCCCTCCTCAAGTTTGTTATTTTCGTCATGTCTCTCGACCTGAGTTTCAAAATCTTGATTTTTTAATTCCATATCATACCTCACGTAGTTGGCTTCGATTCGCATGTTTGAACACAAAAATCCGATATCACACGAGCCAGGTATGAACATTTTAATTACTTAAGGGCTCCTCTCAACTCCCTCCTCAAGTTTGCTATTTTCGTCATGTCTCTCGACCTGAGTTTCAAAATCTTGATTATTTAATTCCATATCATACCTTACGTAGTTGGCTTCGATTCGCATGTTTGAACACAAAAATCCGATATCACACGAGCCAGGTATGAACATTTTAATTACTTAAGGGCTCCTCTCAACTCCCTCCTCAAGTTTGCTATTTTCATCATGTCTCTCGACCTGAGTTTCAAATTCTTGATTTTTTAATTCCATATCATAGCTAGCGTTGTTAGCTTCGATTCGCATGTTTGAACACAAAAATCCGATATCACACGAGCCAGGTATGAACATTTTAATTTACTCAAGGGCTCCTCTCAACTCCCTCCTCAAGTTTGCTATTTTCGTCATGTCTCTCGACCTGAGCTTCAAAATCTTGATTTTTTAATTCCATATCATAGCTAGCGTTGTTAGCTTCGATTCGCATGTTTGAACACAAAAATCCGATATCACACGACCCAGGTATGAACATTTTAATCTACTCAAGGGCTCCTCTCAACTCCCTCCTCAAGTTTGCTATTTTCATCATGTCTCTCGACCTGAGTTTCAAAATCTTAATTTTTTAATTCCATATCATAGCTAGCGTTTCAAGCTTCGATTTGCATGTTTGAACACAAAAATCCGATATCACACGAGCTAGGTATGAACATTTTAATTTACTCAAGGGCTCCTCTCAACTCCCTCCTCAAGTTTGCTATTTTCGTCATGTCTCTCGACCTGAGCTTCAAAATCTTGATTTTTTAATTCCATATCATAGCTAGCGTTGTTAGCTTCGATTCGCATGTTTGAACACAAAAATCCGATATCACACGAGCCAGGTATGAACATTTTAATTACTTAAGGGCTCCTCTCAACTCCCTCCTCAAGTTTGCTATTTTCGTCATGTCTCTCGACCTGAGTTTCAAATTCTTGATTTTTTAATTCCATATCATAGCTAGCGTTGTTAGCTTCGATTCGCATGTTTGAACACAAAAATCCGATATCACACGAGCCAGGTATGAACATTTTAATTTACTCAAGGGCTGTTCTCAACTCACTCCTCAAATTTGCTATTTTCGTCATGTCTCTCGACCTGAGTTTCAAAATCTTGATTTTTTAATTCCATATCATAGCTCGCGTTGTTGGCTTCGATTCGCATGTTTGAACACAAAAATCCGATATCACACGAGCCAGGTATGAACATTTTAATCTACTCAAGGGCTCCTCTCAACTCCCTCCTCAAGTTTGCTATTTTCTTCATGTCTCTCGACCTGAGTTTCAAAATCTTGATTTTTTAATTCCATATCATAGCTAGCGTTTCAAGCTTCGATTTGCATGTTTGAACACAAAAATCCGATATCACACGAGCCAGGTATGAACATTTTAATTTACTCAAGGGCTCCTCTCAACTCCCTCCTCAAGTTTGTTATTTTCGTCATGTCTCTCGACCTGAGTTTCAAAATCTTGATTTTTTAATTCCATATCATACCTCACGTAGTTGGCTTCGATTCGCATGTTTGAACACAAAAATCCGATATCACACGAGCCAGGTATGAACATTTTAATTACTTAAGGGCTCCTCTCAACTCCCTCCTCAAGTTTGCTATTTTCGTCATGTCTCTCGACCTGAGTTTCAAAATCTTGATTATTTAATTCCATATCATACCTTACGTAGTTGGCTTCGATTCGCATGTTTGAACACAAAAATCCGATATCACACGAGCCAGGTATGAACATTTTAATTACTTAAGGGCTCCTCTCAACTCCCTCCTCAAGTTTGCTATTTTCATCATGTCTCTCGACCTGAGTTTCAAATTCTTGATTTTTTAATTCCATATCATAGCTAGCGTTGTTAGCTTCGATTCGCATGTTTGAACACAAAAATCCGATATCACACGAGCCAGGTATGAACATTTTAATTTACTCAAGGGCTCCTCTCAACTCCCTCCTCAAGTTTGCTATTTTCGTCATGTCTCTCGACCTGAGCTTCAAAATCTTGATTTTTTAATTCCATATCATAGCTAGCGTTGTTAGCTTCGATTCGCATGTTTGAACACAAAAATCCGATATCACACGAGCCAGGTATGAACATTTTAATTTACTCAAGGGCTGTTCTCAACTCACTCCTCAAATTTGCTATTTTCGTCATGTCTCTCGACCTGAGTTTCAAAATCTTGATTTTTTAATTCCATATCATAGCTAGCGTTGTTAGCTTCGATTTGCATGTTTGAACACAAAAATCCGATATCACACGACCCAGGTATGAACATTTTAATCTACTCAAGGGCTCCTCTCAACTCCCTCCTCAAGTTTGCTATTTTCATCATGTCTCTCGACCTGAGCTTCAAAATCTTGATTTTTTAATTCCATATCATAGCTAGCGTTGTTAGCTTCGATTCGCATGTTTGAACACAAAAATCCGATATCACACGAGCCAGGTATGAACATTTTAATTTACTCAAGGGCTGTTCTCAACTCACTCCTCAAATTTGCTATTTTCGTCATGTCTCTCGACCTGAGTTTCAAAATCTTGATTTTTTAATTCCATATCATAGCTCGCGTTGTTGGCTTCGATTCGCATGTTTGAACACAAAAATCCGATATCACACGAGCCAGGTATGAACATTTTAATCTACTCAAGGGCTCCTCTCAACTCCCTCCTCAAGTTTGCTATTTTCTTCATGTCTCTCGACCTGAGTTTCAAAATCTTGATTTTTTAATTCCATATCATAGCTAGCGTTTCAAGCTTCGATTTGCATGTTTGAACACAAAAATCCGATATCACACGAGCCAGGTATGAACATTTTAATTTACTCAAGGGCTCCTCTCAACTCCCTCCTCAAGTTTGTTATTTTCGTCATGTCTCTCGACCTGAGTTTCAAAATCTTGATTTTTTAATTCCATATCATACCTCACGTAGTTGGCTTCGATTCGCATGTTTGAACACAAAAATCCGATATCACACGAGCCAGGTATGAACATTTTAATTACTTAAGGGCTCCTCTCAACTCCCTCCTCAAGTTTGCTATTTTCGTCATGTCTCTCGACCTGAGTTTCAAAATCTTGATTATTTAATTCCATATCATACCTTACGTAGTTGGCTTCGATTCGCATGTTTGAACACAAAAATCCGATATCACACGAGCCAGGTATGAACATTTTAATTACTTAAGGGCTCCTCTCAACTCCCTCCTCAAGTTTGCTATTTTCATCATGTCTCTCGACCTGAGTTTCAAATTCTTGATTTTTTAATTCCATATCATAGCTAGCGTTGTTAGCTTCGATTCGCATGTTTGAACACAAAAATCCGATATCACACGAGCCAGGTATGAACATTTTAATTTACTCAAGGGCTCCTCTCAACTCCCTCCTCAAGTTTGCTATTTTCGTCATGTCTCTCGACCTGAGCTTCAAAATCTTGATTTTTTAATTCCATATCATAGCTAGCGTTGTTAGCTTCGATTCGCATGTTTGAACACAAAAATCCGATATCACACGAGCCAGGTATGAACATTTTAATTTACTCAAGGGCTGTTCTCAACTCACTCCTCAAATTTGCTATTTTCGTCATGTCTCTCGACCTGAGTTTCAAAATCTTGATTTTTTAATTCCATATCATAGCTAGCGTTGTTAGCTTCGATTTGCATGTTTGAACACAAAAATCCGATATCACACGACCCAGGTATGAACATTTTAATCTACTCAAGGGCTCCTCTCAACTCCCTCCTCAAGTTTGCTATTTTCATCATGTCTCTCGACCTGAGTTTCAAAATCTTAATTTTTTAATTCCATATCATAGCTAGCGTTTCAAGCTTCGATTTGCATGTTTGAACACAAAAATCCGATATCACACGAGCTAGGTATGAACATTTTAATTTACTCAAGGGCTCCTCTCAACTCCCTCCTCAAGTTTGCTATTTTCGTCATGTCTCTCGACCTGAGCTTCAAAATCTTGATTTTTTAATTCCATATCATAGCTAGCGTTGTTAGCTTCGATTCGCATGTTTGAACACAAAAATCCGATATCACACGAGCCAGGTATGAACATTTTAATTACTTAAGGGCTCCTCTCAACTCCCTCCTCAAGTTTGCTATTTTCGTCATGTCTCTCGACCTGAGTTTCAAATTCTTGATTTTTTAATTCCATATCATAGCTAGCGTTGTTAGCTTCGATTCGCATGTTTGAACACAAAAATCCGATATCACACGAGCCAGGTATGAACATTTTAATTTACTCAAGGGCTCCTCTCAACTCCCTCCTCAAGTTTGCTATTTTCGTCATGTCTCTCGACCTGAGTTTGAAATTCTTGATTTTTTAATTCCATATCATAGCTAGGTCTGTTAGCTTCGATTTGCATGTTTGAACACAAAAATCCGATATCACACGACCCAGGTATGAACATTTTAATCTACTCAAGGGCTCCTCTCAACTCCCTCCTCAAGTTTGCTATTTTCTTCATGTCTCTCGACCTGAGTTTCAAAATCTTGATTTTTTAATTCCATATCATAGCTAGCGTTTCAAGCTTCGATTTGCATGTTTGAACACAAAAATCCGATATCACACGAGCCAGGTATGAACATTTTAATTTACTCAAGGGCTCCTCTCAACTCCCTCCTCAAGTTTGTTATTTTCGTCATGTCTCTCGACCTGAGTTTCAAAATCTTGATTTTTTAATTCCATATCATACCTCACGTAGTTGGCTTCGATTCGCATGTTTGAACACAAAAATCCGATATCACACGAGCCAGGTATGAACATTTTAATTACTTAAGGGCTCCTCTCAACTCCCTCCTCAAGTTTGCTATTTTCGTCATGTCTCTCGACCTGAGTTTCAAAATCTTGATTATTTAATTCCATATCATACCTTACGTAGTTGGCTTCGATTCGCATGTTTGAACACAAAAATCCGATATCACACGAGCCAGGTATGAACATTTTAATTACTTAAGGGCTCCTCTCAACTCCCTCCTCAAGTTTGCTATTTTCATCATGTCTCTCGACCTGAGTTTCAAATTCTTGATTTTTTAATTCCATATCATAGCTAGCGTTGTTAGCTTCGATTCGCATGTTTGAACACAAAAATCCGATATCACACGAGCCAGGTATGAACATTTTAATTTACTCAAGGGCTCCTCTCAACTCCCTCCTCAAGTTTGCTATTTTCGTCATGTCTCTCGACCTGAGCTTCAAAATCTTGATTTTTTAATTCCATATCATAGCTAGCGTTGTTAGCTTCGATTCGCATGTTTGAACACAAAAATCCGATATCACACGAGCCAGGTATGAACATTTTAATTTACTCAAGGGCTGTTCTCAACTCACTCCTCAAATTTGCTATTTTCGTCATGTCTCTCGACCTGAGTTTCAAAATCTTGATTTTTTAATTCCATATCATAGCTAGCGTTGTTAGCTTCGATTTGCATGTTTGAACACAAAAATCCGATATCACACGACCCAGGTATGAACATTTTAATCTACTCAAGGGCTCCTCTCAACTCCCTCCTCAAGTTTGCTATTTTCATCATGTCTCTCGACCTGAGTTTCAAAATCTTAATTTTTTAATTCCATATCATAGCTAGCGTTTCAAGCTTCGATTTGCATGTTTGAACACAAAAATCCGATATCACACGAGCTAGGTATGAACATTTTAATTTACTCAAGGGCTCCTCTCAACTCCCTCCTCAAGTTTGCTATTTTCGTCATGTCTCTCGACCTGAGCTTCAAAATCTTGATTTTTTAATTCCATATCATAGCTAGCGTTGTTAGCTTCGATTCGCATGTTTGAACACAAAAATCCGATATCACACGAGCCAGGTATGAACATTTTAATTACTTAAGGGCTCCTCTCAACTCCCTCCTCAAGTTTGCTATTTTCGTCATGTCTCTCGACCTGAGTTTCAAATTCTTGATTTTTTAATTCCATATCATAGCTAGCGTTGTTAGCTTCGATTCGCATGTTTGAACACAAAAATCCGATATCACACGAGCCAGGTATGAACATTTTAATTTACTCAAGGGCTCCTCTCAACTCCCTCCTCAAGTTTGCTATTTTCGTCATGTCTCTCGACCTGAGCTTCAAAATCTTGATTTTTTAATTCCATATCATAGCTAGCGTTGTTAGCTTCGATTCGCATGTTTGAACACAAAATTCCGATATCACACGAGCCAGGTATGAACATTTTAATTTACTCAAGGGCTGTTCTCAACTCACTCCTCAAATTTGCTATTTTCGTCATGTCTCTCGACCTGAGTTTCAAAATCTTGATTTTTTAATTCCATATCATAGGTCGCGTTGTTGGCTTCGATTCGCATGTTTGAACACAAAAATCCGATATCACACGAGCCAGGTATGAACATTTTAATTTACTCAAGGGCTCCTTTCAACTCCCTCCTCAAGTTTGCTATTTTCGTCATGTCTCGCGACCTGAGTTTCAAAATCTTGATTTGTTTATTCCATATCATAGCTAGCGTCGTTAGCTTCGATTTGCATGTTTGAACACAAAAATCCGATATCACACGAGCCAGGTATGAACATTTTAATTTACTCAAGGGCTCCTCTCAACTCCCTCCTCAAGTTTGCTATTTTCGTCATGTCTCTCGACCTGAGTTTCAAAATCTTGATTTTTTAATTCCATATCATAGCTAGCGTTGTTAGCTTCGATTCGCATGTTTGAACACAAAAATCCGATATCACACGAGGCAGGTATGAACATTTTAATTACTTAAGGGCTCCTCTCAACTCCCTCCTCAAGTTTGCTATTTTCGTCATGTCTCTCGACCTGAGCTTCAAAATCTTGATTTTTTAATTCCATATCATAGCTAGCGTTGTTAGCTTCGATTCGCATGTTTGAACACAAAAATCCGATATCACACGAGCCAGGTATGAACATTTTAATTTACTCAAGGGCTCCTCTCAACTCCCTCCTCAAGTTTGCTATTTTCGTCATGTCTCTCGACCTGAGTTTCAAAATCTTGATTTTTTAATTCCATATCATAGCTAGCGTTTCAAGCTTCGATTTGCATGTTTGAACACTAAAATCCGATATCACACGAGCCAGGTATGAACATTTTAATTTACTCAAGGGCTCCTCTCAACTCCCTCCTCAAGTTTGCTATTTTCGTCATGTCTCTCGACCTGAGCTTCAAAATCTTGATTTTTTAATTCCATATCATAGCTAGCGTTGTTAGCTTCGATTCGCATGTTTGAACACAAAAATCCGATATCACACGAGCCAGGTATGAACATTTTAATTTACTCAAGGGCTGTTCTCAACTCACTCCTCAAATTTGCTATTTTCGTCATGTCTCTCGACCTGAGTTTCAAAATCTTGATTTTTTAATTCCATTTCATAGGTCGCGTTGTTGGCTTCGATTCGCATGTTTGAACACAAAAATCCGATATCACACGAGCCAGGTATGAACATTTTAATTTACTCAAGGGCTCCTCTCAACTCCCTCCTCAAGTTTGCTATTTTCGTCATGTCTCTCGACCTGAGTTTCAAAATCTTGATTTTTTAATTCCATATCATAGCTAGCGTTTCAAGCTTCGATTTGCATGTTTGAACACAAAAATCCGATATCACACGAGCCAGGTATGAACATTTTAATTTACTCAAGGGCTCCTCTCAACTCCCTCCTCAAGTTTGCTATTTTCGTCATGTCTCTCGACCTGAGTTTCAAAATCTTGATTTTTTAATTCCATATCATACCTCACGTAGTTGGCTTCGATTCGCATGTTTGAACACAAAAATCCGATATCACACGAGCCAGGTATGAACATTTTAATTACTTAAGGGCTCCTCTCAACTCCCTCCTCAAGTTTGCTATTTTCCTCATGTCTCTCGACCTGAGTTTCAAATTCTTGATTTTTTAATTCCATATCATAGCTAGCGTTGTTAGCTTCGATTCGCATGTTTGAACACAAAAATCCGATATCACACGAGCCAGGTATGAACATTTTAATTTACTCAAGGGCTGTTCTGAACTCACTCCTCAAATTTGCTATTTTCGTCATGTCTCTCGACCTGAGTTTCAAAATCTTTATTTTATAATTCCATATCATAGCTCGCGTTGTTGGCTTCAATTCGCATGTTTGAACACAAAAATCCGATATCACACGAGCCAGGTATGAACATTTTAATTTACTCAAGGGCTCCTCTCAACTCCCTCCTCAAGTTTGCTATTTTCGTCATGTCTCTCGACCTGAGTTTGAAATTCTTGATTTTTTAATTCCATATCATAGCTAGCGTTGTTAGCTTCGATTTGCATGTTTGAACACAAAAATCCGATATCACACGACCCAGGTATGAACATTTTAATCTACTCAAGGGCTCCTCTCAACTCCCTCCTCAAGTTTGCTATTTTCGTCATGTCTCTCGACCTGAGTTTGAAATTCTTGATTTTTTAATTCCATATCATAGCTAGGGTCGTTAGCTTCGATTTGCATGTTTGAACACAAAAATCCGATATCACACGACCCAGGTATGAACATTTTAATCTACTCAAGGGCTCCTCTCAACTCCCTCCTCAAGTTTGCTATTTTCATCATGTCTCTCGACCTGAGTTTCAAAATCTTGATTTTTTAATTCCATATCATAGCTAGCGTTTCAAGCTTCGATTTGCATGTTTGAACACAAAAATCCGATATCACACGAGCCAGGTATGAACATTTTAATTTACTCAAGGGCTCCTCTCAACTCCCTCCTCAAGTTTGCTATTTTCGTCATGTCTCTCGACCTGAGCTTCAAAATCTTGATTTTTTAATTCCATATCATAGCTCGCGTTGTTGGCTTCAATTCGCATGTTTGAACACAAAAATCCGATATCACACGAGCCAGGTATGAACATTTTAATTTACTCAAGGGCTCCTCTCAACTCCCTCCTCAAGTTTGCTATTTTCGCCATGTCTCTCGACCTGAGTTTCAAAATCTTGATTTTTTAATTCCATATCATAGCTCGCGTTGTTGGCTTCGATTCGCATGTTTGAACACAAAAATCCGATATCACACGAGCCAGGTATGAACATTTTAATTTACTCAAGGGCTCCTCTCAACTCCCTCCTCAAGTTTGCTATTTTCGTCATGTCTCTCGACCTGAGTTTGAAATTCTTGATTTTTTAATTCCATATCATAGCTAGCGTTGTTAGCTTCGATTCGCATGTTTGAACACAAAAATCCGATATCACACGACCCAGGTATGAACATTTTAATCTACTCAAGGGCTCCTCTCAACTCCCTCCTCAAGTTTGCTATTTTCTTCATGTCTCTCGACCTGAGTTTCAAAATCTTGATTTTTTAATTCCTAATCATAGCTAGCGTTTCAAGCTTCGATTCGCATGTTTGAACACAAAAATCCGATATCACACGAGCCAGGTATGAACATTTTAATTACTCAAGGGCTCCTCTCAACTCCCTCCTCAAGTTTGCTATTTTCGTCATGTCTCTCGACCTGAGTTTCAAAATCTTGATTTTTTAATTCCATATCATACCTCACGTAGTTGGCTTCGATTCGCATGTTTGAACACAAAAATCCGATATCACACGAGCCAGGTATGAACATTTTAATTACTTAAGGGCTCCTCTCAACTCCCTCCTCAAGTTTGCTATTTTCCTCATGTCTCTCGACCTGAGTTTCAAATTCTTGATTTTTTAATTCCATATAATAGCTAGCGTTGTTAGCTTCGATTCGCATGTTTGAACACAAAAATCCGATATCACACGAGCCAGGTATGAACATTTTAATTTACTCAAGGGCTGTTCTGAACTCACTCCTCAAATTTGCTATTTTCGTCATGTCTCTCGACCTGAGTTTCAAAATCTTTATTTTATAATTCCATATCATAGCTCGCGTTGTTGGCTTCAATTCGCATGTTTGAACACAAAAATCCGATATCACACGAGCCAGGTATGAACATTTTAATTTACTCAAGGGCTCCTATCAACTCCCTCCTCAAGTTTGCTATTTTCGTCATGTCTCTCGACCTGAGTTTGAAATTCTTGATTTTTTAATTCCATATCATAGCTAGCGTTGTTAGCTTCGATTTGCATGTTTGAACACAAAAATCCGATATCACACGAGCCAGGTATGAACATTTTAATTTACTCAAGGGCTCCTCTCAACTCCCTCCTCAAGTTTGCTATTTTCGTCATGTCTCTCGACCTGAGTTTCAAAATCTTGATTTTTTAATTCCATATCATAGGTCGCGTTGTTGGCTTCGATTCGCATGTTTGAACACAAAAATCCGATATCACACGAGCCAGGTATGAACATTTTAATTTACTCAAGGGCTCCTCTCAACTCCCTCCTCAAGTTTGCTATTTTCGTCATGTCTCTCGACCTGAGCTTCAAAATCTTGATTTTTTAATTCCATATCATAGCTAGCGTTGTTAGCTTCGATTCGCATGTTTGAACACAAAAATCCGATATCACACGAGCCAGGTATGAACATTTTAATTTACTCAAGGGCTGTTCTCAACTCACTCCTTAAATTTGCTATTTTCGTCATGTCTCTCGACCTGAGTTTCAAAATCTTGATTTTTTAATTCCATATCATACCTCACGTAGTTGGCTTCGATTCGCATGTTTGAATACAAAAAGCCGATATCACACGACCCAGGTATGAACATTTTAATCTACTCAAGGGCTCCTCTCAACTCCCTCCTCAAGTTTGCTATTTTCGTCATGTCTCTCGACCTGAGTTTGAAATTCTTGATTTTTTAATTCCATATCATAGCTAGGGTCGTTAGCTTCGATTTGCATGTTTGAACACAAAAATCCGATATCACACGACCCAGGTATGAACATTTTAATCTAGTCAAGGGCTCCTCTCAACTCCCTCCTCAAGTTTGCTATTTTCATCATGTCTCTCGACCTGAGTTTCAAAATCTTGATTTTTTAATTCCATATCATAGCTAGCGTTTCAAGCTTCGATTTGCATGTTTGAACACAAAAATCCGATATCACACGAGCCAGGTATGAACATTTTAATTTACTCAAGGGCTCCTCTCAACTCCCTCCTCAAGTTTGCTATTTTCGTCATGTCTCTCGACCTGAGCTTCAAAATCTTGATTTTTTAATTCCATATCATAGCTCGCGTTGTTGGCTTCAATTCGCATGTTTGAACACAAAAATCCGATATCACACGAGCCAGGTATGAACATTTTAATTACTTAAGGGCTCCTCTCAACTCCCTCCTCAAGTTTGCTATTTTCCTCATGTCTCTCGACCTGAGTTTCAAATTCTTGATTTTTTAATTCCATATCATAGCTAGCGTTGTTAGCTTCGATTCGCATGTTTGAACACAAAAATCCGATATCACACGAGCCAGGTATGAACATTTTAATTTACTCAAGGGCTGTTCTGAACTCACTCCTCAAATTTGCTATTTTCGTCATGTCTCTCGACCTGAGTTTCAAAATCTTTATTTTATAATTCCATATCATAGGTCGCGTTGTTGGCTTCGATTCGCATGTTTGAACACAAAAATCCGATATCACACGAGCCAGGTATGAACATTTTAATTTACTCAAGGGCTCCTCTCAACTCCCTCCTCAAGTTTGCTATTTTCGTCATGTCTCTCGACCTGAGCTTCAAAATCTTGATTTTTTAATTCCATATCATAGCTAGCGTTGTTAGCTTCGATTCGCATGTTTGAACACAAAAATCCGATATCACACGAGCCAGGTATGAACATTTTAATTTACTCAAGGGCTGTTCTCAACTCACTCCTTAAATTTGCTATTTTCGTCATGTCTCTCGACCTGAGTTTCAAAATCTTGATTTTTTAATTCCATATCATACCTCACGTAGTTGGCTTCGATTCGCATGTTTGAATACAAAAAGCCGATATCACACGACCCAGGTATGAACATTTTAATCTACTCAAGGGCTCCTCTCAACTCCCTCCTCAAGTTTGCTATTTTCGTCATGTCTCTCGACCTGAGTTTGAAATTCTTGATTTTTTAATTCCATATCATAGCTAGGGTCGTTAGCTTCGATTTGCATGTTTGAACACAAAAATCCGATATCACACGACCCAGGTATGAACATTTTAATCTACTCAAGGGCTCCTCTCAACTCCCTCCTCAAGTTTGCTATTTTCATCATGTCTCTCGACCTGAGTTTCAAAATCTTGATTTTTTAATTCCATATCATAGCTAGCGTTTCAAGCTTCGATTTGCATGTTTGAACACAAAAATCCGATATCACACGAGCCAGGTATGAACATTTTAATTTACTCAAGGGCTCCTCTCAACTCCCTCCTCAAGTTTGCTATTTTCGTCATGTCTCTCGACCTGAGCTTCAAAATCTTGATTTTTTAATTCCATATCATAGCTCGCGTTGTTGGCTTCAATTCGCATGTTTGAACACAAAAATCCGATATCACACGAGCCAGGTATGAACATTTTAATTTACTCAAGGGCTCCTCTCAACTCCCTCCTCAAGTTTGCTATTTTCTTCATGTCTCTCGACCTGAGTTTCAAAATCTTGATTTTTTAATTCCATATCATAGCTCGCGTTGTTGGCTTCGATTCGCATGTTTGAACACAAAAATCCGATATCACACGAGCCAGGTATGAACATTTTAATTTACTCAAGGGCTCCTCTCAACTCCCTCCTCAAGTTTGCTATTTTCGTCATGTCTCTCGACCTGAGTTTGAAATTCTTGATTTTTTAATTGCATATCATACCTCACGTAGTTGGCTTCGATTTGCATGTTTGAACACAAAAATCCGATATCACACGAGCCAGGTATGAACATTTTAATTTACTCAAGGGCTCCTTTCAACTCCCTCCTCAAGTTTGCTATTTTCGTCATGTCTCTCGACCTGAGTTTCAAAATCTTGATTTTTTTATTCCATATCATAGCTAGCGTCGTTAGCTTCGATTTGCATGTTTGAACACAAAAATCCGATATCACACGAGCCAGGTATGAACATTTTAATTTACTCAAGGGCTCCTCTCAACTCCCTCCTCAAGTTTGCTATTTTCGTCATGTCTCTCGACCTGAGTTTGAAATTCTTGATTTTTTAATTCCATATCATAGCTAGCGTTTCAAGCTTCGATTTGCATGTTTGAACACTAAAATCCGATATCACACGAGCCAGGTATGAACATTTTAATTTACTCAAGGGCTCCTCTCAACTCCCTCCTCAAGTTTGCTATTTTCGTCATGTCTCTCGACCTGAGCTTCAAAATCTTGATTTTTTAATTCCATATCATAGCTAGCGTTGTTAGCTTCGATTCGCATGTTTGAACACAAAAATCCGATATCACACGAGCCAGGTATGAACATTTTAATTTACTCAAGGGCTGTTCTCAACTCACTCCTCAAATTTGCTATTTTCGTCATGTCTCTCGACCTGAGTTTCAAAATCTTGATTTTTTAATTCCATATCATAGGTCGCGTTGTTGGCTTCGATTCGCATGTTTGAACACAGAAATCCGATATCACACGAGCCAGGTATGAACATTTTAATTTACTCAAGGGCTCCTTTCAACTCCCTCCTCAAGTTTGCTATTTTCGTCATGTCTCTCGACCTGAGTTTCAAAATCTTGATTTTTTTATTCCATATCATAGCTAGCGTCGTTAGCTTCGATTTGCATGTTTGAACACAAAAATCCGATATCACACGAGCCAGGTATGAACATTTTAATTTACTCAAGGGCTCCTCTCAACTCCCTCCTCAAGTTTGCTATTTTCGTCATGTCTCTCGACCTGAGTTTGAAATTCTTGATTTTTTAATTCCATATCATAGCTAGCGTTTCAAGCTTCGATTTGCATGTTTGAACACAAAAATCCGATATCACACGAGCCAGGTATGAACATTTTAATTTACTCAAGGGCTCCTCTCAACTCCCTCCTCAAATTTGCTATTTTCGTCATGTCTCTCGACCTGAGTTTCAAAATCTTGATTTTTTAATTCCATATCATACCTCACGTAGTTGGCTTCGATTCGCATGTTTGAACACAAAAATCCGATATCACACGAGCCAGGTATGAACATTTTAATTTACTCAAGGGCTCCTTTCAACTCCCTCCTCAAGTTTGCTATTTTCGTCATGTCTCTCGACCTGAGTTTCAAAATCTTGATTTTTTTATTCCATATCATAGCTAGCGTCGTTAGCTTCGATTTGCATGTTTGAACACAAAAATCCGATATCACACGAGCCAGGTATGAACATTTTAATTTACTCAAGGGCTCCTCTCAACTCCCTCCTCAAGTTTGCTATTTTCGTCATGTCTCTCGACCTGAGTTTGAAATTCTTGATTTTTTAATTCCATATCATAGCTAGCGTTTCAAGCTTCGATTTGCATGTTTGAACACAAAAATCCGATATCCATATCATACCTTACGTAGTTGGCTTCGATTCGCATGTTTGAACACAAAAATCCGATATCACACGAGCCAGGTATGAACATTTTAATTACTTAAGGGCTCCTCTCAACTCCCTCCTCAAGTTTGCTATTTTCATCATGTCTCTCGACCTGAGTTTCAAATTCTTGATTTTTTAATTCCATATCATAGCTAGCGTTGTTAGCTTCGATTCGCATGTTTGAACACAAAAATCCGATATCACACGAGCCAGGTATGAACATTTTAATTTACTCAAGGGCTCCTCTCAACTCCCTCCTCAAGTTTGCTATTTTCGTCATGTCTCTCGACCTGAGCTTCAAAATCTTGATTTTTTAATTCCATATCATAGCTAGCGTTGTTAGCTTCGATTCGCATGTTTGAACACAAAAATCCGATATCACACGACCCAGGTATGAACATTTTAATCTACTCAAGGGCTCCTCTCAACTCCCTCCTCAAGTTTGCTATTTTCTTCATGTCTCTCGACCTGAGTTTCAAAATCTTGATTTTTTAATTCCATATCATAGCTAGCGTTTCAAGCTTCGATTTGCATGTTTGAACACAAAAATCCGATATCACACGAGCCAGGTATGAACATTTTAATTTACTCAAGGGCTCCTCTCAACTCCCTCCTCAAGTTTGTTATTTTCGTCATGTCTCTCGACCTGAGTTTCAAAATCTTGATTTTTTAATTCCATATCATACCTCACGTAGTTGGCTTCGATTCGCATGTTTGAACACAAAAATCCGATATCACACGAGCCAGGTATGAACATTTTAATTACTTAAGGGCTCCTCTCAACTCCCTCCTCAAGTTTGCTATTTTCGTCATGTCTCTCGACCTGAGTTTCAAAATCTTGATTTTTTAATTCCATATCATACCTCACGTAGTTGGCTTCGATTCGCATGTTTGAAGACAAAAATCCGATATCACACGAGCCAGGTATGAACATTTTAATTACTTAAGGGCTCCTCTCAACTCCCTCCTCAAGTTTGCTATTTTCGTCATGTCTCTCGACCTGAGTTTCAAAATCTTGATTTTTTAATTCCATATCATAGCTAGCGTTTCAAGCTTCGATTCGCATGTTTGAACACAAAAATCCGATATCACACGAGCCAGGTATGAACATTTTAATTTACTCAAGGGCTCCTCTCAACTCCCTCCTCAAGTTTGCTATTTTCGTCATGTCTCTCGACCTGAGTTTGAAATTCTTGATTTTTTAATTCCATATCATAGCTAGCGTTTCAAGCTTCGATTTGCATGTTTGAACACTAAAATCCGATATCACACGAGCCAGGTATGAACATTTTAATTTACTCAAGGGCTCCTCTCAACTCCCTCCTCAAGTTTGCTATTTTCGTCATGTCTCTCGACCTGAGCTTCAAAATCTTGATTTTTTAATTCCATATCATAGCTAGCGTTGTTAGCTTCGATTCGCATGTTTGAACACAAAAATCCGATATCACACGAGCCAGGTATGAACATTTTAATTTACTCAAGGGCTGTTCTCAACTCACTCCTCAAATTTGCTATTTTCGTCATGTCTCTCGACCTGAGTTTCAAAATCTTGATTTTTTAATTCCATATCATAGGTCGCGTTGTTGGCTTCGATTCGCATGTTTGAACACAGAAATCCGATATCACACGAGCCAGGTATGAACATTTTAATTTACTCAAGGGCTCCTTTCAACTCCCTCCTCAAGTTTGCTATTTTCGTCATGTCTCTCGACCTGAGTTTCAAAATCTTGATTTTTTTATTCCATATCATAGCTAGCGTCGTTAGCTTCGATTTGCATGTTTGAACACAAAAATCCGATATCACACGAGCCAGGTATGAACATTTTAATTTACTCAAGGGCTCCTCTCAACTCCCTCCTCAAGTTTGCTATTTTCGTCATGTCTCTCGACCTGAGTTTGAAATTCTTGATTTTTTAATTCCATATCATAGCTAGCGTTTCAAGCTTCGATTTGCATGTTTGAACACAAAAATCCGATATCACACGAGCCAGGTATGAACATTTTAATTTACTCAAGGGCTCCTCTCAACTCCCTCCTCAAATTTGCTATTTTCGTCATGTCTCTCGACCTGAGTTTCAAAATCTTGATTTTTTAATTCCATATCATACCTCACGTAGTTGGCTTCGATTCGCATGTTTGAACACAAAAATCCGATATCACACGAGCCAGGTATGAACATTTTAATTTACTCAAGGGCTCCTTTCAACTCCCTCCTCAAGTTTGCTATTTTCGTCATGTCTCTCGACCTGAGTTTCAAAATCTTGATTTTTTTATTCCATATCATAGCTAGCGTCGTTAGCTTCGATTTGCATGTTTGAACACAAAAATCCGATATCACACGAGCCAGGTATGAACATTTTAATTTACTCAAGGGCTCCTCTCAACTCCCTCCTCAAGTTTGCTATTTTCGTCATGTCTCTCGACCTGAGTTTGAAATTCTTGATTTTTTAATTCCATATCATAGCTAGCGTTTCAAGCTTCGATTTGCATGTTTGAACACAAAAATCCGATATCACACGAGCCAGGTATGAACATTTTAATTTACTCAAGGGCTCCTCTCAACTCCCTCCTCAAGTTTGCTATTTTCGTCATGTCTCTCGATCTGAGTTTCAAAATCTTGATTTTTTAATTCCATATCATACCTCACGTAGTTGGCTTCGATTCGCATGTTTGAAGACAAAAATCCGATATCACACGAGCCAGGTATGAACATTTTAATTACTTAAGGGCTCCTCTCAACTCCCTCCTCAAGTTTGCTATTTTCGTCATGTCTCTCGACCTGAGTTTCAAAATCTTGATTTTTTAATTCCCTATCATAGCTAGCGTTTCAAGCTTCGATTCGCATGTTTGAACACAAAAATCCGATATCACACGAGCCAGGTATGAACATTTTAATTTACTCAAGGGCTGTTCTCAACTCCGTCCTCAAGTTTGCTATTTTCGTCATGTCTCTGGACCTGAGTTTCAAAATATTGATTTTTTAATTCCATATCATAGCTAGCGTTTCAAGCTTCGATTTGCATGTTTGAACACAAAAATCCGATATCACACGACCCAGGTATGAACATTTTAATTTACTCAAGGGCTCCTCTCAACTCCCTCCTCAAGTTTGCTATTTTCGTCATGTCTCTCGACCTGAGTTTCAAAATCTTGATTTTTTAATTCCATATCATAGCTAGCGT
Source organism: Azolla caroliniana (assembly GCF_043228905.1). NCBI lineage: Eukaryota > Viridiplantae > Streptophyta > Polypodiopsida > Salviniales > Salviniaceae > Azolla > Azolla caroliniana. The sequence goes on from NW_028230467.1 coordinate 193,100, forward strand.
TTCAAGCTTCGATTTGCATGTTTGAACACAAAAATCCGATATCACACGAGCCAGGTATGAACATTTTAATTTACTCAAGGGCTCCTCTCAACTCCCTCCTCAAGTTTGCTATTTTCGTCATGTCTCTCGACCTGAGTTTCAAAATCTTGATTTTTTAATTCCATATCATAGCTAGCGTTTCAAGCTTCGATTCGCATGTTTGAACACAAAAATCCGATATCACACGAGCCAGGTATGAACATTTTAATTTACTCAAGGGCTCCTCTCAACTCCCTCCTCAAGTTTGCTATTTTCTTCATGTCTCTCGACCTGAGTTTTAAAATCTTGATTTTTTAATTCCATATCATAGCTAGCGTTTCAAGCTTCGATTTGCATGTTTGAACACAAAAATCCGATATCACACGAGCCAGGTATGAACATTTTAATTTACTCAAGGGCTCCTCTCAACTCCCTCCTCAAGTTTGCTATTTTCGTCATGTCTCTCGACCTGAGTTTCAAAATCTTGATTTTTTAATTCCATATCATACCTCACGTAGTTGGCTTCGATTCGCATGTTTGAAGACAAAAATCCGATATCACACGAGCCAGGTATGAACATTTTAATTACTTAAGGGCTCCTCTCAACTCCCTCCTCAAGTTTGCTATTTTCGTCATGTCTCTCGACCTGAGTTTCAAAATCTTGATTTTTTAATTCCATATCATAGCTAGCGTTTCAAGCTTCGATTCGCATGTTTGAACACAAAAATCCGATATCACACGAGCCAGGTATGAACATTTTAATTTACTCAAGGGCTCCTCTCAACTCCCTCCTCAAGTTTGCTATTTTCGTCATGTCTCTCGACCTGAGTTTGAAATTCTTGATTTTTTAATTCCATATCATAGCTAGCGTTTCAAGCTTCGATTTGCATGTTTGAACACTAAAATCCGATATCACACGAGCCAGGTATGAACATTTTAATTTACTCAAGGGCTCCTCTCAACTCCCTCCTCAAGTTTGCTATTTTCGTCATGTCTCTCGACCTGAGCTTCAAAATCTTGATTTTTTAATTCCATATCATAGCTAGCGTTGTTAGCTTCGATTCGCATGTTTGAACACAAAAATCCGATATCACACGAGCCAGGTATGAACATTTTAATTTACTCAAGGGCTGTTCTCAACTCACTCCTCAAATTTGCTATTTTCGTCATGTCTCTCGACCTGAGTTTCAAAATCTTGATTTTTTAATTCCATATCATAGGTCGCGTTGTTGGCTTCGATTCGCATGTTTGAACACAGAAATCCGATATCACACGAGCCAGGTATGAACATTTTAATTTACTCAAGGGCTCCTTTCAACTCCCTCCTCAAGTTTGCTATTTTCGTCATGTCTCTCGACCTGAGTTTCAAAATCTTGATTTTTTTATTCCATATCATAGCTAGCGTCGTTAGCTTCGATTTGCATGTTTGAACACAAAAATCCGATATCACACGAGCCAGGTATGAACATTTTAATTTACTCAAGGGCTCCTCTCAACTCCCTCCTCAAGTTTGCTATTTTCGTCATGTCTCTCGACCTGAGTTTGAAATTCTTGATTTTTTAATTCCATATCATAGCTAGCGTTTCAAGCTTCGATTTGCATGTTTGAACACAAAAATCCGATATCACACGAGCCAGGTATGAACATTTTAATTTACTCAAGGGCTCCTCTCAACTCCCTCCTCAAATTTGCTATTTTCGTCATGTCTCTCGACCTGAGTTTCAAAATCTTGATTTTTTAATTCCATATCATACCTCACGTAGTTGGCTTCGATTCGCATGTTTGAACACAAAAATCCGATATCACACGAGCCAGGTATGAACATTTTAATTTACTCAAGGGCTCCTTTCAACTCCCTCCTCAAGTTTGCTATTTTCGTCATGTCTCTCGACCTGAGTTTCAAAATCTTGATTTTTTTATTCCATATCATAGCTAGCGTCGTTAGCTTCGATTTGCATGTTTGAACACAAAAATCCGATATCACACGAGCCAGGTATGAACATTTTAATTTACTCAAGGGCTCCTCTCAACTCCCTCCTCAAGTTTGCTATTTTCGTCATGTCTCTCGACCTGAGTTTGAAATTCTTGATTTTTTAATTCCATATCATAGCTAGCGTTTCAAGCTTCGATTTGCATGTTTGAACACAAAAATCCGATATCCATATCATACCTTACGTAGTTGGCTTCGATTCGCATGTTTGAACACAAAAATCCGATATCACACGAGCCAGGTATGAACATTTTAATTACTTAAGGGCTCCTCTCAACTCCCTCCTCAAGTTTGCTATTTTCATCATGTCTCTCGACCTGAGTTTCAAATTCTTGATTTTTTAATTCCATATCATAGCTAGCGTTGTTAGCTTCGATTCGCATGTTTGAACACAAAAATCCGATATCACACGAGCCAGGTATGAACATTTTAATTTACTCAAGGGCTCCTCTCAACTCCCTCCTCAAGTTTGCTATTTTCGTCATGTCTCTCGACCTGAGCTTCAAAATCTTGATTTTTTAATTCCATATCATAGCTAGCGTTGTTAGCTTCGATTCGCATGTTTGAACACAAAAATCCGATATCACACGACCCAGGTATGAACATTTTAATCTACTCAAGGGCTCCTCTCAACTCCCTCCTCAAGTTTGCTATTTTCTTCATGTCTCTCGACCTGAGTTTCAAAATCTTGATTTTTTAATTCCATATCATAGCTAGCGTTTCAAGCTTCGATTTGCATGTTTGAACACAAAAATCCGATATCACACGAGCCAGGTATGAACATTTTAATTTACTCAAGGGCTCCTCTCAACTCCCTCCTCAAGTTTGTTATTTTCGTCATGTCTCTCGACCTGAGTTTCAAAATCTTGATTTTTTAATTCCATATCATACCTCACGTAGTTGGCTTCGATTCGCATGTTTGAAGACAAAAATCCGATATCACACGAGCCAGGTATGAACATTTTAATTACTTAAGGGCTCCTCTCAACTCCCTCCTCAAGTTTGCTATTTTCGTCATGTCTCTCGACCTGAGTTTCAAAATCTTGATTTTTTAATTCCCTATCATAGCTAGCGTTTCAAGCTTCGATTCGCATGTTTGAACACAAAAATCCGATATCACACGAGCCAGGTATGAACATTTTAATTTACTCAAGGGCTGTTCTCAACTCCGTCCTCAAGTTTGCTATTTTCGTCATGTCTCTGGACCTGAGTTTCAAAATATTGATTTTTTAATTCCATATCATAGCTAGCGTTTCAAGCTTCGATTTGCATGTTTGAACACAAAAATCCGATATCACACGACCCAGGTATGAACATTTTAATTTACTCAACGGCTCCTCTCAACTCCCTCCTCAAGTTTGCTATTTTCGTCATGTCTCTCGACCTGAGTTTCAAAATCTTGATTTTTTAATTCCATATCATAGCTAGCGTTTCAAGCTTCGATTTGCATGTTTGAACACAAAAATCCGATATCACACGAGCCAGGTATGAACATTTTAATTTACTCAAGGGCTCCTCTCAACTCCCTCCTCAAGTTTGCTATTTTCGTCATGTCTCTCGACCTGAGTTTCAAAATCTTGATTTTTTAATTCCATATCATAGCTAGCGTTTCAAGCTTCGATTCGCATGTTTGAACACAAAAATCCGATATCACACGAGCCAGGTATGAACATTTTAATTTACTCAAGGGCTCCTCTCAACTCCCTCCTCAAGTTTGCTATTTTCTTCATGTCTCTCGACCTGAGTTTTAAAATCTTGATTTTTTAATTCCATATCATAGCTAGCGTTTCAAGCTTCGATTTGCATGTTTGAACACAAAAATCCGATATCACACGAGCCAGGTATGAACATTTTAATTTACTCAAGGGCTCCTCTCAACTCCCTCCTCAAGTTTGCTATTTTCGTCATGTCTCTCGACCTGAGTTTCAAAATCTTGATTTTTTAATTCCATATCATACCTCACGTAGTTGGCTTCGATTCGCATGTTTGAAGACAAAAATCCGATATCACACGAGCCAGGTATGAACATTTTAATTACTTAAGGGCTCCTCTCAACTCCCTCCTCAAGTTTGCTATTTTCGTCATGTCTCTCGACCTGAGTTTCAAAATCTTGATTTTTTAATTCCATATCATAGCTAGCGTTTCAAGCTTCGATTCGCATGTTTGAACACAAAAATCCGATATCACACGAGCCAGGTATGAACATTTTAATTTACTCAAGGGCTCCTCTCAACTCCCTCCTCAAGTTTGCTATTTTCGTCATGTCTCTCGATCTGAGTTTCAAAATCTTGATTTTTTAATTCCATATCATACCTCACGTAGTTGGCTTCGATTCGCATGTTTGAACACAAAAATCCGATATCACACGAGCCAGGTATGAACATTTTAATTACTTAAGGGCTCCTCTCAACTCCCTCCTCAAGTTTGCTATTTTCGTCATGTCTCTCGACCTGAGTTTCAAAATCTTGATTTTTTAATTCCCTATCATAGCTAGCGTTTCAAGCTTCGATTCGCATGTTTGAACACAAAAATCCGATATCACACGAGCCAGGTATGAACATTTTAATTTACTCAAGGGCTCCTCTCAACTCCCTCCTCAAGTTTGCTATTTTCGTCATGTCTCTCGACCTGAGTTTGAAATTCTTGATTTTTTAATTCCATATCATAGCTAGCGTTTCAAGCTTCGATTTGCATGTTTGAACACAAAAATCCGATATCCATATCATACCTTACGTAGTTGGCTTCGATTCGCATGTTTGAACACAAAAATCCGATATCACACGAGCCAGGTATGAACATTTTAATTACTTAAGGGCTCCTCTCAACTCCCTCCTCAAGTTTGCTATTTTCATCATGTCTCTCGACCTGAGTTTCAAATTCTTGATTTTTTAATTCCATATCATAGCTAGCGTTGTTAGCTTCGATTCGCATGTTTGAACACAAAAATCCGATATCACACGAGCCAGGTATGAACATTTTAATTTACTCAAGGGCTCCTCTCAACTCCCTCCTCAAGTTTGCTATTTTCGTCATGTCTCTCGACCTGAGCTTCAAAATCTTGATTTTTTAATTCCATATCATAGCTAGCGTTGTTAGCTTCGATTCGCATGTTTGAACACAAAAATCCGATATCACACGACCCAGGTATGAACATTTTAATCTACTCAAGGGCTCCTCTCAACTCCCTCCTCAAGTTTGCTATTTTCTTCATGTCTCTCGACCTGAGTTTCAAAATCTTGATTTTTTAATTCCATATCATAGCTAGCGTTTCAAGCTTCGATTTGCATGTTTGAACACAAAAATCCGATATCACACGAGCCAGGTATGAACATTTTAATTTACTCAAGGGCTCCTCTCAACTCCCTCCTCAAGTTTGTTATTTTCGTCATGTCTCTCGACCTGAGTTTCAAAATCTTGATTTTTTAATTCCATATCATACCTCACGTAGTTGGCTTCGATTCGCATGTTTGAAGACAAAAATCCGATATCACACGAGCCAGGTATGAACATTTTAATTACTTAAGGGCTCCTCTCAACTCCCTCCTCAAGTTTGCTATTTTCGTCATGTCTCTCGACCTGAGTTTCAAAATCTTGATTTTTTAATTCCCTATCATAGCTAGCGTTTCAAGCTTCGATTCGCATGTTTGAACACAAAAATCCGATATCACACGAGCCAGGTATGAACATTTTAATTTACTCAAGGGCTGTTCTCAACTCCGTCCTCAAGTTTGCTATTTTCGTCATGTCTCTGGACCTGAGTTTCAAAATATTGATTTTTTAATTCCATATCATAGCTAGCGTTTCAAGCTTCGATTTGCATGTTTGAACACAAAAATCCGATATCACACGACCCAGGTATGAACATTTTAATTTACTCAACGGCTCCTCTCAACTCCCTCCTCAAGTTTGCTATTTTCGTCATGTCTCTCGACCTGAGTTTCAAAATCTTGATTTTTTAATTCCATATCATAGCTAGCGTTTCAAGCTTCGATTTGCATGTTTGAACACAAAAATCCGATATCACACGAGCCAGGTATGAACATTTTAATTTACTCAAGGGCTCCTCTCAACTCCCTCCTCAAGTTTGCTATTTTCGTCATGTCTCTCGACCTGAGTTTCAAAATCTTGATTTTTTAATTCCATATCATAGCTAGCGTTTCAAGCTTCGATTCGCATGTTTGAACACAAAAATCCGATATCACACGAGCCAGGTATGAACATTTTAATTTACTCAAGGGCTCCTCTCAACTCCCTCCTCAAGTTTGCTATTTTCTTCATGTCTCTCGACCTGAGTTTTAAAATCTTGATTTTTTAATTCCATATCATAGCTAGCGTTTCAAGCTTCGATTTGCATGTTTGAACACAAAAATCCGATATCACACGAGCCAGGTATGAACATTTTAATTTACTCAAGGGCTCCTCTCAACTCCCTCCTCAAGTTTGCTATTTTCGTCATGTCTCTCGACCTGAGTTTCAAAATCTTGATTTTTTAATTCCATATCATACCTCACGTAGTTGGCTTCGATTCGCATGTTTGAAGACAAAAATCCGATATCACACGAGCCAGGTATGAACATTTTAATTACTTAAGGGCTCCTCTCAACTCCCTCCTCAAGTTTGCTATTTTCGTCATGTCTCTCGACCTGAGTTTCAAAATCTTGATTTTTTAATTCCATATCATAGCTAGCGTTTCAAGCTTCGATTCGCATGTTTGAACACAAAAATCCGATATCACACGAGCCAGGTATGAACATTTTAATTTACTCAAGGGCTCCTCTCAACTCCCTCCTCAAGTTTGCTATTTTCGTCATGTCTCTCGATCTGAGTTTCAAAATCTTGATTTTTTAATTCCATATCATACCTCACGTAGTTGGCTTCGATTCGCATGTTTGAAGACAAAAATCCGATATCACACGAGCCAGGTATGAACATTTTAATTACTTAAGGGCTCCTCTCAACTCCCTCCTCAAGTTTGCTATTTTCGTCATGTCTCTCGACCTGAGTTTCAAAATCTTGATTTTTTAATTCCCTATCATAGCTAGCGTTTCAAGCTTCGATTCGCATGTTTGAACACAAAAATCCGATATCACACGAGCCAGGTATGAACATTTTAATTTACTCAAGGGCTGTTCTCAACTCCGTCCTCAAGTTTGCTATTTTCGTCATGTCTCTGGACCTGAGTTTCAAAATATTGATTTTTTAATTCCATATCATAGCTAGCGTTTCAAGCTTCGATTTGCATGTTTGAACACAAAAATCCGATATCACACGACCCAGGTATGAACATTTTAATTTACTCAAGGGCTCCTCTCAACTCCCTCCTCAAGTTTGCTATTTTCGTCATGTCTCTCGACCTGAGTTTCAAAATCTTGATTTTTTAATTCCATATCATAGCTAGCGTTTCAAGCTTCGATTTGCATGTTTGAACACAAAAATCCGATATCACACGAGCCAGGTATGAACATTTTAATTTACTCAAGGGCTCCTCTCAACTCCCTCCTCAAGTTTGCTATTTTCGTCATGTCTCTCGACCTGAGTTTCAAAATCTTGATTTTTTAATTCCATATCATAGCTAGCGTTTCAAGCTTCGATTCGCATGTTTGAACACAAAAATCCGATATCACACGAGCCAGGTATGAACATTTTAATTTACTCAAGGGCTCCTCTCAACTCCCTCCTCAAGTTTGCTATTTTCTTCATGTCTCTCGACCTGAGTTTTAAAATCTTGATTTTTTAATTCCATATCATAGCTAGCGTTTCAAGCTTCGATTTGCATGTTTGAACACAAAAATCCGATATCACACGAGCCAGGTATGAACATTTTAATTTACTCAAGGGCTCCTCTCAACTCCCTCCTCAAGTTTGCTATTTTCGTCATGTCTCTCGACCTGAGTTTCAAAATCTTGATTTTTTAATTCCATATCATACCTCACGTAGTTGGCTTCGATTCGCATGTTTGAAGACAAAAATCCGATATCACACGAGCCAGGTATGAACATTTTAATTACTTAAGGGCTCCTCTCAACTCCCTCCTCAAGTTTGCTATTTTCGTCATGTCTCTCGACCTGAGTTTCAAAATCTTGATTTTTTAATTCCATATCATAGCTAGCGTTTCAAGCTTCGATTCGCATGTTTGAACACAAAAATCCGATATCACACGAGCCAGGTATGAACATTTTAATTTACTCAAGGGCTCCTCTCAACTCCCTCCTCAAGTTTGCTATTTTCGTCATGTCTCTTGACCTGAGTTTGAAATTCTTGATTTTTTAATTCCATATCATAGCTAGCGTTTCAAGCTTCGATTTGCATGTTTGAACACTAAAATCCGATATCACACGAGCCAGGTATGAACATTTTAATTTACTCAAGGGCTCCTCTCAACTCCCTCCTCAAGTTTGCTATTTTCGTCATGTCTCTCGACCTGAGCTTCAAAATCTTGATTTTTTAATTCCATATCATAGCTAGCGTTGTTAGCTTCGATTCGCATGTTTGAACACAAAAATCCGATATCACACGAGCCAGGTATGAACATTTTAATTTACTCAAGGGCTGTTCTCAACTCACTCCTCAAATTTGCTATTTTCGTCATGTCTCTCGACCTGAGTTTCAAAATCTTGATTTTTTAATTCCATATCATAGGTCGCGTTGTTGGCTTCGATTCGCATGTTTGAACACAGAAATCCGATATCACACGAGCCAGGTATGAACATTTTAATTTACTCAAGGGCTCCTTTCAACTCCCTCCTCAAGTTTGCTATTTTCGTCATGTCTCTCGACCTGAGTTTCAAAATCTTGATTTTTTTATTCCATATCATAGCTAGCGTCGTTAGCTTCGATTTGCATGTTTGAACACAAAAATCCGATATCACACGAGCCAGGTATGAACATTTTAATTTACTCAAGGGCTCCTCTCAACTCCCTCCTCAAGTTTGCTATTTTCGTCATGTCTCTCGACCTGAGTTTGAAATTCTTGATTTTTTAATTCCATATCATAGCTAGCGTTTCAAGCTTCGATTTGCATGTTTGAACACAAAAATCCGATATCACACGAGCCAGGTATGAACATTTTAATTTACTCAAGGGCTCCTCTCAACTCCCTCCTCAAATTTGCTATTTTCGTCATGTCTCTCGACCTGAGTTTCAAAATCTTGATTTTTTAATTCCATATCATACCTCACGTAGTTGGCTTCGATTCGCATGTTTGAACACAAAAATCCGATATCACACGAGCCAGGTATGAACATTTTAATTTACTCAAGGGCTCCTCTCAACTCCCTCCTCAAGTTTGCTATTTTCGTCATGTCTCTTGACCTGAGTTTGAAATTCTTGATTTTTTAATTCCATATCATAGCTAGCGTTTCAAGCTTCGATTTGCATGTTTGAACACTAAAATCCGATATCACACGAGCCAGGTATGAACATTTTAATTTACTCAAGGGCTCCTCTCAACTCCCTCCTCAAGTTTGCTATTTTCGTCATGTCTCTCGACCTGAGCTTCAAAATCTTGATTTTTTAATTCCATATCATAGCTAGCGTTGTTAGCTTCGATTCGCATGTTTGAACACAAAAATCCGATATCACACGAGCCAGGTATGAACATTTTAATTTACTCAAGGGCTGTTCTCAACTCACTCCTCAAATTTGCTATTTTCGTCATGTCTCTCGACCTGAGTTTCAAAATCTTGATTTTTTAATTCCATATCATAGGTCGCGTTGTTGGCTTCGATTCGCATGTTTGAACACAGAAATCCGATATCACACGAGCCAGGTATGAACATTTTAATTTACTCAAGGGCTCCTTTCAACTCCCTCCTCAAGTTTGCTATTTTCGTCATGTCTCTCGACCTGAGTTTCAAAATCTTGATTTTTTTATTCCATATCATAGCTAGCGTCGTTAGCTTCGATTTGCATGTTTGAACACAAAAATCCGATATCACACGAGCCAGGTATGAACATTTTAATTTACTCAAGGGCTCCTCTCAACTCCCTCCTCAAGTTTGCTATTTTCGTCATGTCTCTCGACCTGAGTTTGAAATTCTTGATTTTTTAATTCCATATCATAGCTAGCGTTTCAAGCTTCGATTTGCATGTTTGAACACAAAAATCCGATATCACACGAGCCAGGTATGAACATTTTAATTTACTCAAGGGCTCCTCTCAACTCCCTCCTCAAATTTGCTATTTTCGTCATGTCTCTCGACCTGAGTTTCAAAATCTTGATTTTTTAATTCCATATCATACCTCACGTAGTTGGCTTCGATTCGCATGTTTGAACACAAAAATCCGATATCACACGAGCCAGGTATGAACATTTTAATTTACTCAAGGGCTCCTTTCAACTCCCTCCTCAAGTTTGCTATTTTCGTCATGTCTCTCGACCTGAGTTTCAAAATCTTGATTTTTTTATTCCATATCATAGCTAGCGTCGTTAGCTTCGATTTGCATGTTTGAACACAAAAATCCGATATCACACGAGCCAGGTATGAACATTTTAATTTACTCAAGGGCTCCTCTCAACTCCCTCCTCAAGTTTGCTATTTTCGTCATGTCTCTCGACCTGAGTTTGAAATTCTTGATTTTTTAATTCCATATCATAGCTAGCGTTTCAAGCTTCGATTTGCATGTTTGAACACAAAAATCCGATATCCATATCATACCTTACGTAGTTGGCTTCGATTCGCATGTTTGAACACAAAAATCCGATATCACACGAGACAGGTATGAACATTTTAATTACTTAAGGGCTCCTCTCAACTCCCTCCTCAAGTTTGCTATTTTCATCATGTCTCTCGACCTGGGTTTCAAAATCTTGATTTTTTAATTCCATATCATAGCTCGCGTTGTTGGCTTCGATTCGCATGTTTGAACACAAAAATCCGATATCACACGAGCCAGGTATGAACATTTTAATTTACTCAAGGGCTCCTCTCAACTCCCTCCTCAAGTTTGCTATTTTCGTCATGTCTCTCGACCTGAGTTTGAAATTCTTGATTTTTTAATTGCATATCTTAGCTAGCGTTGTTAGCTTCGATTCGCATGTTTGAACACAAAAATCCGATATCACACGAGCCAGGTATGAACATTTTAATTTACTCAAGGGCTGTTCTCAACTCACTCCTCAAATTTGCTATTTTCGTCATGTCTCTCGACCTGAGTTTTAAAATCTTGATTTTTTAATTCCATATCATAGCTAGCGTTTCAAGCTTCGATTTGCATGTTTGAACACAAAAATCCGATATCACACGAGCCAGGTATGAACATTTTAATTTACTCAAGGGCTCCTCTCAACTCACTCCTCAAGTTTGCTATTTTCGTCATGTCTCTCGACTTGAGTTTCAAAATCTTGATTTTTTAATTCCATATCATACCTCACGTAGTTGGCTTCAATTCGCATGTTCGAACACAAAAATCCGATATCACACGAGCCAGGTATGAACATTTTAATTACTTAACGGCTCCTCTCAACTCCCTCCTCAAGTTTGCTATTTTCGTCATGTCTCTCGACCTGAGTTTCAAAATCTTGATTTTTTAATTCCATATCATAGCTAGCGTCGTTAGCTTCGATTTGCATGTTTGAACACAAAAATCCGATATCACACGAGCCAGGTATGAACATTTTAATTACTTAAGGGCTCCTCTCAACTCCCTCCTCAAGTTTGCTATTTTCGTCATGTCTCTCGACCTGAGTTTCAAAATCTTGATTTTTTAATTCCATATCATACCTCACGTAGTTGCCTTCGATTCGCATGTTTGAACACAAAAATCCGATATCACACGAGCCAGGTATGAACATTTTAATTACTTAAGGGCTCCTCTCAACTCCCTCCTCAAGTTTGCTATTTTCGTCATGTCTCTCGACCTGAGTTTCAAAATCTTGATTTTTTAATTCCATATCATAGCTAGCGTTGTTAGCTTCGATTCGCATGTTTGAAAACAAAAATCCGATATCACACGAGCCAGGTATGAACATTTTAATTTACTCAAGCGCTGTTCTCAACTCACTCCTCAAATTTGCTATTTTCGTCATGTCTCTCGACCTGAGTTTCAAAGTCTTTATTTTATAATTCCATATCATAGCTCGCGTTGTTGGCTTCGATTCGCATGTTTGAACACAAAAATCCGATATCACACGAGCCAGGTATGAACATTTTAATTTACTCAAGGGCTCCTCTCAACTCCCTCCTCAAGTTTGCTATTTTCGTCATGTCTCTCGACCTGAGCTTCAAAATCTTGATTTTTTAATTCCATATCATAGCTCGCGTTGTTGGCTTCGATTCGCATGTTTGAACACAAAAATCCGATATCACACGAGCCAGGTATGAACATTTTAATTTACTCAAGGGCTCCTCTCAACTCCCTCCTCAAGTTTGCTATTTTCGTCATGTCTCTCGACCTGAGCTTCAAAATCTTGATTTTTTAATTCCATATCATAGCTCGCGTTGTTGGCTTCGATTCGCATGTTTGAACACAAAAATCCGATATCACACGAGCCAGGTATGAACATTTTAATTTACTCAAGGGCTCCTCTCAACTCCCTCCTCAAGTTTGCTATTTTCGTCATGTCTCTCGACCTGAGCTTCAAAATCTTGATTTTTTAATTCCATATCATAGCTCGCGTTGTTGCCTTCGATTCGCATGTTTGAACACAAAAATCCGATATCACAAGAGCCAGGTATGAACATTTTAATTTACTCAAGGGCTCCTCTCAATTCCCTCCTCAAGTTTGCTATTTTCGTCATGTCTCTCGACCTGAGTTTGAAATTCTTGATTTTTTAATTCCATATCATAGCTAGCGTTTCAAGCTTCGATATGCATGTTTGAACACAAAAATCCGATATCACACGAGCCAGGTATGAACATTTTAATTTACTCAAGGGCTCCTCTCAACTCCCTCCTCAAATTTGCTATTTTCGTCATGTCTCTCGACCTGAGTTTCAAAATCTTGATTTTTTAATTCCATATCATAGCTAGCGTTGTTAGCTTCGATTTGCATGTTTGAACACAAAAATCCGATATCACACGAGCCAGGTATGAACATTTTAATTTACTCAAGGGCTCCTCTCAACTCCCTCCTCAAGTTTGCTATTTTCGTCATGTCTCTCGACCTGAGTTTCAAATTCTTGATTTTTTAATTCCATATCATAGCTAGCATCGTTAGCTTCGATTTGCATGTTTGAACACAAAAATCCGATATCACACGACCCAGGTATGAACATTTTAATCTACTCAAGGGCTCCTCTCAACTCCCTCCTCAAGTTTGCTATTTTCGTCATGTTTAATTCTATATCATAGCTAGCGTTTCAAGCTTCGATTTGCATGTTTGAACACAAAAATCCGATATCACACGAGCCAGGTATGAACATTTTAATTTACTCAAGGGCTCCTCTCAACTCCCTCCTCAAGTTTGCTATTTTCGTCATGTCTCTCGACCTGAGTTTCAAAATCTTGATTTTTTAATTCCATATCATACCTCACGTAGTTGGCTTCGATTCGCATGTTTGAACACAAAAATCCGATATCACACGAGCCAGGTATGAACATTTTAATTACTTAAGGGCTCCTCTCAACTCCCTCCTCAAGTTTGCTATTTTCGTCATGTCTCTCGACCTGAGTTTAAAAATCTTGATTTTTTAATTCCATATCATAGCTAGCGTTGTTAGCTTCGATTCGCATGTTTGAAAACAAAAATCCGATATCACACGAGCCAGGTATGAACATTTTAATTTACTCAAGGGCTCCTCTCAACTCCCTCCTCAAGTTTGCTATTTTCGTCATGTCTCTCGACCTGAGTTTAAAAATCTTGATTTTTTAATTCCATATCATAGCTAGCGTTTCAAGCTTCGATTTGCATGTTTGAACACAAAAATCCGAGATCACACGAGCCAGGTATGAATATTTTAATTTACTCAAGGGCTCCTCTCAACTCCCTCCTCAAGTTTGCTATTTTCTTCATGTCTCTCGACCTGAGCTTCAAAATCTTGATTTTTTAATTCCATATCATAGCTCGCGTTGTTGGCTTCGATTCGCATGTTTGAACACAAAAATCCGATATCACACGAGCCAGGTATGAACATTTTAATTTACTCAAGGGCTCCTCTCAACTCCCTCCTCAAGTTTGCTATTTTCGTCATGTCTCTCGACCTGAGCTTCAAAATCTTGATTTTTTAATTCCATATCATAGCTCGCGTTGTTGGCTTCGATTCGCATGTTTGAACACAAAAATCCGATATCACAAGAGCCAGGTATGAACATTTTAATTTACTCAAGCGCTCCTCTCAATTCCCTCCTCAAGTTTGCTATTTTCGTCATGTCTCTCGACCTGAGTTTGAAATTCTTGATTTTTTAATTCCATATCATAGCTAGCGTTTCAAGCTTCGATATGCATGTTTGAACACAAAAATCCGATATCACACGAGCCAGGTATGAACATTTTAATTTACTCAAGGGCTCCTCTCAACTCCCTCCTCAAATTTGCTATTTTCGTCATGTCTCTCGACCTGAGTTTCAAAATCTTGATTTTTTAATTCCATATCATAGCTAGCGTTGTTAGCTTCGATTTGCATGTTTGAACACAAAAATCCGATATCACACGAGCCAGGTATGAACATTTTAATTTACTCAAGGGCTCCTCTCAACTCCCTCCTCAAGTTTGCTATTTTCGTCATGTCTCTCGACCTGAGTTTCAAATTCTTGATTTTTTAATTCCATATCATAGCTAGCATCGTTAGCTTCGATTTGCATGTTTGAACACAAAAATCCGATATCACACGACCCAGGTATGAACATTTTAATCTACTCAAGGGCTCCTCTCAACTCCCTCCTCAAGTTTGCTATTTTCGTCATGTTTAATTCTATATCATAGCTAGCGTTTCAAGCTTCGATTTGCATGTTTGAACACAAAAATCCGATATCACACGAGCCAGGTATGAACATTTTAATTTACTCAAGGGCTCCTCTCAACTCCCTCCTCAAGTTTGCTATTTTCGTCATGTCTCTCGACCTGAGTTTCAAAATCTTGATTTTTTAATTCCATATCATACCTCACGTAGTTGGCTTCGATTCGCATGTTTGAACACAAAAATCCGATATCACACGAGCCAGGTATGAACATTTTAATTACTTAAGGGCTCCTCTCAACTCCCTCCTCAAGTTTGCTATTTTCGTCATGTCTCTCGACCTGAGTTTAAAAATCTTGATTTTTTAATTCCATATCATAGCTAGCGTTGTTAGCTTCGATTCGCATGTTTGAAAACAAAAATCCGATATCACACGAGCCAGGTATGAACATTTTAATTTACTCAAGGGCTCCTCTCAACTCCCTCCTCAAGTTTGCTATTTTCGTCATGTCTCTCGACCTGAGTTTAAAAATCTTGATTTTTTAATTCCATATCATAGCTAGCGTTGTTAGCTTCGATTTGCATGTTTGAACACAAAAATCCGATATCACACGAGCCAGGTATGAATATTTTAATTTACTCAAGGGCTCCTCTCAACTCCCTCCTCAAGTTTGCTATTTTCGTCATGTCTCTCGACCTGAGTTTGAAATTCTTGATTTTTTAATTCCATATGATAGCTAGCGTTTCAAGCTTCGATTCGCATGTTTGAACACAAAAATCCGATATCACACGAGCCAGGTATGAACATTTTAATTTACTCAAGGGCTCCTCTCAACTCCCTCCTCAAATTTGCTATTTTCGTCATGTCTCTCGACCTGAGTTTCAAAATCTTGATTTTTTAATTCCATATCATAGCTAGCGTTGTTAGCTTCGATTTGCATGTTTGAACACAAAAATCCGATATCACACGAGCCAGGTATGAACATTTTAATTTACTCAAGGGCTCCTCTCAACTCCCTCCTCAAGTTTGCTATTTTCGTCATGTCTCTCGACCTGAGTTTCAAATTCTTGATTTTTTAATTCCATATCATAGCTAGCGTTTCAAGCTTCGATTCGCATGTTTGAACACAAAAATCCGATATCACACGAGCCAGGTATGAACATTTTAATTTACTCAAGGGCTCCTCTCAACTCCCTCCTCAAGTTTGCTATTTTCGTCATGTCTCTCAACCTGAGTTTGAAATTCTTGATTTTTTAATTCCATATCATAGCTAGCGTTTCAAGCTTCGATTTGCATGTTTGAACACAAAAATCCGATATCACACGAGCCAGGTATGAACATTTTAATTTACTCAAGGGCTCCTCTCAACTCCCTCCTCAAGTTTGCTATTTTCGTCATGTCTCTCGACCTGAGCTTCAAAATCTTGATTTTTTAATTCCATATCATACCTCACGTAGTTGGCTTCGATTCGCATGTTTGAACACAAAAATCCCTCCTCTAGTTTGCTATTTTCGTCATGTCTCTCGACCTGAGTTTGAAATTCTTGATTTTTTAATTCCATATCATAGCTAGCGTTGTTAGCTTCGATTTGCATGTTTGAACACAAAAATCCGATATCACACGAGCCAGGTATGAACATTTTAATTTACTCAAGGGCTGTTCTCAACTCACTCCTCAAGTTTGCTATTTTCGTCATGTCTCTCGACCTGAGTTTGAAATTCTTGATTTTTTAATTCCATATCATAGCTCACGTAGTTGGCTTCGATTCGCATGTTTGAACACAAAAATCCGATATCACACGAGCCAGGTATGAACATTTTAATTTACTCAAGGGCTCCTCTCAACTCCCTCCTCAAGTTTGCTATTTTCGTCATGTCTCTCGACCTGAGTTTCAAAATCTTGATATTTTAATTCCATATCATAGCTAGCGTTTCAAGCTTCGATTCGCATGTTTGAACACAAAAATCCGATATCACACGAGCCAGGTATGAACATTTTAATTTACTCAAGGGCTCCTCTCAACTCCCTCCTCAAGTTTGCTATTTTCTTCATGTCTCTCGACCTGAGTTTTAAAATCTTGATTTTTTAATTCCATATCATAGCTAGCGTTTCAAGCTTCGATTCGCATGTTTGAACACAAAAATCCGATATCACACGAGCCAGGTATGAACATTTTAATTTACTCAAGGGCTCCTCTCAACTCCCTCCTCAAGTTTGCTATTTTCGTCATGTCTCTCGACCTGAGTTTCAAAATCTTGATTTTTTAATTCCATATCATACCTCACGTAGTTGGCTTCGATTCGCATGTTTGAAGACAAAAATCCGATATCACACGAGCCAGGTATGAACATTTTAATTACTTAAGGGCTCCTCTCAACTCCCTCCTCAAGTTTGCTATTTTCGTCATGTCTCTCGACCTGAGTTTCAAAATCTTGATTTTTTAATTCCCTATCATAGCTAGCGTTTCAAGCTTCGATTCGCATGTTTGAACACAAAAATCCGATATCACACGAGCCAGGTATGAACATTTTAATTTACTCAAGGGCTGTTCTCAACTCCGTCCTCAAGTTTGCTATTTTCGTCATGTCTCTGGACCTGAGTTTCAAAATATTGATTTTTTAATTCCATATCATAGCTAGCGTTTCAAGCTTCGATTTGCATGTTTGAACACAAAAATCCGATATCACACGACCCAGGTATGAACATTTTAATTTACTCAAGGGCTCCTCTCAACTCCCTCCTCAAGTTTGCTATTTTCGTCATGTCTCTCGACCTGAGTTTCAAAATCTTGATTTTTTAATTCCATATCATAGCTAGCGTTTCAAGCTTCGATTTGCATGTTTGAACACAAAAATCCGATATCACACGAGCCAGGTATGAACATTTTAATTTACTCAAGGGCTCCTCTCAACTCCCTCCTCAAGTTTGCTATTTTCGTCATATCTCTCGACCTGAGTTTCAAAATCTTGATTTTTTAATTCCATATCATAGCTAGCGTTTCAAGCTTCGATTCGCATGTTTGAACACAAAAATCCGATATCACACGAGCCAGGTATGAACATTTTAATTTACTCAAGGGCTCCTCTCAACTCCCTCCTCAAGTTTGCTATTTTCTTCATGTCTCTCGACCTGAGTTTTAAAATCTTGATTTTTTAATTCCATATCATAGCTAGCGTTTCAAGCTTCGATTTGCATGTTTGAACACAAAAATCCGATATCACACGAGCCAGGTATGAACATTTTAATTTACTCAAGGGCTCCTCTCAACTCCCTCCTCAAGTTTGCTATTTTCGTCATGTCTCTCGACCTGAGTTTCAAAATCTTGATTTTTTAATTCCATATCATACCTCACGTAGTTGGCTTCGATTCGCATGTTTGAAGACAAAAATCCGATATCACACGAGCCAGGTATGAACATTTTAATTACTTAAGGGCTCCTCTCAACTCCCTCCTCAAGTTTGCTATTTTCGTCATGTCTCTCGACCTGAGTTTCAAAATCTTGATTTTTTAATTCCCTATCATAGCTAGCGTTTCAAGCTTCGATTCGCATGTTTGAACACAAAAATCCGATATCACACGAGCCAGGTATGAACATTTTAATTTACTCAAGGGCTGTTCTCAACTCCGTCCTCAAGTTTGCTATTTTCGTCATGTCTCTGGACCTGAGTTTCAAAATATTGATTTTTTAATTCCATATCATAGCTAGCGTTTCAAGCTTCGATTTGCATGTTTGAACACAAAAATCCGATATCACACGACTCAGGTATGAACATTTTAATTTACTCAAGGGCTCCTCTCAACTCCCTCCTCAAGTTTGCTATTTTCGTCATGTCTCTCGACCTGAGTTTCAAAATCTTGATTTTTTAATTCCATATCATAGCTAGCGTTTCAAGCTTCGATTTGCATGTTTGAACACAAAAATCCGATATCACACGAGCCAGGTATGAACATTTTATTTTACTCAAGGGCTCCTCTCAACTCCCTCCTCAAGTTTGCTATTTTCGTCATGTCTCTCGACCTGAGTTTCAAAATCTTGATTTTTTAATTCCATATCATAGCTAGCGTTTCAAGCTTCGATTCGCATGTTTGAACACAAAAATCCGATATCACACGAGCCAGGTATGAACATTTTAATTTACTCAAGGGCTCCTCTCAACTCCCTCCTCAAGTTTGCTATTTTCTTCATGTCTCTCGACCTGAGTTTTAAAATCTTGATTTTTTAATTCCATATCATAGCTAGCGTTTCAAGCTTCGATTTGCATGTTTGAACACAAAAATCCGATATCACACGACCCAGGTATGAACATTTTAATCTACTCAAGGGCTCCTCTCAACTCCCTCCTCAAGTTTGCTATTTTCGTCATGTCTCTCGACCTGAGTTTCAAAATCTTGATTTTTTAATTCCATATCATACCTCACGTAGTTGGCTTCGATTCGCATGTTTGAACACAAAAATCCGATATCACACGAGCCAGGTATGAACATTTTAATTACTTAAGGGCTCCTCTCAACTCCCTCCTCAAGTTTGCTATTTTCGTCATGTCTCTCGACCTGAGTTTCAAAATCTTGATTTTTTAATTCCATATCATAGCTAGCGTTGTTAGCTTCGATTCGCATGTTTGAAAACAAAAATCCGATATCACACGAGCCAGGTATGAACATTTTAATTTACTCAAGGGCTGTTCTCAACTCACTCCTCAAATTTGCTATTTTCGTCATGTCTCTCGACCTGAGTTTCAAAATCTTGATTTTTTAATTCCATATCATAGCTCGCGTTGTTGGCTTCGATTCGCATGTTTGAACACAAAAATCCGATATCACACGAGCCAGGTATGAACATTTTAATTTACTCAAGGGCTCCTCTCAACTCCCTCCTCAAGTTTGCTATTGTCATCATGTATCTCGACCTGAGTTTGAAATTCTTGATTTTTTAATTCCATATCATAGCTAGCGTTGTTAGCTTCGATTTGCATGTTTGAACACAAAAATCCGATATCACACGACCCAGGTATGAACATTTTAATCTACTCAAGGGCTCCTCTCAACTCCCTCCTCAAGTTTGCTATTTTCGTCATGTATCTCGACCTGAGTTTCAAATTCTTGATTTTTTAATTCCATATCATAGCTAGCGTTTCAAGCTTCGATTCGCATGTTTGAACACAAAAATCCGATATCACACGACCCAGGTATGAACATTTTAATCTACTCAAGGGCTCCTCTCAACTCCCTCCTCAAGTTTGCTATTTTCGTCATGTCTCTCGACCTGAGTTTCAAAATCTTGATTTTTTAATTCCATATCATAGCTAGCGTTTCAAGCTTCGATTTACATGTTTGAACACAAAAATCCGATATCACACGAGCCAGGTATGAACATTTTAATTTACTCAAGGGCTCCTCTCAACTCCCTCCTCAAGTTTGCTATTTTCGTCATGTCTCTCGACCTGAGTTTCAAAATCTTGATTTTTTAATTCCATATCATAGCTAGCGTTTCAAGCTTCGATTTGCATGTTTGAACACAAAAATCCGATATCACACGAGCCAGGTATGAACATTTTAATTTCTTAAGGGCTCCTCTCAAGTCCCTCCTCAAGTTTGCTATTTTCGTCATGTATCTCGACCTGAGTTTGAAATTCTTGATTTTTTAATTCCATATCATAGCTAGCGTTGTTAGCTTCGATTTGCATGTTTGAACACAAAAATCCGATATCACACGAGCCAGGTATGAACATTTTAATTTACTCAAGGGCTCCTCTCAACTCCCTCCTCAAGTTTGCTATTTTCGTCATGTCTCTCGACCTGAGTTTCAAAATCTTGATTTTTTAATTCCATATCATAGCTAGCGTTTCAAGCTTCGATTTGCATGTTTGAACACAAAAATCTGATATCACACGAGCCAGGTATGAACATTTTAATTTCTTAAGGGCTCCTCTCAAGTCCCTCCTCAAGTTTGCTATTTTCGTCATGTCTCTCGACCTGAGTTTCAAAATCTTGATTTTTTAATTCCATATCATACCTCACGTAGTTGGCTTCGATTCGCATGTTTGAACACAAAAATCCCTCCTCTAGTTTGCTATTTTCGTCATGTCTCTCGACCTGAGTTTGAAATTCTTGATTTTTTAATTCCATATCATAGCTAGCGTTGTTAGCTTCGATTTGCATGTTTGAACACAAAAATCCGATATCACACGAGCCAGGTATGAACATTTTAATTTACTCAAGGGCTCCTCTCAACTCCCTCCTCAAGTTTGCTATTTTCGTCATGTATCTCGACCTGAGTTTGAAATTCTTGATTTTTTAATTCCATATCATAGCTAGCGTTGTTAGCTTCGATTTGCATGTTTGAACACAAAAATCCGATATCACACGACCCAGGTATGAACATTTTAATTTACTCAAGGGCTGTTCTCAACTCACTCCTCAAATTTGCTATTTTCGTCATGTCTCTCGACCTGAGTTTCAAAATCTTGATTTTTTAATTCCATATCATAGCTCGCGTTGTTGGCTTCGATTCGCATGTTTGAACACAAAAATCCCATATCACACGAGCTAGGTATGAACATTTTAATTTACTCAAGGGCTGTTCTCAACTCCGTCCTCAAGTTTGCTATTTTCGTCATGTCTCTCGACCTGGGTTTCAAAATCTTGATTTTTTAATTGCATATGATAGCTAGCGTTGTTGGCTTCGATTTGCATGTTTGAACACAAAAATCCGATATCACACGAGCCAGGTATGAACATTTTAATTTACTCAAGGGCTCCTCTCAACTCCCTCCTGAAGTTTGCTATTTTCGTCATGTCTCTCGACCTGAGTTTCAAAATCTTGATTTTTTAATTCCATATCATAGCTAGCGTTTCAAGCTTCGATTTGCATGTTTGAACACAAAAATCCGATATCACACGAGCCAGGTATGAACATTTTAATTTCTTAAGGGCTCCTCTCAAGTCCCTCCTCAAGTTTGCTATTTTCGTCATGTATCTCGACCTGAGTTTGAAATTCTTGATTTTTTAATTCCATATCATAGCTAGCGTTGTTAGCTTCGATTTGCATGTTTGAACACAAAAATCCGATATCACACGAGCCAGGTATGAACATTTTAATTTACTCAAGGGCTGTTCTCAACTCACTCCTCAAATTTGCTATTTTCGTCATGTCTCTCGACCTGAGTTTCAAAATCTTGATTTTTTAATTCCATATCATAGCTCGCGTTGTTGGCTTCGATTCGCATGTTTGAACACAAAAATCCGATATCACACGAGCCAGGTATGAACATTTTAATTTACTCAAGGGCTGTTCTCAACTCCGTCCTCAAGTTTGGTATTTTCGTCATGTCTCTCGACCTGGGTTTCAAAATCTTGATTTTGTAATTGCATATGATAGCTAGCGTTGTTGGCTTCGATTCGCATGTTTGAACACAAAAATCCGATATCACACGACCCAGGTATGAACATTTTAATTTACTCAAGGGCTGTTCTCAACTCACTCCTCAAATTTGCTATTTTCGTCATGTCTCTCGACCTGAGTTTCAAAATCTTGATTTTTTAATTCCATATCATAGCTCGCGTTGTTGGCTTCGATTCGCATGTTTGAACACAAAAATCCCATATCACACGAGCCAGGTATGAACATTTTAATTTACTCAAGGGCTGTTCTCAACTCCGTCCTCAAGTTTGCTATTTTCGTCATGTCTCTCGACCTGGGTTTCAAAATCTTGATTTTTTAATTGCATATGATAGCTAGCGTTGTTGGCTTCGATTTGCATGTTTGAACACAAAAATCCGATATCACACGAGCCAGGTATGAACATTTTAATTACTTAAGGGCTCCTCTCAACTCCCTCCTCAAGTTTGCTATTTTCGTCATGTCTCTCGACCTGAGTTTCAAAATCTTGATTTTTTAATTCCATATCATACCTCACGTAGTTGCCTTCGATTCGCATGTTTGAACACAAAAATCCGATATCACACGAGCCAGGTATGAACATTTTAATTACTTAAGGGCTCCTCTCAACTCCCTCCTCAAGTTTGCTATTTTCGTCATGTCTCTCGACCTGAGTTTCAAAATCTTGATTTTTTAATTCCATATCATAGCTAGCGTTGTTAGCTTCGATTCGCATGTTTGAAAACAAAAATCCGATATCACACGAGCCAGGTATGAACATTTTAATTTACTCAAGCGCTGTTCTCAACTCACTCCTCAAATTTGCTATTTTCGTCATGTCTCTCGACCTGAGTTTCAAAGTCTTTATTTTATAATTCCATATCATAGCTCGCGTTGTTGGCTTCGATTCGCATGTTTGAACACAAAAATCCGATATCACACGAGCCAGGTATGAACATTTTAATTTACTCAAGGGCTCCTCTCAACTCCCTCCTCAAGTTTGCTATTTTCGTCATGTCTCTCGACCTGAGCTTCAAAATCTTGATTTTTTAATTCCATATCATAGCTCGCGTTGTTGGCTTCGATTCGCATGTTTGAACACAAAAATCCGATATCACACGAGCCAGGTATGAACATTTTAATTTACTCAAGGGCTCCTCTCAACTCCCTCCTCAAGTTTGCTATTTTCGTCATGTCTCTCGACCTGAGCTTCAAAATCTTGATTTTTTAATTCCATATCATAGCTCGCGTTGTTGGCTTCGATTCGCATGTTTGAACACAAAAATCCGATATCACACGAGCCAGGTATGAACATTTTAATTTACTCAAGGGCTCCTCTCAACTCCCTCCTCAAGTTTGCTATTTTCGTCATGTCTCTCGACCTGAGCTTCAAAATCTTGATTTTTTAATTCCATATCATAGCTCGCGTTGTTGCCTTCGATTCGCATGTTTGAACACAAAAATCCGATATCACAAGAGCCAGGTATGAACATTTTAATTTACTCAAGGGCTCCTCTCAATTCCCTCCTCAAGTTTGCTATTTTCGTCATGTCTCTCGACCTGAGTTTGAAATTCTTGATTTTTTAATTCCATATCATAGCTAGCGTTTCAAGCTTCGATATGCATGTTTGAACACAAAAATCCGATATCACACGAGCCAGGTATGAACATTTTAATTTACTCAAGGGCTCCTCTCAACTCCCTCCTCAAATTTGCTATTTTCGTCATGTCTCTCGACCTGAGTTTCAAAATCTTGATTTTTTAATTCCATATCATAGCTAGCGTTGTTAGCTTCGATTTGCATGTTTGAACACAAAAATCCGATATCACACGAGCCAGGTATGAACATTTTAATTTACTCAAGGGCTCCTCTCAACTCCCTCCTCAAGTTTGCTATTTTCGTCATGTCTCTCGACCTGAGTTTCAAATTCTTGATTTTTTAATTCCATATCATAGCTAGCATCGTTAGCTTCGATTTGCATGTTTGAACACAAAAATCCGATATCACACGACCCAGGTATGAACATTTTAATCTACTCAAGGGCTCCTCTCAACTCCCTCCTCAAGTTTGCTATTTTCGTCATGTTTAATTCTATATCATAGCTAGCGTTTCAAGCTTCGATTTGCATGTTTGAACACAAAAATCCGATATCACACGAGCCAGGTATGAACATTTTAATTTACTCAAGGGCTCCTCTCAACTCCCTCCTCAAGTTTGCTATTTTCGTCATGTCTCTCGACCTGAGTTTCAAAATCTTGATTTTTTAATTCCATATCATACCTCACGTAGTTGGCTTCGATTCGCATGTTTGAACACAAAAATCCGATATCACACGAGCCAGGTATGAACATTTTAATTACTTAAGGGCTCCTCTCAACTCCCTCCTCAAGTTTGCTATTTTCGTCATGTCTCTCGACCTGAGTTTAAAAATCTTGATTTTTTAATTCCATATCATAGCTAGCGTTGTTAGCTTCGATTCGCATGTTTGAAAACAAAAATCCGATATCACACGAGCCAGGTATGAACATTTTAATTTACTCAAGGGCTCCTCTCAACTCCCTCCTCAAGTTTGCTATTTTCGTCATGTCTCTCGACCTGAGTTTAAAAATCTTGATTTTTTAATTCCATATCATAGCTAGCGTTTCAAGCTTCGATTTGCATGTTTGAACACAAAAATCCGAGATCACACGAGCCAGGTATGAATATTTTAATTTACTCAAGGGCTCCTCTCAACTCCCTCCTCAAGTTTGCTATTTTCTTCATGTCTCTCGACCTGAGCTTCAAAATCTTGATTTTTTAATTCCATATCATAGCTCGCGTTGTTGGCTTCGATTCGCATGTTTGAACACAAAAATCCGATATCACACGAGCCAGGTATGAACATTTTAATTTACTCAAGGGCTCCTCTCAACTCCCTCCTCAAGTTTGCTATTTTCGTCATGTCTCTCGACCTGAGCTTCAAAATCTTGATTTTTTAATTCCATATCATAGCTCGCGTTGTTGGCTTCGATTCGCATGTTTGAACACAAAAATCCGATATCACAAGAGCCAGGTATGAACATTTTAATTTACTCAAGCGCTCCTCTCAATTCCCTCCTCAAGTTTGCTATTTTCGTCATGTCTCTCGACCTGAGTTTGAAATTCTTGATTTTTTAATTCCATATCATAGCTAGCGTTTCAAGCTTCGATATGCATGTTTGAACACAAAAATCCGATATCACACGAGCCAGGTATGAACATTTTAATTTACTCAAGGGCTCCTCTCAACTCCCTCCTCAAATTTGCTATTTTCGTCATGTCTCTCGACCTGAGTTTCAAAATCTTGATTTTTTAATTCCATATCATAGCTAGCGTTGTTAGCTTCGATTTGCATGTTTGAACACAAAAATCCGATATCACACGAGCCAGGTATGAACATTTTAATTTACTCAAGGGCTCCTCTCAACTCCCTCCTCAAGTTTGCTATTTTCGTCATGTCTCTCGACCTGAGTTTCAAATTCTTGATTTTTTAATTCCATATCATAGCTAGCATCGTTAGCTTCGATTTGCATGTTTGAACACAAAAATCCGATATCACACGACCCAGGTATGAACATTTTAATCTACTCAAGGGCTCCTCTCAACTCCCTCCTCAAGTTTGCTATTTTCGTCATGTTTAATTCTATATCATAGCTAGCGTTTCAAGCTTCGATTTGCATGTTTGAACACAAAAATCCGATATCACACGAGCCAGGTATGAACATTTTAATTTACTCAAGGGCTCCTCTCAACTCCCTCCTCAAGTTTGCTATTTTCGTCATGTCTCTCGACCTGAGTTTCAAAATCTTGATTTTTTAATTCCATATCATACCTCACGTAGTTGGCTTCGATTCGCATGTTTGAACACAAAAATCCGATATCACACGAGCCAGGTATGAACATTTTAATTACTTAAGGGCTCCTCTCAACTCCCTCCTCAAGTTTGCTATTTTCGTCATGTCTCTCGACCTGAGTTTAAAAATCTTGATTTTTTAATTCCATATCATAGCTAGCGTTGTTAGCTTCGATTCGCATGTTTGAAAACAAAAATCCGATATCACACGAGCCAGGTATGAACATTTTAATTTACTCAAGGGCTCCTCTCAACTCCCTCCTCAAGTTTGCTATTTTCGTCATGTCTCTCGACCTGAGTTTAAAAATCTTGATTTTTTAATTCCATATCATAGCTAGCGTTGTTGGCTTCGATTTGCATGTTTGAACACAAAAATCCGATATCACACGAGCCAGGTATGAATATTTTAATTTACTCAAGGGCTCCTCTCAACTCCCTCCTCAAGTTTGCTATTTTCGTCATGTCTCTCGACCTGAGTTTGAAATTCTTGATTTTTTAATTCCATATGATAGCTAGCGTTTCAAGCTTCGATTCGCATGTTTGAACACAAAAATCCGATATCACACGAGCCAGGTATGAACATTTTAATTTACTCAAGGGCTCCTCTCAACTCCCTCCTCAAATTTGCTATTTTCGTCATGTCTCTCGACCTGAGTTTCAAAATCTTGATTTTTTAATTCCATATCATAGCTAGCGTTGTTAGCTTCGATTTGCATGTTTGAACACAAAAATCCGATATCACACGAGCCAGGTATGAACATTTTAATTTACTCAAGGGCTCCTCTCAACTCCCTCCTCAAGTTTGCTATTTTCGTCATGTCTCTCGACCTGAGTTTCAAATTCTTGATTTTTTAATTCCATATCATAGCTAGCGTTTCAAGCTTCGATTCGCATGTTTGAACACAAAAATCCGATATCACACGAGCCAGGTATGAACATTTTAATTTACTCAAGGGCTCCTCTCAACTCCCTCCTCAAGTTTGCTATTTTCGTCATGTCTCTCAACCTGAGTTTGAAATTCTTGATTTTTTAATTCCATATCATAGCTAGCGTTTCAAGCTTCGATTTGCATGTTTGAACACAAAAATCCGATATCACACGAGCCAGGTATGAACATTTTAATTTACTCAAGGGCTCCTCTCAACTCCCTCCTCAAGTTTGCTATTTTCGTCATGTCTCTCGACCTGAGCTTCAAAATCTTGATTTTTTAATTCCATATCATACCTCACGTAGTTGGCTTCGATTCGCATGTTTGAACACAAAAATCCCTCCTCTAGTTTGCTATTTTCGTCATGTCTCTCGACCTGAGTTTGAAATTCTTGATTTTTTAATTCCATATCATAGCTAGCGTTGTTAGCTTCGATTTGCATGTTTGAACACAAAAATCCGATATCACACGAGCCAGGTATGAACATTTTAATTTACTCAAGGGCTGTTCTCAACTCACTCCTCAAGTTTGCTATTTTCGTCATGTCTCTCGACCTGAGTTTGAAATTCTTGATTTTTTAATTCCATATCATAGCTCACGTAGTTGGCTTCGATTCGCATGTTTGAACACAAAAATCCGATATCACACGAGCCAGGTATGAACATTTTAATTTACTCAAGGGCTCCTCTCAACTCCCTCCTCAAGTTTGCTATTTTCGTCATGTCTCTCGACCTGAGTTTCAAAATCTTGATATTTTAATTCCATATCATAGCTAGCGTTTCAAGCTTCGATTCGCATGTTTGAACACAAAAATCCGATATCACACGAGCCAGGTATGAACATTTTAATTTACTCAAGGGCTCCTCTCAACTCCCTCCTCAAGTTTGCTATTTTCTTCATGTCTCTCGACCTGAGTTTTAAAATCTTGATTTTTTAATTCCATATCATAGCTAGCGTTTCAAGCTTCGATTCGCATGTTTGAACACAAAAATCCGATATCACACGAGCCAGGTATGAACATTTTAATTTACTCAAGGGCTCCTCTCAACTCCCTCCTCAAGTTTGCTATTTTCGTCATGTCTCTCGACCTGAGTTTCAAAATCTTGATTTTTTAATTCCATATCATACCTCACGTAGTTGGCTTCGATTCGCATGTTTGAAGACAAAAATCCGATATCACACGAGCCAGGTATGAACATTTTAATTACTTAAGGGCTCCTCTCAACTCCCTCCTCAAGTTTGCTATTTTCGTCATGTCTCTCGACCTGAGTTTCAAAATCTTGATTTTTTAATTCCCTATCATAGCTAGCGTTTCAAGCTTCGATTCGCATGTTTGAACACAAAAATCCGATATCACACGAGCCAGGTATGAACATTTTAATTTACTCAAGGGCTGTTCTCAACTCCGTCCTCAAGTTTGCTATTTTCGTCATGTCTCTGGACCTGAGTTTCAAAATATTGATTTTTTAATTCCATATCATAGCTAGCGTTTCAAGCTTCGATTTGCATGTTTGAACACAAAAATCCGATATCACACGACCCAGGTATGAACATTTTAATTTACTCAAGGGCTCCTCTCAACTCCCTCCTCAAGTTTGCTATTTTCGTCATGTCTCTCGACCTGAGTTTCAAAATCTTGATTTTTTAATTCCATATCATAGCTAGCGTTTCAAGCTTCGATTTGCATGTTTGAACACAAAAATCCGATATCACACGAGCCAGGTATGAACATTTTAATTTACTCAAGGGCTCCTCTCAACTCCCTCCTCAAGTTTGCTATTTTCGTCATATCTCTCGACCTGAGTTTCAAAATCTTGATTTTTTAATTCCATATCATAGCTAGCGTTTCAAGCTTCGATTCGCATGTTTGAACACAAAAATCCGATATCACACGAGCCAGGTATGAACATTTTAATTTACTCAAGGGCTCCTCTCAACTCCCTCCTCAAGTTTGCTATTTTCTTCATGTCTCTCGACCTGAGTTTTAAAATCTTGATTTTTTAATTCCATATCATAGCTAGCGTTTCAAGCTTCGATTTGCATGTTTGAACACAAAAATCCGATATCACACGAGCCAGGTATGAACATTTTAATTTACTCAAGGGCTCCTCTCAACTCCCTCCTCAAGTTTGCTATTTTCGTCATGTCTCTCGACCTGAGTTTCAAAATCTTGATTTTTTAATTCCATATCATACCTCACGTAGTTGGCTTCGATTCGCATGTTTGAAGACAAAAATCCGATATCACACGAGCCAGGTATGAACATTTTAATTACTTAAGGGCTCCTCTCAACTCCCTCCTCAAGTTTGCTATTTTCGTCATGTCTCTCGACCTGAGTTTCAAAATCTTGATTTTTTAATTCCCTATCATAGCTAGCGTTTCAAGCTTCGATTCGCATGTTTGAACACAAAAATCCGATATCACACGAGCCAGGTATGAACATTTTAATTTACTCAAGGGCTGTTCTCAACTCCGTCCTCAAGTTTGCTATTTTCGTCATGTCTCTGGACCTGAGTTTCAAAATATTGATTTTTTAATTCCATATCATAGCTAGCGTTTCAAGCTTCGATTTGCATGTTTGAACACAAAAATCCGATATCACACGACTCAGGTATGAACATTTTAATTTACTCAAGGGCTCCTCTCAACTCCCTCCTCAAGTTTGCTATTTTCGTCATGTCTCTCGACCTGAGTTTCAAAATCTTGATTTTTTAATTCCATATCATAGCTAGCGTTTCAAGCTTCGATTTGCATGTTTGAACACAAAAAACCGATATCACACGAGCCAGGTATGAACATTTTATTTTACTCAAGGGCTCCTCTCAACTCCCTCCTCAAGTTTGCTATTTTCGTCATGTCTCTCGACCTGAGTTTCAAAATCTTGATTTTTTAATTCCATATCATAGCTAGCGTTTCAAGCTTCGATTCGCATGTTTGAACACAAAAATCCGATATCACACGAGCCAGGTATGAACATTTTAATTTACTCAAGGGCTCCTCTCAACTCCCTCCTCAAGTTTGCTATTTTCTTCATGTCTCTCGACCTGAGTTTTAAAATCTTGATTTTTTAATTCCATATCATAGCTAGCGTTTCAAGCTTCGATTTGCATGTTTGAACACAAAAATCCGATATCACACGACCCAGGTATGAACATTTTAATCTACTCAAGGGCTCCTCTCAACTCCCTCCTCAAGTTTGCTATTTTCGTCATGTCTCTCGACCTGAGTTTCAAAATCTTGATTTTTTAATTCCATATCATACCTCACGTAGTTGGCTTCGATTCGCATGTTTGAACACAAAAATCCGATATCACACGAGCCAGGTATGAACATTTTAATTACTTAAGGGCTCCTCTCAACTCCCTCCTCAAGTTTGCTATTTTCGTCATGTCTCTCGACCTGAGTTTCAAAATCTTGATTTTTTAATTCCATATCATAGCTAGCGTTGTTAGCTTCGATTCGCATGTTTGAAAACAAAAATCCGATATCACACGAGCCAGGTATGAACATTTTAATTTACTCAAGGGCTGTTCTCAACTCACTCCTCAAATTTGCTATTTTCGTCATGTCTCTCGACCTGAGTTTCAAAATCTTGATTTTTTAATTCCATATCATAGCTCGCGTTGTTGGCTTCGATTCGCATGTTTGAACACAAAAATCCGATATCACACGAGCCAGGTATGAACATTTTAATTTACTCAAGGGCTCCTCTCAACTCCCTCCTCAAGTTTGCTATTGTCATCATGTATCTCGACCTGAGTTTGAAATTCTTGATTTTTTAATTCCATATCATAGCTAGCGTTGTTAGCTTCGATTTGCATGTTTGAACACAAAAATCCGATATCACACGACCCAGGTATGAACATTTTAATCTACTCAAGGGCTCCTCTCAACTCCCTCCTCAAGTTTGCTATTTTCGTCATGTATCTCGACCTGAGTTTCAAATTCTTGATTTTTTAATTCCATATCATAGCTAGCGTTTCAAGCTTCGATTCGCATGTTTGAACACAAAAATCCGATATCACACGACCCAGGTATGAACATTTTAATCTACTCAAGGGCTCCTCTCAACTCCCTCCTCAAGTTTGCTATTTTCGTCATGTCTCTCGACCTGAGTTTCAAAATCTTGATTTTTTAATTCCATATCATAGCTAGCGTTTCAAGCTTCGATTTACATGTTTGAACACAAAAATCCGATATCACACGAGCCAGGTATGAACATTTTAATTTACTCAAGGGCTCCTCTCAACTCCCTCCTCAAGTTTGCTATTTTCGTCATGTCTCTCGACCTGAGTTTCAAAATCTTGATTTTTTAATTCCATATCATAGCTAGCGTTTCAAGCTTCGATTTGCATGTTTGAACACAAAAATCCGATATCACACGAGCCAGGTATGAACATTTTAATTTCTTAAGGGCTCCTCTCAAGTCCCTCCTCAAGTTTGCTATTTTCGTCATGTATCTCGACCTGAGTTTGAAATTCTTGATTTTTTAATTCCATATCATAGCTAGCGTTGTTAGCTTCGATTTGCATGTTTGAACACAAAAATCCGATATCACACGAGCCAGGTATGAACATTTTAATTTACTCAAGGGCTCCTCTCAACTCCCTCCTCAAGTTTGCTATTTTCGTCATGTCTCTCGACCTGAGTTTCAAAATCTTGATTTTTTAATTCCATATCATAGCTAGCGTTTCAAGCTTCGATTTGCATGTTTGAACACAAAAATCTGATATCACACGAGCCAGGTATGAACATTTTAATTTCTTAAGGGCTCCTCTCAAGTCCCTCCTCAAGTTTGCTATTTTCGTCATGTCTCTCGACCTGAGTTTCAAAATCTTGATTTTTTAATTCCATATCATACCTCACGTAGTTGGCTTCGATTCGCATGTTTGAACACAAAAATCCCTCCTCTAGTTTGCTATTTTCGTCATGTCTCTCGACCTGAGTTTGAAATTCTTGATTTTTTAATTCCATATCATAGCTAGCGTTGTTAGCTTCGATTTGCATGTTTGAACACAAAAATCCGATATCACACGAGCCAGGTATGAACATTTTAATTTACTCAAGGGCTCCTCTCAACTCCCTCCTCAAGTTTGCTATTTTCGTCATGTATCTCGACCTGAGTTTGAAATTCTTGATTTTTTAATTCCATATCATAGCTAGCGTTGTTAGCTTCGATTTGCATGTTTGAACACAAAAATCCGATATCACACGACCCAGGTATGAACATTTTAATTTACTCAAGGGCTGTTCTCAACTCACTCCTCAAATTTGCTATTTTCGTCATGTCTCTCGACCTGAGTTTCAAAATCTTGATTTTTTAATTCCATATCATAGCTCGCGTTGTTGGCTTCGATTCGCATGTTTGAACACAAAAATCCCATATCACACGAGCTAGGTATGAACATTTTAATTTACTCAAGGGCTGTTCTCAACTCCGTCCTCAAGTTTGCTATTTTCGTCATGTCTCTCGACCTGGGTTTCAAAATCTTGATTTTTTAATTGCATATGATAGCTAGCGTTGTTGGCTTCGATTTGCATGTTTGAACACAAAAATCCGATATCACACGAGCCAGGTATGAACATTTTAATTTACTCAAGGGCTCCTCTCAACTCCCTCCTCAAGTTTGCTATTTTCGTCATGTCTCTCGACCTGAGTTTCAAAATCTTGATTTTTTAATTCCATATCATAGCTAGCGTTTCAAGCTTCGATTTGCATGTTTGAACACAAAAATCCGATATCACACGAGCCAGGTATGAACATTTTAATTTCTTAAGGGCTCCTCTCAAGTCCCTCCTCAAGTTTGCTATTTTCGTCATGTATCTCGACCTGAGTTTGAAATTCTTGATTTTTTAATTCCATATCATAGCTAGCGTTGTTAGCTTCGATTTGCATGTTTGAACACAAAAATCCGATATCACACGAGCCAGGTATGAACATTTTAATTTACTCAAGGGCTGTTCTCAACTCACTCCTCAAATTTGCTATTTTCGTCATGTCTCTCGACCTGAGTTTCAAAATCTTGATTTTTTAATTCCATATCATAGCTCGCGTTGTTGGCTTCGATTCGCATGTTTGAACACAAAAATCCGATATCACACGAGCCAGGTATGAACATTTTAATTTACTCAAGGGCTGTTCTCAACTCCGTCCTCAAGTTTGGTATTTTCGTCATGTCTCTCGACCTGGGTTTCAAAATCTTGATTTTGTAATTGCATATGATAGCTAGCGTTGTTGGCTTCGATTCGCATGTTTGAACACAAAAATCCGATATCACACGACCCAGGTATGAACATTTTAATTTACTCAAGGGCTGTTCTCAACTCACTCCTCAAATTTGCTATTTTCGTCATGTCTCTCGACCTGAGTTTCAAAATCTTGATTTTTTAATTCCATATCATAGCTCGCGTTGTTGGCTTCGATTCGCATGTTTGAACACAAAAATCCCATATCACACGAGCCAGGTATGAACATTTTAATTTACTCAAGGGCTGTTCTCAACTCCGTCCTCAAGTTTGCTATTTTCGTCATGTCTCTCGACCTGGGTTTCAAAATCTTGATTTTTTAATTGCATATGATAGCTAGCGTTGTTGGCTTCGATTTGCATGTTTGAACACAAAAATCCGATATCACACGAGCCAGGTATGAACATTTTAATTTACTCAAGGGCTCCTCTCAACTCCCTCCTCAAGTTTGCTATTTTCGTCATGTCTCTCGACCTGAGTTTCAAAATCTTGATTTTTTAATTCCATATCATAGCTAGCCTTTTAAGCTTCGATTTGCATGTTTGAACACAAAAATCCGATATCACACGAGCCAGGTATGAACATTTTAATTTCTTAAGGGCTCCTCTCAAGTCCCTCCTCAAGTTTGCTATTTTCGTCATGTATCTCGACCTGAGTTTGAAATTCTTGATTTTTTAATTCCATATCATAGCTAGCGTTGTTAGCTTCGATTTGCATGTTTGAACACAAAAATCCGATATCACACGACCCAGGTATGAACATTTTAATTTACTCAAGGGCTGTTCTCAACTCACTCCTCAAATTTGCTATTTTCGTCATGTCTCTCGACCTGAGTTTCAAAATCTTGATTTTTTAATTCCATATCATAGCTCGCGTTGTTGGCTTCGATTCGCATGTTTGAACACAAAAATCCGATATCACACGAGCCAGGTATGAACATTTTAATTTACTCAAGGGCTGTTCTCAACTCCGTCCTCAAGTTTGGTATTTTCGTCATGTCTCTCGACCTGGGTTTCAAAATCTTGATTTTTTAATTGCATATGATAGCTAGCGTTGTTGGCTTCGATTTGCATGTTTGAACACAAAAATCCGATATCACACGAGCCAGGTATGAACATTTTAATTTACTCAAGGGCTCCTCTCAACTCCCTCCTCAAGTTTGCTATTTTCGTCATGTCTCTCGACCTGAGTTTCAAAATCTTGATTTTTTAATTCCATATCATAGCTAGCGTTGTTAGCTTTGATTCGCATGTTTGAACACAAAAATCCGATATCACACGAGCCAGGTATGAACATTTTAATTTACTCAAGGGCTGTTCTCAACTCACTCCTCAAATTTGGTAATTTCGTCATGTCTCTCGACCTGGGTTTCAAAATCTTGATTTTTTAATTCCATATCATAGCTCGCGTTGTTAGCTTCGATTTGCATGTTTGAACACAAAAATCCGATATCACACGACCCAGGTATGAACATTTTAATTTACTCAAGGGCTGTTCTCAACTCACTCCTCAAATTTGCTATTTTCGTCATGTCTCTCGACCTGAGTTTCAAAATCTTGATTTTTTAATTCCATATCATAGCTCGCGTTGTTGGCTTCGATTCGCATGTTTGAACACAAAAATCCGATATCACACGAGCCAGGTATGAACATTTTAATTTACTCAAGGGCTCCTCTCAACTCCCTCCTCAAGTTTGCTATTTTCGTCATGTCTCTCGACCTGGGTTTCAAAATCTTGATTTTTTAATTGCATATGATAGCTAGCGTTGTTGGCTTCGATTTGCATGTTTGAACACAAAAATCCGATATCACACGAGCCAGGTATGAACATTTTAATTTACTCAAGGGCTCCTCTCAACTCCCTCCTCAAGTTTGCTATTTTCGTCATGTCTCTCGACCTGAGTTTCAAAATCTTGATTTTTTAATTCCATATCATAGCTAGCGTTTCAAGCTTCGATTTGCATGTTTGAACACAAAAATCCGATATCACACGAGCCAGGTATGAACATTTTAATTTACTCAAGGGCTCCTCTCAACTCCCTCCTCAAGTTTGCTATTTTCGTCATGTCTCTCGACCTGAGTTTTAAAATCTTGATTTTTTAATTCCATATCATACCTCAGGTAGTTGGATTCGATTCGCATGTTTGAACACAAAAATCCGATATCACACGAGCCAGGTATGAACATTTTAATTTACTCAAGGGCTCCTCTCAACTCCCTCCTCAAGTTTGCTATTTTCGTCATGTCTCTCGACCTGAGCTTCAAAATCTTGATTTTTTAATTCCATATCATAGCTCGCGTTGTTGGCTTCGATTCGCATGTTTGAACACAAAAATCCGATATCACACGAGCCAGGTATGAACATTTTAATTTACTCAAGGGCTCCTCTCAACTCCCTCCTCAAGTTTGCTATTTTCGTCATGTCTCTCGACCTGGGTTTCAAAATCTTGATTTTTTAATTGCATATGATAGCTAGCGTTGTTGGCTTCGATTTGCATGTTTGAACACAAAAATCCGATATCACACGAGCCAGGTATGAACATTTTAATTTACTCAAGGGCTCCTCTCAACTCCCTCCTCAAGTTTGCTATTTTCGTCATGTCTCTCGACCTGAGTTTCAAAATCTTGATTTTTTAATTCCATATCATAGCTAGCGTTTCAAGCTTCGATTTGCATGTTTGAACACAAAAATCCGATATCACACGAGCCAGGTATGAACATTTTAATTTCTTAAGGGCTCCTCTCAAGTCCCTCCTCAAGTTTGCTATTTTCGTCATGTCTCTCGACCTGAGTTTCAAAATCTTGATTTTTTAATTCCATATCATACCTCACGTAGTTGGCTTCGATTCGCATGTTTGAACACAAAAATCCCTCCTCTAGTTTGCTATTTTCGTCATGTCTCTCGACCTGAGTTTGAAATTCTTGATTTTTTAATTCCATATCATAGCTAGCGTTGTTAGCTTCGATTTGCATGTTTGAACACAAAAATCCGATATCACACGAGCCAGGTATGAACATTTTAATTTACTCAAGGGCTCCTCTCAACTCCCTCCTCAAGTTTGCTATTTTCGTCATGTATCTCGACCTGAGTTTGAAATTCTTGATTTTTTAATTCCATATCATAGCTAGCGTTGTTAGCTTCGATTTGCATGTTTGAACACAAAAATCCGATATCACACGACCCAGGTATGAACATTTTAATTTACTCAAGGGCTGTTCTCAACTCACTCCTCAAATTTGCTATTTTCGTCATGTCTCTCGACCTGAGTTTCAAAATCTTGATTTTTTAATTCCATATCATAGCTCGCGTTGTTGGCTTCGATTCGCATGTTTGAACACAAAAATCCGATATCACACGAGCCAGGTATGAACATTTTAATTTACTCAAGGGCTCCTCTCAACTCCCTCCTCAAGTTTGCTATTTTCGTCATGTCTCTCGACCTGGGTTTCAAAATCTTGATTTTTTAATTGCATATGATAGCTAGCGTTGTTGGCTTCGATTTGCATGTTTGAACACAAAAATCCGATATCACACGAGCCAGGTATGAACATTTTAATTTACTCAAGGGCTCCTCTCAACTCCCTCCTCAAGTTTGCTATTTTCGTCATGTCTCTCGACCTGAGTTTCAAAATCTTGATTTTTTAATTCCATATCATAGCTAGCGTTTCAAGCTTCGATTTGCATGTTTGAACACAAAAATCCGATATCACACGAGCCAGGTATGAACATTTTAATTTACTCAAGGGCTCCTCTCAACTCCCTCCTCAAGTTTGCTATTTTCGTCATGTCTCTCGACCTGAGTTTCAAAATCTTGATTTTTTAATTCCATATCATACCTCAGGTAGTTGGATTCGATTCGCATGTTTGAACACAAAAATCCGATATCACACGAGCCAGGTATGAACATTTTAATTTACTCAAGGGCTCCTCTCAACTCCCTCCTCAAGTTTGCTATTTTCGTCATGTATCTCGACCTGAGTTTGAAATTCTTGATTTTTTAATTCCATATCATAGCTAGCGTTGTTAGCTTCGATTTGCATGTTTGAACACAAAAATCCGATATCACACGACCCAGGTATGAACATTTTAATTTACTCAAGGGCTGTTCTCAACTCACTCCTCAAATTTGCTATTTTCGTCATGTCTCTCGACCTGAGTTTCAAAATCTTGATTTTTTAATTCCATATCATAGCTCGCGTTGTTGGCTTCGATTCGCATGTTTGAACACAAAAATCCGATATCACACGAGCCAGGTATGAACATTTTAATTTACTCAAGGGCTGTTCTCAACTCCGTCCTCAAGTTTGCTATTTTCGTCATGTCTCTCGACCTGGGTTTCAAAATCTTGATTTTTTAATTGCATATGATAGCTAGCGTTGTTGGCTTCGATTTGCATGTTTGAACACAAAAATCCGATATCACACGAGCCAGGTATGAACATTTTAATTTACTCAAGGGCTCCTCTCAACTCCCTCCTCAAGTTTGCTATTTTCGTCATGTCTCTCGACCTGAGTTTCAAAATCTTGATTTTTTAATTCCATATCATAGCTAGCGTTTCAAGCTTCGATTTGCATGTTTGAACACAAAAATCCGATATCACACGACCCAGGTATGAACATTTTAATTTACTCAAGGGCTGTTCTCAACTCACTCCTCAAATTTGCTATTTTCGTCATGTCTCTCGACCTGAGTTTCAAAATCTTGATTTTTTAATTCCATATCATAGCTCGCGTTGTTGGCTTCGATTCGCATGTTTGAACACAAAAATCCGATATCACACGAGCCAGGTATGAACATTTTAATTTACTCAAGGGCTCCTCTCAACTCCCTCCTCAAGTTTGCTATTTTCGTCATGTCTCTCGACCTGGGTTTCAAAATCTTGATTTTTTAATTGCATATGATAGCTAGCGTTGTTGGCTTCGATTTGCATGTTTGAACACAAAAATCCGATATCACACGAGCCAGGTATGAACATTTTAATTTACTCAAGGGCTCCTCTCAACTCCCTCCTCAAGTTTGCTATTTTCGTCATGTCTCTCGACCTGAGTTTCAAAATCTTGATTTTTTAATTCCATATCATAGCTAGCGTTTCAAGCTTCGATTTGCATGTTTGAACACAAAAATCCGATATCACACGAGCCAGGTATGAACATTTTAATTTACTCAAGGGCTCCTCTCAACTCCCTCCTCAAGTTTGCTATTTTCGTCATGTCTCTCGACCTGAGTTTCAAAATCTTGATTTTTTAATTCCATATCATACCTCAGGTAGTTGGATTCGATTCGCATGTTTGAACACAAAAATCCGATATCACACGAGCCAGGTATGAACATTTTAATTTACTCAAGGGCTCCTCTCAACTCCCTCCTCAAGTTTGCTATTTTCGTCATGTATCTCGACCTGAGTTTGAAATTCTTGATTTTTTAATTCCATATCATAGCTAGCGTTGTTAGCTTCGATTTGCATGTTTGAACACAAAAATCCGATATCACACGACCCAGGTATGAACATTTTAATTTACTCAAGGGCTGTTCTCAACTCACTCCTCAAATTTGCTATTTTCGTCATGTCTCTCGACCTGAGTTTCAAAATCTTGATTTTTTAATTCCATATCATAGCTCGCGTTGTTGGCTTCGATTCGCATGTTTGAACACAAAAATCCGATATCACACGAGCCAGGTATGAACATTTTAATTTACTCAAGGGCTGTTCTCAACTCCGTCCTCAAGTTTGGTATTTTCGTCATGTCTCTCGACCTGGGTTTCAAAATCTTGATTTTTTAATTGCATATGATAGCTAGCGTTGTTGGCTTCGATTTGCATGTTTGAACACAAAAATCCGATATCACACGAGCCAGGTATGAACATTTTAATTTACTCAAGGGCTCCTCTCAACTCCCTCCTCAAGTTTGCTATTTTCGTCATGTCTCTCGACCTGAGTTTCAAAATCTTGATTTTTTAATTCCATATCATAGCTAGCGTTTCAAGCTTCGATTTGCATGTTTGAACACAAAAATCTGATATCACACGAGCCAGGTATGAACATTTTAATTACTTAAGGGCTCCTCTCAACTCCCTCCTCAAGTTTGCTATTTTCGTCATGTCTCTCGACCTGAGTTTCAAAATCTTGATTTTTTAATTCCATATCATAGCTAGCGTTGTTAGCTTTGATTCGCATGTTTGAACACAAAAATCCGATATCACACGAGCCAGGTATGAACATTTTAATTTACTCAAGGGCTGTTCTCAACTCACTCCTCAAATTTGGTAATTTCGTCATGTCTCTCGACCTGGGTTTCAAAATCTTGATTTTTTAATTCCATATCATAGCTCGCGTTGTTGGCTTCGATTCGCATGTTTGAACACAAAAATCCGATATCACACGAGCCAGGTATGAACATTTTAATTTACTCAAGGGCTGTTCTCAACTCCGTCCTCAAGTTTGGTATTTTCGTCATGTCTCTCGACCTGGGTTTCAAAATCTTGATTTTTTAATTGCATATGATAGCTAGCGTTGTTGGCTTCGATTTGCATGTTTGAACACAAAAATCCGATATCACACGAGCCAGGTATGAACATTTTAATTTACTCAAGGGCTCCTCTCAACTCCCTCCTCAAGTTTGCTATTTTCGTCATGTCTCTCGACCTGAGTTTCAAAATCTTGATTTTTTAATTCCATATCATAGCTAGCGTTGTGGGCTTCGATTCGCATGTTTGAACACAAAAATCCGATATCACACGAGCCAGGTATGAACATTTTAATTTACTCAAGGGCTCCTCTCAACTCCCTCCTCAAGTTTGCTATTTTCGTCATGTCTCTCGACCTGAGTTTGAAATTCTTGATTTTTTAATTCCATATCATAGCTAGCGTTGTTAGCTTCGATTTGCATGTTTGAACACAAAAATCCGATATCACACGACCCAGGTATGAACATTTTAATTTACTCAAGGGCTGTTCTCAACTCACTCCTCAAATTTGCTATTTTCGTCATGTCTCTCGACCTGAGTTTCAAAATCTTGATTTTTTAATTCCATATCAAAGCTCCGTTGTTGGCTTCGATTCGCATGTTTGAACACAAAAATCCGATATCACACGAGCCAGGTATGAACATTTTAATTTACTCAAGGGCTCCTCTCAACTCCCTCCTCAAGTTTGCTATTTTCGTCATGTCTCTCGACCTGGGTTTCAATATCTTGATTTTTTAATTCCATATCATAGCTAGCGTTGTTGGCTTCGATTCGCATGTTTGAACACAAAAATCCGATATCACACGAGCCAGGTATGAACATTTTAATTTACTCAAGGGCTCCTCTCAACTCCCTCCTCAAGTTTGCTATTTTCGTCATGTCTCTCGACCTGGGTTTCAATATCTTGATTTTTTAATTCCATATGATAGCTGGCGTTGTTGGCTTCGATTCGCATGTTTGAACACAAAAATCCGATATCACACGAGCCAGGTATGAACATTTTAATTTACTCAAGGGCTCCTCTCAACTCCCTCCTCAAGTTTGCTATTTTCGTCATGTCTCTCGACCTGAGTTTGAAATTCTTGATTTTTTAATTCCATATCATAGCTAGCGTTGTTAGCTTCGATTCGCATGTTTGAACACAAAAATCCGATATCACACGAGCCAGGTATGAACATTTTAATTTACTCAAGGGCTGTTCTCAACTCCGTCCTCAAGTTTGGTATTTTCGTCATGTCTCTCGACCTGGGTTTCAAAATCTTGATTTTTTAATTGCATATGATAGCTAGCGTTGTTGGCTTCGATTTGCATGTTTGAACACAAAAATCCGATATCACACGAGCCAGGTATGAACATTTTAATTTACTCAAGGGCTCCTCTCAACTCCCTCCTCAAGTTTGCTATTTTCGTCATGTCTCTCGACCTGAGTTTCAAAATCTTGATTTTTTAATTCCATATCATAGCTAGCGTTGTGGGCTTCGATTCGCATGTTTGAACACAAAAATCCGATATCACACGAGCCAGGTATGAACATTTTAATTTACTCAAGGGCTCCTCTCAACTCCCTCCTCAAGTTTGCTATTTTCGTCATGTCTCTCGACCTGAGTTTGAAATTCTTGATTTTTTAATTCCATATCATAGCTAGCGTTGTTAGCTTCGATTTGCATGTTTGAACACAAAAATCCGATATCACACGACCCAGGTATGAACATTTTAATTTACTCAAGGGCTGTTCTCAACTCACTCCTCAAATTTGCTATTTTCGTCATGTCTCTCGACCTGAGTTTCAAAATCTTGATTTTTTAATTCCATATCAAAGCTCCGTTGTTGGCTTCGATTCGCATGTTTGAACACAAAAATCCGATATCACACGAGCCAGGTATGAACATTTTAATTTACTCAAGGGCTCCTCTCAACTCCCTCCTCAAGTTTGCTATTTTCGTCATGTCTCTCGACCTGGGTTTCAATATCTTGATTTTTTAATTCCATATCATAGCTAGCGTTGTTGGCTTCGATTCGCATGTTTGAACACAAAAATCCGATATCACACGAGCCAGGTATGAACATTTTAATTTACTCAAGGGCTCCTCTCAACTCCCTCCTCAAGTTTGCTATTTTCGTCATGTCTCTCGACCTGGGTTTCAATATCTTGATTTTTTAATTCCATATGATAGCTGGCGTTGTTGGCTTCGATTCGCATGTTTGAACACAAAAATCCGATATCACACGAGCCAGGTATGAACATTTTAATTTACTCAAGGGCTCCTCTCAACTCCCTCCTCAAGTTTGCTATTTTCGTCATGTCTCTCGACCTGAGTTTCAAAATCTTGATTTTTTAATTCCATATCATACCTCACGTAGTTGGCTTCGATTCGCATGTTTGAACACAAAAATCCCTCCTCTAGTTTGCTATTTTCGTCATGTCTCTCGACCTGAGTTTGAAATTCTTGATTTTTTAATTCCATATCATAGCTAGCGTTGTTGGCTTCGATTCGCATGTTTGAACACAAAAATCCGATATCACAGGAGCCAGGTATGAACATTTTAATTTACTCAAGGGCTCCTCTCAACTCCCTCCTCAAGTTTGCTATTTTCGTCATGTATCTCGACCTGAGTTTGAAATTCTTGATTTTTTAATTCCATATCATAGCTAGCGTTGTTAGCTTCGATTTGCATGTTTGAACACAAAAATCCGATATCACACGACCCAGGTATGAACATTTTAATTTACTCAAGGGCTGTTCTCAACTCACTCCTCAA
The DNA here is from genome assembly GCF_043228905.1 of Azolla caroliniana. NCBI lineage: Eukaryota > Viridiplantae > Streptophyta > Polypodiopsida > Salviniales > Salviniaceae > Azolla > Azolla caroliniana. Next base: position 235,594 of record NW_028230467.1, read on the forward strand.
ATTTGCTATTTTCGTCATGTCTCTCGACCTGAGTTTCAAAATCTTGATTTTTTAATTCCATATCATAGCTCGCGTTGTTGGCTTCGATTCGCATGTTTGAACACAAAAATCCGATATCACACGAGCCAGGTATGAACATTTTAATTTACTCAAGGGCTGTTCTCAACTCCGTCCTCAAGTTTGCTATTTTCGTCATGTCTCTCGACCTGGGTTTCAAAATCTTGATTTTTTAATTGCATATGATAGCTAGCGTTGTTGGCTTCGATTTGCATGTTTGAACACAAATATCCGATATCACACGAGCCAGGTATGAACATTTTAATTTACTCCAGGGCTCCTCTCAACTCCCTCCTCAAGTTTGCTATTTTCGTCATGTCTCTCGACCTGAGTTTCAAAATCTTGATTTTTTAATTCCATATCATAGCTAGCGTTTCAAGCTTCGATTTGCATGTTTGAACACAAAAATCTGATATCACACGAGCCAGGTATGAACATTTTAATTACTTAAGGGCTCCTCTCAACTCCCTCCTCAAGTTTGCTATTTTCGTCATGTCTCTCGACCTGAGTTTCAAAATCTTGATTTTTTAATTCCATATCATAGCTAGCGTTGTTAGCTTTGATTCGCATGTTTGAACACAAAAATCCGATATCACACGAGCCAGGTATGAACATTTTAATTTACTCAGGGCTGTTCTCAACTCACTCCTCAAATTTGGTAATTTCGTCATGTCTCTCGACTTGGGTTTCAAAATCTTGATTTTTTAATTCCATATCATACCTAGCGTTGTTGGCTTCGATTCGCATGTTTGAACACAAAAATCCGATATCACACGAGCCAGGTATGAACATTTTAATTTACTCAAGGGCTCCTCTCAACTCCCTCCTCAAGTTTGCTATTTTCGTCATGTCTCTCGACCTGAGTTTCAAAGTCTTGATTTTTTAATTCCATATCATAGCTAGCGTTGTTGGCTTCGATTCGCATGTTTGAACACAAAAATCCGATATCACACGAGCCAGGTATGAACATTTTAATTTACTCAAGGGCTCCTCTCAACTCCCTCCTCAAGTTTGCTATTTTCGTCATGTCTCTCGACCTGAGTTTGAAATTCTTGATTTTTTAATTCCATATCATAGCTAGCGTTGTTAGCTTCGATTTGCATGTTTGAACACAAAAATCCGATATCACACATCCCAGGTATGAACATTTTAATTTACTCAAGGGCTGTTCTCAACTCACTCCTCAAATTTGCTATTTTCGTCATGTCTCTCGACCTGAGTTTCAAAATCTTGATTTTTTAATTCCATAACAAAGCTCGCGTTGTTGGCTTCGATTCGCATGTTTGAACACAAAAATCCGATATCACACGAGCCAGGTATGAACATTTTAATTTACTCAAGGGCTCCTCTCAACTCCCTCCTCAAGTTTGCTATTTTCGTCATGTCTCTCGACCTGAGTTTCAAAATCTTGATTTTTTAATTCCATGTCATAGCTAGCGTTTCAAGCTTCGATTTGCATGTTTGAACACAAAAATCTGATATCACACGAGCCAGGTATGAACATTTTAATTACTTAAGGGCTCCTCTCAACTCCCTCCTCAAGTTTGCTATTTTCGTCATGTCTCTCGACCTGAGTTTCAAAATCTTGATTTTTTAATTCCATATCATACCTCAGGTAGTTGGATTCGATTCGCATGTTTGAACACAAAAATCCGATATCACACGAGCCAGGTATGAACATTTTAATTTACTCAAGGGCTCCTCTCAACTCCCTCCTCAAGTTTGCTATTTTCGTCATGTCTCTCGACCTGAGTTTCAAAATCTTGATTTTTTAATTCCATATCATAGCTAGCGTTTCAAGCTTCGATTTGCATGTTTGAACACAAAAATCTGATATCACACGAGCCAGGTATGAACATTTTAATTACTTAAGGGCTCCTCTCAACTCCCTCCTCAAGTTTGCTATTTTCGTCATGTCTCTCGACCTGAGTTTCAAAATCTTGATTTTTTAATTCCATATCATACCTCAGGTAGTTGGATTCGATTCGCATGTTTGAACACAAAAATCCGATATCACACGAGCCAGGTATGAACATTTTAATTTACTCAAGGGCTCCTCTCAACTCCCTCCTCAAGTTTGCTATTTTCGTCATGTATCTCGACCTGAGTTTGAAATTCTTGATTTTTTAATTCCATATCATAGCTAGCGTTGTTAGCTTCGATTTGCATGTTTGAACACAAAAATCCGATATCACACGACCCAGGTATGAACATTTTAATTTACTCAAGGGCTGTTCTCAACTCACTCCTCAAATTTGCTATTTTCGTCATGTCTCTCGACCTGAGTTTCAAAATCTTGATTTTTTAATTCCATATCATAGCTCGCGTTGTTGGCTTCGATTCGCATGTTTGAACACAAAAATCCGATATCACACGAGCCAGGTATGAACATTTTAATTTACTCAAGGGCTGTTCTCAACTCCGTCCTCAAGTTTGCTATTTTCGTCATGTCTCTCGACCTGGGTTTCAAAATCTTGATTTTTTAATTGCATATGATAGCTAGCGTTGTTGGCTTCGATTTGCATGTTTGAACACAAATATCCGATATCACACGAGCCAGGTATGAACATTTTAATTTACTCCAGGGCTCCTCTCAACTCCCTCCTCAAGTTTGCTATTTTCGTCATGTCTCTCGACCTGAGTTTCAAAATCTTGATGTTTTAATTCCATATCATAGCTAGCGTTTCAAGCTTCGATTTGCATGTTTGAACACAAAAATCTGATATCACACGAGCCAGGTATGAACATTTTAATTACTTAAGGGCTCCTCTCAACTCCCTCCTCAAGTTTGCTATTTTCGTCATGTCTCTCGACCTGAGTTTCAAAATCTTGATTTTTTAATTCCATATCATAGCTAGCGTTGTTAGCTTTGATTCGCATGTTTGAACACAAAAATCCGATATCACACGAGCCAGGTATGAACATTTTAATTTACTCAGGGCTGTTCTCAACTCACTCCTCAAATTTGGTAATTTCGTCATGTCTCTCGACCTGGGTTTCAAAATCTTGATTTTTTAATTCCATATCATAGCTAGCGTTGTTGGCTTCGATTCGCATGTTTGAACACAAAAATCCGATATCACACGAGCCAGGTATGAACATTTTAATTTACTCAAGGGCTCCTCTCAACTCCCTCCTCAAGTTTGCTATTTTCGTCATGTCTCTCGACCTGAGTTTCAAAGTCTTGATTTTTTAATTCCATATCATAGCTAGCGTTGTTGGCTTCGATTCGCATGTTTGAACACAAAAATCCGATATCACACGAGCCAGGTATGAACATTTTAATTTACTCAAGGGCTCCTCTCAACTCCCTCCTCAAGTTTGCTATTTTCGTCATGTCTCTCGACCTGAGTTTGAAATTCTTGATTTTTTAATTCCATATCATAGCTAGCGTTGTTAGCTTCGATTTGCATGTTTGAACACAAAAATCCGATATCACACATCCCAGGTATGAACATTTTAATTTACTGAAGGGCTGTTCTCAACTCACTCCTCAAATTTGCTATTTTCGTCATGTCTCTCGACCTGAGTTTCAAAATCTTGATTTTTTAATTCCATAACAAAGCTCGCGTTGTTGGCTTCGATTCGCATGTTTGAACACAAAAATCCGATATCACACGAGCCAGGTATGAACATTTTAATTTACTCAAGGGCTCCTCTCAACTCCCTCCTCAAGTTTGCTATTTTCGTCATGTCTCTCGACCTGAGTTTCAAAATCTTGATTTTTTAATTCCATGTCATAGCTAGCGTTTCAAGCTTCGATTTGCATGTTTGAACACAAAAATCTGATATCACACGAGCCAGGTATGAACATTTTAATTACTTAAGGGCTCCTCTCAACTCCCTCCTCAAGTTTGCTATTTTCGTCATGTCTCTCGACCTGAGTTTCAAAATCTTGATTTTTTAATTCCATATCATACCTCAGGTAGTTGGATTCGATTCGCATGTTTGAACACAAAAATCCGATATCACACGAGCCAGGTATGAACATTTTAATTTACTCAAGGGCTCCTCTCAACTCCCTCCTCAAGTTTGCTATTTTCGTCATGTATCTCGACCTGAGTTTGAAATTCTTGATTTTTTAATTCCATATCATAGCTAGCGTTGTTAGCTTCGATTTGCATGTTTGAACACAAAAATCCGATATCACACGACCCAGGTATGAACATTTTAATTTACTCAAGGGCTGTTCTCAACTCACTCCTCAAATTTGCTATTTTCGTCATGTCTCTCGACCTGAGTTTCAAAATCTTGATTTTTTAATTCCATATCATAGCTCGCGTTGTTGGCTTCGATTCGCATGTTTGAACACAAAAATCCGATATCACACGAGCCAGGTATGAACATTTTAATTTACTCAAGGGCTGTTCTCAACTCCGTCCTCAAGTTTGCTATTTTCGTCATGTCTCTCGACCTGGGTTTCAAAATCTTGATTTTTTAATTGCATATGATAGCTAGCGTTGTTGGCTTCGATTTGCATGTTTGAACACAAATATCCGATATCACACGAGCCAGGTATGAACATTTTAATTTACTCCAGGGCTCCTCTCAACTCCCTCCTCAAGTTTGCTATTTTCGTCATGTCTCTCGACCTGAGTTTCAAAATCTTGATTTTTTAATTCCATATCATAGCTAGCGTTTCAAGCTTCGATTTGCATGTTTGAACACAAAAATCTGATATCACACGAGCCAGGTATGAACATTTTAATCACTTAAGGGCTCCTCTCAACTCCCTCCTCAAGTTTGCTATTTTCGTCATGTATCTCGACCTGAGTTTGAAATTCTTGATTTTTTAATTCCATATCATAGCTAGCGTTGTTAGCTTCGATTTGCATGTTTGAACACAAAAATCCGATATCACACGACCCAGGTATGAACATTTTAATTTACTCAAGGGCTGTTCTCAACTCACTCCTCAAATTTGCTATTTTCGTCATGTCTCTCGACCTGAGTTTCAAAATCTTGATTTTTTAATTCCATATCATAGCTAGCGTTGTTGGCTTCGATTCGCATGTTTGAACACAAAAATCCGATATCACACGAGCCAGGTATGAACATTTTAATTTACTCAAGGGCTCCTCTCAACTCCCTCCTCAAGTTTGCTATTTTCGTCATGTCTCTCGACCTGAGTTTGAAATTCTTGATTTTTTAATTCCATATCATAGCTAGCGTTGTTAGCTTCGATTTGCATGTTTGAACACAAAAATCCGATATCACACGACCCAGGTATGAACATTTTAATTTACTCAAGGGCTGTTCTCAACTCACTCCTCAAATTTGCTATTTTCGTCATGTCTCTCGACCTGAGTTTCAAAATCTTGATTTTTTAATTCCATATCAAAGCTCCGTTGTTGGCTTCGATTCGCATGTTTGAACACAAAAATCCGATATCACACGAGCCAGGTATGAACATTTTAATTTACTCAAGGGCTCCTCTCAACTCCCTCCTCAAGTTTGCTATTTTCGTCATGTCTCTCGACCTGGGTTTCAATATCTTGATTTTTTAATTCCATATGATAGCTAGCGTTGTTGGCTTCGATTCGCATGTTTGAACACAAAAATCCGATATCACACGAGCCAGGTATGAACATTTTAATTTACTCAAGGGCTCCTCTCAACTCCCTCCTCAAGTTTGCTATTTTCGTCATGTCTCTCGACCTGGGTTTCAATATCTTGATTTTTTAATTCCATATGATAGCTGGCGTTGTTGGCTTCGATTCGCATGTTTGAACACAAAAATCCGATATCACACGAGCCAGGTATGAACATTTTAATTTACTCAAGGGCTGTTCTCAACTCACTCCTCAAATTTGCTATTTTCGTCATGTCTCTCGACCTGGGTTTCAATATCTTGATTTTTTAATTCCATATGATAGCTAGCGTTGTTGGCTTCGATTCGCATGTTTGAACACAAAAATCCCATATCACACGAGCCAGGTATGAACATTTTAATTTACTCAAGGGCTGTTCTCAACTCCGTCCTCAAGTTTGCTATTTTCGTCATGTCTCTCGACCTGGGTTTCAAAATCTTGATTTTTTAATTCCATATGATAGCTAGCGTTGTTGGCTTTGATTCGCATGTTTGAACACAAAAATCCGATATCACACGAGCCAGGTATGAACATTTTAATTTACTCAAGGGCTCCTCTCAACTCCCTCCTCAAGTTTGCTATTTTCGTCATGTCTCTCGACCTGAGTTTCAAAATCTTGATTTTTTAATTCCATATCATAGCTAGCGTTTCAAGCTTCGATTTGCATGTTTGAACACAAAAATCTGATATCACACGAGCCAGGTATGAACATTTTAATTACTTAAGGGCTCCTCTCAACTCCCTCCTCAAGTTTGCTATTTTCGTCATGTCTCTCGACCTGAGTTTCAAAATCTTGATTTTTTAATTCCATATCATACCTCAGGTAGTTGGATTCGATTCGCATGTTTGAACACAAAAATCCGATATCACACGAGCCAGGTATGAACATTTTAATTTACTCAAGGGCTCCTCTCAACTCCCTCCTCAAGTTTGCTATTTTCGTCATGTATCTCGACCTGAGTTTGAAATTCTTGATTTTTTAATTCCATATCATAGCTAGCGTTGTTAGCTTCGATTTGCATGTTTGAACACAAAAATCCGATATCACACGACCCAGGTATGAACATTTTAATTTACTCAAGGGCTGTTCTCAACTCACTCCTCAAATTTGCTATTTTCGTCATGTCTCTCGACCTGAGTTTCAAAATCTTGATTTTTTAATTCCATATCATAGCTCGCGTTGTTGGCTTCGATTCGCATGTTTGAACACAAAAATCCGATATCACACGAGCCAGGTATGAACATTTTAATTTACTCAAGGGCTGTTCTCAACTCCGTCCTCAAGTTTGCTATTTTCGTCATGTCTCTCGACCTGGGTTTCAAAATCTTGATTTTTTAATTGCATATGATAGCTAGCGTTGTTGGCTTCGATTTGCATGTTTGAACACAAATATCCGATATCACACGAGCCAGGTATGAACATTTTAATTTACTCCAGGGCTCCTCTCAACTCCCTCCTCAAGTTTGCTATTTTCGTCATGTCTCTCGACCTGAGTTTCAAAATCTTGATTTTTTAATTCCATATCATAGCTAGCGTTTCAAGCTTCGATTTGCATGTTTGAACACAAAAATCTGATATCACACGAGCCAGGTATGAACATTTTAATTACTTAAGGGCTCCTCTCAACTCCCTCCTCAAGTTTGCTATTTTCGTCATGTCTCTCGACCTGAGTTTCAAAATCTTGATTTTTTAATTCCATATCATAGCTAGCGTTGTTAGCTTTGATTCGCATGTTTGAACACAAAAATCCGATATCACACGAGCCAGGTATGAACATTTTAATTTACTCAAGGGCTGTTCTCAACTCACTCCTCAAATTTGGTAATTTCGTCATGTCTCTCGACCTGGGTTTCAAAATCTTGATTTTTTAATTCCATATCATAGCTAGCGTTGTTGGCTTCGATTCGCATGTTTGAACACAAAAATCCGATATCACACGAGCCAGGTATGAACATTTTAATTTACTCAAGGGCTCCTCTCAACTCCCTCCTCAAGTTTGCTATTTTCGTCATGTCTCTCGACCTGAGTTTCAAAGTCTTGATTTTTTAATTCCATATCATAGCTAGCGTTGTTGGCTTCGATTCGCATGTTTGAACACAAAAATCCGATATCACACGAGCCAGGTATGAACATTTTAATTTACTCAAGGGCTCCTCTCAACTCCCTCCTCAAGTTTGCTATTTTCGTCATGTCTCTCGACCTGAGTTTGAAATTCTTGATTTTTTAATTCCATATCATAGCTAGCGTTGTTAGCTTCGATTTGCATGTTTGAACACAAAAATCCGATATCACACATCCCAGGTATGAACATTTTAATTTACTCAAGGGCTGTTCTCAACTCACTCCTCAAATTTGCTATTTTCCTCATGTCTCTCGACCTGAGTTTCAAAATCTTGATTTTTTAATTCCATAACAAAGCTCGCGTTGTTGGCTTCGATTCGCATGTTTGAACACAAAAATCCGATATCACACGAGCCAGGTATGAACATTTTAATTTACTCAAGGGCTCCTCTCAACTCCCTCCTCAAGTTTGCTATTTTCGTCATGTCTCTCGACCTGGGTTTCAAAATCTTGATTTTTTAATTGCATATGATAGCTAGCGTTGTTGGCTTCGATTCGCATGTTTGAACACAAAAATCCGATATCACACGAGCCAGGTATGAACATTTTAATTTACTCAAGGGCTCCTCTCAACTCCCTCCTCAAGTTTGCTATTTTCGTCATGTCTCTCGACCTGAGTTTCAAAATCTTGATTTTTTAATTCCATATCATAGCTCGCGTTGTTGGCTTCGATTCGCATGTTTGAACACAAAAATCCGATATCACACGAGCCAGGTATGAACATTTTAATTTACTCAAGGGCTCCTCTCAACTCCCTCCTCAAGTTTGCTATTTTCGTCATGTATCTCGACCTGAGTTTGAAATTTTTGATTTTTTAATTCCATATCATAGCTAGCGTTGTTAGCTTCGATTTGCATGTTTCAACACAAAAATCCGATATCACACGACCCAGGTATGAACATTTTAATCTACTCAAGGGCTCCTCTCAACTCCCTCCTCAAGTTTGCTATTTTCGTCATGTCTCTCGACCTGAGTTTGAAATTCTTGATTTTTTAATTCCATATCATACCTCCCGTAGTTGGGTTCGATTCGCATGTTTGAACACAAAAATCCGATATCACACGACCCAGGTATGAACATTTTAATTTACTCAAGGGCTCCTCTCAACTCCCTCCTCAAGTTTGCTATTTTCGTCATGTCTCTCGACCTGAGTTTTAAAATCTTGATTTTTTAATTCCATATGATAGCTAGCGTTGTTGGCTTCGATTCGCATGTTTGAACACAAAAATCCGATATCACACGAGCCAGGTATGAACATTTTAATTTACTCAAGGGCTGTTCTCAACTCCGTCCTCAAGTTTGCTATTTTCGTCATGTCTCTGGACCTGGGTTTCAAAATCTTGATTTTTTAATTGCATATGATAGCTAGCGTTGTTGGCTTCGATTTGCATGTTTGAACACAAAAATCCGATATCACACGAGCCAGATATGAACATTTTAATTTACTCAAGGGCTCCTCTCAACTCCCTCCTCAAGTTTGCTATTTTCGTCATGTCTCTCGACCTGAGTTTCAAAATCTTGATTTTTTAATTCCATATCATAGCTAGCGTCGTTAGCTTCGATTTGCATGTTTGAACACAAAAATCCGATATCACACGACCCAGGTATGAACATTTTAATTTACTCAAGGGCTGTTCTTAACTCACTCCTCAAATTTGCTATTTTCGTCATGTCTCTCGACCTGAGTTTCAAAATCTTGATTTTTTAATTCCATATCAAAGCTCGCGTTGTTGGCTTCGATTCGCATGTTTGAACACAAAAATCCGATATCACACGAGCCAGGTATGAACATTTTAATTTACTCAAGGGCTCCTCTCAACTCCCTCCTCAAGTTTGCTATTTTCGTCATGTCTCTCGACCTGGGTTTCAATATCTTGATTTTTTAATTCCATATGATAGCTAGCGTTGTTGGCTTCGATTCGCATGTTTGAACACAAAAATCCGATATCACACGAGCCAGGTATGAACATTTTAATTTACTCAAGGGCTCCTCTCAACTCCCTCCTCAAGTTTGCTATTTTCGTCATGTCTCTAGACCTGAGTTTCGAAATCTTGATTTTTTAATTCCATATCATAGCTAGCGTTTCAAGCTTCGATTTGCATGTTTGAACACAAAAATCCGATATCACACGAGCCAGGTATGAACATTTTAATTTACTCAAGGGCTCCTCTCAACTCCCTCCTCAAGTTTGCTATTTTCGTCATGTCTCTCGACCTGAGTTTCAAAATCTTGATTTTTTAATTCCATATCATAGCTAGCGTTTCAAGCTTCGATTTGCATGTTTGAACACAAAAATCGGATATCACACGAGCCAGGTATGAACATTTTAATTTACTCAAGGGCTCCTCTCAACTCCCTCCTCAAGTTTGCTATTTTCGTCATGTCTCTCGACCTGAGTTTCAAAATCTTGATTTTTTAATTCCATATCATACCTCAGGTAGTTGGCTTCGATTCGCATGTTTGAACACAAAAATCCGATATCACACGAGCCAGGTATGAACATTTTAATTTACTCAAGGGCTCCTCTCAACTCCCTCCTCAAGTTTGCTATTTTCGTCATGTATCTCGACCTGAGTTTGAAATTCTTGATTTTTTAATTCCATATCATAGCTAGCGTTGTTAGCTTCGATTTGCATGTTTGAACACAAAAATCCGATATCACACGAGCCAGGTATGAACATTTTAATTTACTCAAGGGCTGTTCTCAACTCACTCCTCAAATTTGCTATTTTCGTCATGTCTCTCGACCTGAGTTTCAAAATCTTGATTTTTTAATTCCATATCATAGCTCGCGTTGTTGGGTTCGATTCGCATGTTTGAACACAAAAATCCGATATCACACGAGCCAGGTATGAACATTTTAATTTACTCAAGGGCTGTTCTGAACTCCGTCCTCAAGTTTGCTATTTTCTTCATGTCTCTCGACCTGGGTTTCAAAATCTTGATTTTTTAATTGCATATGATAGCTAGCGTTGTTGGCTTCGATTTGCATGTTTGAACACAAAAATCCGATATCACACGAGCCAGGTATGAACATTTTAATTTACTCAAGGGCTCCTCTCAACTCCCTCCTCAAGTTTGCTATTTTCGTCATGTCTCTCGACCTGAGTTTCAAAATCTTGATTTTTTAATTCCATATCATAGCTAGCGTTTCAAGCTTCGATTTGCATGTTAGAACACAAAAATCCGATATCACACGAGCCAGGTATGAACATTTTAATTACTTAAGGGCTCCTCTCAACTCCCTCCTCAAGTTTGCTATTTTCGTCATGTCTCTCGACCTGAGTTTCAAAATCTTGATTTTTTAATTCCATATCATAGCTAGCGTTGTTAGCTTTGATTCGCATGTTTGAACACAAAAATCCGATATCATACGAGCCAGGTATGAACATTTTAATTTACTCAAGGGCTGTTCTCAACTCACTCCTCAAATTTGGTAATTTCGTCATGTCTCTCGACCTGGGTTTCAAAATCTTGATTTTTTAATTCCATATCATAGCTAGCGTTGTTGGCTTCGATTCGCATGTTTGAACACAAAAATCCGATATCACACGAGCCAGGTATGAACATTTTAATTTACTCAAGGGCTCCTCTCAACTCCCTCCTCAAGTTTGCTATTTTCGTCATGTCTCTCGACCTGAGTTTCAAAATGTTGATTTTTTAATTCCATATCATAGCTAGCGTTGTTGGCTTCGATTCGCATGTTTGAACACAAAAATCCGATATCACACGAGCCATGTATGAACATTTTAATTTACTGAAGGGCTCCTCTCAACTCCCTCCTCAAGTTTGCTATTTTCGTCATGTATCTCGACCTGAGTTTGAAATTCTTGATTTTTTAATTCCATATCATAGCTAGCGTTGTTAGCTTCGATTTGCATGTTTGAACACAAAAATCCGATATCACACGACCCAGGTATGAACATTTTAATTTACTCAAGGGCTGTTCTTAACTCACTCCTCAAATTTGCTATTTTCGTCATGTCTCTCGACCTGAGTTTCAAAATCTTGATTTTTTAATTCCATATCAAAGCTCGCGTTGTTAGCTTTGATTCGCATGTTTGAACACAGAAATCCGATATCATACGAGCCAGGTATGAACATTTTAATTTACTCAAGGGCTGTTCTCAACTCACTCCTCAAATTTGGTAATTTCGTCATGTCTCTCGACCTGGGTTTCAAAATCTTGATTTTTTAATTCCATATCATAGCTAGCGTTGTTGGCTTCGATTCGCATGTTTGAACACAAAAATCCGATATCACACGAGCCAGGTATGAACATTTTAATTTACTCAAGGGCTCCTCTCAACTCCCTCCTCAAGTTTGCTATTTTCGTCATGTCTCTCGACCTGAGTTTCAAAATCTTGATTTTTTAATTCCATATCATAGCTAGCGTTGTTGGTTTCGATTCGCATGTTTGAACACAAAAATCCGATATCACACGAGCCAGGTATGAACATTTTAATTTACTCAAGGGCTCCTCTCAACTCCCTCCTCAAGTTTGCTATTTTCGTCATGTATCTCGACCTGAGTTTGAAATTCTTAATTTTTTAATTCCATATCATAGCTAGCGTTGTTAGCTTCGATTTGCATGTTTGAACACAAAAATCCGATATCACACGACCCAGGTATGAACATTTTAATTTACTCAAGGGCTGTTCTTAACTCACTCCTCAAATTTGCTATTTTCGTCATGTCTCTCGACCTGAGTTTCAAAATCTTGATTTTTTAATTCCATATCAAAGCTCGCGTTGTTGGCTTCGATTCGCATGTTTGAACACAAAAATCCGATATCACACGAGCCAGGTATGAACATTTTAATTTACTCAAGGGCTCCTCTCAACTCCCTCCTCAAGTTTGCTATTTTCGTCATGTCTCTCGACCTGGGTTTCAATATCTTGATTTTTTAATTCCATATGATAGCTAGCGTTGTTGGCTTCGATTCGCATGTTTGAACACAAAAATCCGATATCACACGAGCCAGGTATGAACATTTTAATTTACTCAAGGGCTCCTCTCAACTCCCTCCTCAAGTTTGCTATTTTCGTCATGTCTCTCGACCTGAGTTTCAAAATCTTGATTTTTTAATTCCATATCATAGCTAGCGTTTCAAGCTTCGATTTGCATGTTTGAACACAAAAATCCGATATCACACGAGCCAGGTATGAACATTTTAATTTACTCAAGGGCTCCTCTCAACTCCCTCCTCAAGTTTGCTATTTTCGTCATGTCTCTCGACCTGAGTTTCAAAATCTTGATTTTTTAATTCCATATCATACCTCACGTAGTTGGCTTCGATTCGCATGTTTGAACACAAAAATCCGATATCACACGAGCCAGGTATGAACATTTTAATTACTTAAGGGCTCCTCTCAACTCCCTCCTCAAGTTTGCTATTTTCGTCATGTCTCTCGACCTGAGTTTCAAAATCTTGATTTTTTAATTCCATATCATACCTCACGTAGTTGGCTTCGATTCGCATGTTTGAACACAAAAATCCGATATCACACGAGCCAGGTATAAACATTTTAATTTACTCAAGGGCTCCTCTCAACTCCCTCCTCAAGTTTGCTATTTTCGTCATGTATCTCGACCTGAGTTTGAAATTCTTGATTTTTTAATTCCATATCATAGCTAGCGTTGTTAGCTTCGATTTGCATGTTTGAACACAAAAATCCGATATCACACGACCCAGGTATGAACATTTTAATTTACTCAAGGGCTGTTCTCAACTCACTCCTCAAATTTGCTATTTTCGTCATGTCTCTCGACCTGAGTTTCAAAATCTTGATTTTTTAATTCCATATCATAGCTCGCGTTGTTGGCTTCGATTCGCATGTTTGAACACAAAAATCCGATATCACACGAGCCAGGTATGAACATTTTAATTTACTCAAGGGCTGTTCTCAACTCCGTCCTCAAGTTTGCTATTTTCGTCATGTCTCTCGACCTGGGTTTCAAAATCTTGATTTTTTAATTGCATATGATAGCTAGCGTTGTTGGCTTCGATTTGCATGTTTGAACACAAAAATCCGATATCACACGAGCCAGATATGAACATTTTAATTTACTCAAGGGCTCCTCTCAACTCCCTCCTCAAGTTTGCTATTTTCGTCATGTCTCTCGACCTGAGTTTCAAAATCTTGATTTTTTAATTCCATATCATAGCTAGCGTTTCAAGCTTCGATTTGCATGTTTGAACACAAAAATCCGATATCACACGAGCCAGGTATGAACATTTTAATTACTTAAGGGCTCCTCTCAACTCCCTCCTCAAGTTTGCTATTTTCGTCATGTCTCTCGACCTGAGTTTCAAAATCTTGATTTTTTAATTCCATATCATACCTCACGTAGTTGGCTTCGATTCGCATGTTTGAACACAAAAATCCCTCCTCTAGTTTGCTATTTTCGTCATGTCTCTCGACCTGAGTTTGAAATTCTTGATTTTTTAATTCCATACCATAGCTAGCGTTGTTAGCTTCGATTTGCATGTTTGAACACAAAAATCCGATATCACACGAGCCAGGTATGAACATTTTAATTTACTCAAGGGCTCCTCTCAACTCCCTCCTCAAGTTTGCTATTTTCGTCATGTATCTCGACCTGAGTTTGAAATTCTTGATTTTTTAATTCCATATCATAGCTAGCGTTGTTAGCTTCGATTTGCATGTTTGAACACAAAAATCCGATATCACACGACCCAGGTATGAACATTTTAATCTACTCAAGGGCTCCTCTCAACTCCCTCCTCAAGTTTGCTATTTTCGTCATGTCTCTCGACCTGAGTTTCAAAATCTTGATTTTTTAATTCCATATCATACCTCACGTAGTTGGCTTCGATTCGCATGTTTGAACACAAAAATCCGATATCACACGAGCCAGGTATGAACATTTTAATTACTTAAGGGCTCCTCTCAACTCCCTCCTCAAGTTTGCTATTTTCGTCATGTCTCTCGACCTGAGTTTGAAATTCTTGATTTTTTAATTCCATATCATAGCTAGCGTTGTTAGCTTCGATTTGCATGTTTGAACACAAAAATCCGATATCACACGACCCAGGTATGAACATTTTAATTTACTCAAGGGCTCCTCTCAACTCCCTCCTCAAGTTTGCTATTTTCGTCATGTCTCTCGACCTGAGTTTCAAAATCTTGATTTTTTAATTCCATATCATACCTCACGTAGTTGGCTTCGATTCGCATGTTTGAACACAAAAATCCGATATCACACGAGCCAGGTATGAACATTTTAATTACTTAAGGGCTGTTCTCAACTCCCTCCTCAAGTTTGCTATTTTCGTCATGTCTCTCGACCTGGGTTTCAATATCTTGATTTTTTAATTCCATATGATAGCTAGCGTTGTTGGCTTCGATTCGCATGTTTGAACACAAAAATCCGATATCACACGAGCCAGGTATGAACATTTTAATTTACTCAAGGGCTCCTCTCAACTCCCTCCTCAAGTTTGCTATTTTCGTCATGTCTCTCGACCTGGGTTTCAATATCTTGATTTTTTAATTCCATATGATAGCTAGCGTTGTTGGCTTCGATTCGCATGTTTGAACACAAAAATCCGATATCACACGAGCCAGGTATGAACATTTTAATTTACTCAAGGGCTCCTCTCAACTCCCTCCTCAAGTTTGCTATTTTCGTCATGTCTCTCGACCTGAGTTTCAAAATCTTGATTTTTTAATTCCATATCATAGCTAGCGTTTCAAGCTTCGATTTGCATGTTTGAACACAAAAATCCGATATCACACGAGCCAGGTATGAACATTTTAATTTACGCAAGGGCTCCTCTCAACTCCCTCCTCAAGTTTGCTATTTTCGTCATGTCTCTCGACCTGAGTTTCAAAATCTTGATTTTTTAATTCCATATCATACCTCACGTAGTTGGCTTCGATTCGCATGTTTGAACACAAAAATCCGATATCACACGAGCCAGGTATGAACATTTTAATTTACTCAAGGGCTCCTCTCAACTCCCTCCTCAAGTTTGCTATTTTCGTCATGTCTCTCGACCTGAGTTTCAAAATCTTGATTTTTTAATTCCATATCATACCTCACGTAGTTGGCTTCGATTCGCATGTTTGAACACAAAAATCCGATATCACACGAGCCAGGTATGAACATTTTAATTTACTCAAGGGCTCCTCTCAACTCCCTCCTCAAGTTTGCTATTTTCGTCATGTATCTTGACCTGAGTTTGAAATTCTTGATTTTTTAATTCCATATCATAGCTAGCGTTGTTAGCTTCGATTTGCATGTTTGAACACAAAAATCCGATATCACACGACCCAGGTATGAACATTTTAATTTACTCAAGGGCTGTTCTCAACTCACTCCTCAAATTTGCTATTTTCGTCATGTCTCTCGACCTGAGTTTCAAAATCTTGATTTTTTAATTCCATATCATAGCTCGCGTTGTTGGCTTCGATTCGCATGTTTGAACACAAAAATCCGATATCACACGAGCCAGGTATGAACATTTTAATTTACTGAAGGGCTCCTCTCAACTCCCTCCTCAAGTTTGCTATTTTCGTCATGTATCTCGACCTGAGTTTGAAATTCTTAATTTTTTAATTCCATATCATAGCTAGCGTTGTTAGCTTCGATTTGCATGTTTGAACACAAAAATCCGATATCACACGACCCAGGTATGAACATTTTAATTTACTCAAGGGCTGTTCTTAACTCACTCCTCAAATTTGCTATTTTCGTCATGTCTCTCGACCTGAGTTTCAAAATCTTGATTTTTTAATTCCATATCAAAGCTCGCGTTGTTGGCTTCGATTCGCATGTTTGAACACAAAAATCCGATATCACACGAGCCAGGTATGAACATTTTAATTTACTCAAGGGCTCCTCTCAACTCCCTCCTCAAGTTTGCTATTTTCGTCATGTCTCTCGACCTGGGTTTCAATATCTTGATTTTTTAATTCCATATGATAGCTAGCGTTGTTGGCTTCGATTCGCATGTTTGAACACAAAAATCCGATATCACACGAGCCAGGTATGAACATTTTAATTACTTAAGGGCTCCTCTCAACTCCCTCCTCAAGTTTGCTATTTTCGTCATGTCTCTCGACCTGAGTTTCAAAATCTTGATTTTTTAATTCCATATCATAGCTAGCGTTTCAAGCTTCGATTTGCATGTTTGAACACAAAAATCCGATATCACACGAGCCAGGTATGAACATTTTAATTTACTCAAGGGCTCCTCTCAACTCCCTCCTCAAGTTTGCTATTTTCGTCATGTCTCTCGACCTGAGTTTCAAAATCTTGATTTTTTAATTCCATATCATACCTCACGTAGTTGGCTTCGATTCGCATGTTTGAACACAAAAATCCGATATCACACGAGCCAGGTATGAACATTTTAATTACTTAAGGGCTCCTCTCAACTCCCTCCTCAAGTTTGCTATTTTCGTCATGTCTCTCGACCTGAGTTTGAAATTCTTGATTTTTTAATTCCATATCATAGCTAGCGTTGTTAGCTTCGATTTGCATGTTTGAACACAAAAATCCGATATCACACGACCCAGGTATGAACATTTTAATTTACGCAAGGGCTCCTCTCAACTCCCTCCTCAAGTTTGCTATTTTCGTCATGTCTCTCGACCTGAGTTTCAAAATCTTGATTTTTTAATTCCATATCATACCTCACGTAGTTGGCTTCGATTTGCATGTTTGAACACAAAAATCCGATATCACACGAGCCAGGTATGAACATTTTAATTTACTCAAGGGCTCCTCTCAACTCCCTCCTCAAGTTTGCTATTTTCGTCATGTATCTCGACCTGAGTTTGAAATTCTTGATTTTTTAATTCCATATCATAGCTAGCGTTGTTAGCTTCGATTTGCATGTTTGAACACAAAAATCCGATATCACACGAGCCAGGTATGAACATTTTAATCTACTCAAGGGCTCCTCTCAACTCCCTCCTCTAGTTTGCTATTTTCGTCATGTCTCTCGACCTGACTTTGAAATTCTTGATTTTTTAATTCCATATCATAGCTAGCGTTGTTAGCTTCGATTTGCATGTTTGAACACAAAAATCCGATATCACACGAGCCAGGTATGAACATTTTAATTTACTCAAGGGCTCCTCTCAACTCCCTCCTCAAGTTTGCTATTTTCGTCATGTATCTCGACCTGAGTTTGAAATTCTTGATTTTTTAATTCCATATAATAGCTAGCGTTGTTAGCTTCGATTTGCATGTTTGAACACAAAAATCCGATATCACACGACCCAGGTATGAACATTTTAATCTACTCAAGGGCTCCTCTCAACTCCCTCCTCAAGTTTGCTATTTTCGTCATGTATCTCGACCTAAGTTTGAAATTCTTGATTTTTTAATTCCATATCATAGCTAGCGTTGTTAGCTTCGATTTGCATGTTTAAACACAAAAATCCGATATCACACGACCCAGGTATGAACATTTTAATCTACTCAAGGGCTCCTCTCAACTCCCTCCTCAAGTTTGCTATTTTCGTCATGTCTCTCGACCTGAGTTTCAAAATCTTGATTTTTTAATTCCATATCATAGCTAGCGTTTCAAGCTTCGATTTGCATGTTTGAACACAAAAATCCGATATCACACGAGCCAGGTATGAACATTTTAATTTACTCAAGGGCTCCTCTCAACTCCCTCCTCAAGTTTGCTATTTTCGTCATGTCTCTCGACCTGAGTTTCAAAATCTTGATTTTTTAATTCCATATCATAGCTAGCGTTTCAAGCTTCGATTTGCATGTTTGAACACAAAAATCGGATATCACACGAGCCAGGTATGAACATTTTAATTTACTCAAGGGCTCCTCTCAACTCCCTCCTCAAGTTTGCTATTTTCGTCATGTCTCTCGACCTGAGTTTCAAAATCTTGATTTTTTAATTCCATATCATACCTCAGGTAGTTGGCTTCGATTCGCATGTTTGAACACAAAAATCCGATATCACACGAGCCAGGTATGAACATTTTAATTTACTCAAGGGCTCCTCTCAACTTCCTCCTCAAGTTTGCTATTTTCGTCATGTATCTCGACCTGAGTTTGAAATTCTTGATTTTTTAATTCCATATCATAGCTAGCGTTGTTAGCTTCGATTTGCATGTTTGAACACAAAAATCCGATATCACACGACCCAGGTATGAACATTTTAATTTACTCAAGGGCTGTTCTCAACTCACTCCTCAAATTTGCTATTTTCGTCATGTCTCTCGACCTGAGTTTCAAAATCTTGATTTTTTAATTCCATATCATAGCTCGCGTTGTTGGCTTCGATTCGCATGTTTGAACACAAAAATCCGATATCACACGAGCCAGGTATGAACATTTTAATTTACTCAAGGGCTGTTCTCAACTCCGTCCTCAAGTTTGCTATTTTCGTCATGTCTCTCGACCTGGGTTTCAAAATCTTGATTTTTTAATTGCATATGATAGCTAGCGTTGTTGGCTTCGATTTGCATGTTTGAACACAAAAATCCGATATCACACGAGCCAGGTATGAACATTTTAATTTACTCAAGGGCTCCTCTCAACTCCCTCCTCAAGTTTGCTATTTTCGTCATGTCTCTCGACCTGAGTTTCAAAAACTTGATTTTTTAATTCCATATCATAGCTAGCGTTTCAAGCTTCGATTTGCATGTTAGAACACAAAAATCCGATATCATACGAGCCAGGTATGAACATTTTAATTACTTAAGGGCTCCTCTCAACTCCCTCCTCAAGTTTGCTATTTTCGTCATGTCTCTCGACCTGAGTTTCAAAATCTTGATTTTTTAATTCCATATCATAGCTCGCGTTGTTAGCTTTGATTCGCATGTTTGAACACAAAAATCCGATATCATACGAGCCAGGTATGAACATTTTAATTTACTCAAGGGCTGTTCTCAACTCACTCCTCAAATTTGGTAATTTCGTCATGTCTCTCGACCTGGGTTTCAAAATCTTGATTTTTTAATTCCATATCATAGCTAGCGTTGTTGGCTTCGATTCGCATGTTTGAACACAAAAATCCGATATCACACGAGCCAGGTATGAACATTTTAATTTACTCAAGGGCTCCTCTCAACTCCCTCCTCAAGTTTGCTATTTTCGTCATGTCTCTCGACCTGAGTTTCAAAATCTTGATTTTTTAATTCCATATCATAGCTAGCGTTGTTGGCTTCGATTCGCATGTTTGAACACAAAAATCCGATATCACACGAGCCAGGTATGAACATTTTAATTTACTGAAGGGCTCCTCTCAACTCCCTCCTCAAGTTTGCTATTTTCGTCATGTCTCTCGACCTGAGTTTGAAATTCTTGATTTTTTAATTCCATATCATAGCTAGCGTCGTTAGCTTCGATTTGCATGTTTGAACACAAAAATCCGATATCACACGACCCAGGTATGAACATTTTAATTTACTCAAGGGCTGTTCTTAACTCACTCCTCAAATTTGCTATTTTCGTCATGTCTCTCGACCTGAGTTTCAAAATCTTGATTTTTTAATTCCATATCAAAGCTCGCGTTGTTGGCTTCGATTCGCATGTTTGAACACAAAAATCCGATATCACACGAGCCAGGTATGAACATTTTAATTTACTCAAGGGCTCCTCTCAACTCCCTCCTCAAATTTGCTATTTTCGTCATGTCTCTCGACCTGGGTTTCAATATCTTGATTTTTTAATTCCATATGATAGCTAGCGTTGTTGGCTTCGATTCGCATGTTTGAACACAAAAATCCGATATCACACGAGCCAGGTATGAACATTTTAATTTACTCAAGGGCTCCTCTCAACTCCCTCCTCAAGTTTGCTATTTTCGTCATGTCTCTCGACCTGAGTTTCAAAATCTTGATTTTTTAATTCCATATCATAGCTAGCGTTTCAAGCTTCGATTTGCATGTTTGAACACAAAAATCCGATATCACACGAGCCAGGTATGAACATTTTAATTTACTCAAGGGCTCCTCTCAACTCCCTCCTCAAGTTTGCTATTTTCGTCATGTCTCTCGACCTGAGTTTCAAAATCTTGATTTTTTAATTCCATATCATACCTCACGTAGTTGGCTTCGATTCGCATGTTTGAACACAAAAATCCGATATCACACGAGCCAGGTATGAACATTTTAATTACTTAAGGGCTCCTCTCAACTCCCTCCTCAAGTTTGCTATTTTCGTCATGTCTCTCGACCTGAGTTTGAAATTCTTGATTTTTTAATTCCATATCATAGCTAGCGTTGTTAGCTTCGATTTGCATGTTTGAACACAAAAATCCGATATCACACGAGCCAGGTATGAACATTTTAATTTACTCAAGGGCTCCTCTCAACTCCCTCCTCAAGTTTGCTATTTTCGTCATGTCTCTCGACCTGAGTTTCAAAATCTTGATTTTTTAATTCCATATCATACCTCACGTAGTTGGCTTCGATTCGCATGTTTGAACACAAAAATCCGATATCACACGAGCCAGGTATAAACATTTTAATTTACTCAAGGGCTCCTCTCAACTTCCTCCTCAAGTTTGCTATTTTCGTCATGTATCTCGACCTGAGTTTGAAATTCTTGATTTTTTAATTCCATATCATAGCTAGCGTTGTTAGCTTCGATTTGCATGTTTGAACACAAAAATCCGATATCACACGACCCAGGTATGAACATTTTAATTTACTCAAGGGCTGTTCTCAACTCACTCCTCAAATTTGCTATTTTCGTCATGTCTCTCGACCTGAGTTTCAAAATCTTGATTTTTTAATTCCATATCATAGCTCGCGTTGTTGGCTTCGATTCGCATGTTTGAACACAAAAATCCGATATCACACGAGCCAGGTATGAACATTTTAATTTACTCAAGGGCTGTTCTCAACTCCGTCCTCAAGTTTGCTATTTTCGTCATGTCTCTCGACCTGGGTTTCAAAATCTTGATTTTTTAATTGCATATGATAGCTAGCGTTGTTGGCTTCGATTTGCATGTTTGAACACAAAAATCCGATATCACACGAGCCAGATATGAACATTTTAATTTACTCAAGGGCTCCTCTCAACTCCCTCCTCAAGTTTGCTATTTTCGTCATGTCTCTCGACCTGAGTTTCAAAATCTTGATTTTTTAATTCCATATCATAGCTAGCGTCGTTAGCTTCGATTTGCATGTTTGAACACAAAAATCCGATATCACACGACCCAGGTATGAACATTTTAATTTACTCAAGGGCTGTTCTTAACTCACTCCTCAAATTTGCTATTTTCGTCATGTCTCTCGACCTGAGTTTCAAAATCTTGATTTTTTAATTCCATATCAAAGCTCGCGTTGTTGGCTTCGATTCGCATGTTTGAACACAAAAATCCGATATCACACGAGCCAGGTATGAACATTTTAATTTACTCAAGGGCTCCTCTCAACTCCCTCCTCAAGTTTGCTATTTTCGTCATGTCTCTCGACCTGGGTTTCAATATCTTGATTTTTTAATTCCATATGATAGCTAGCGTTGTTGGCTTCGATTCGCATGTTTGAACACAAAAATCCGATATCACACGAGCCAGGTATGAACATTTTAATTTACTCAAGGGCTCCTCTCAACTCCCTCCTCAAGTTTGCTATTTTCGTCATGTCTCTCGACCTGAGTTTCAAAATCTTGATTTTTTAATTCCATATCATAGCTAGCGTTTCAAGCTTCGATTTGCATGTTTGAACACAAAAATCCGATATCACACAAGCCAGGTATGAACATTTTAATTTACTCAAGGGCTCCTCTCAACTCCCTCCTCAAGTTTGCTATTTTCTTCATGTCTCTCGACCTGAGTTTCAAAATCTTGATTTTTTAATTCCATATCATACCTCACGTAGTTGGCTTCGATTCGCATGTTTGAACACAAAAATCCGATATCACACGAGCCAGGTATGAACATTTTAATTACTTAAGGGCTCCTCTCAACTCCCTCCTCAAGTTTGCTATTTTCGTCATGTCTCTCGACCTGAGTTTGAAATTCTTGATTTTTTAATTCCATATCATAGCTAGCGTTGTTAGCTTCGATTTGCATGTTTGAACACAAAAATCCGATATCACACGAGCCAGGTATGAACATTTTAATTTACTCAAGGGCTCCTCTCAACTCCCTCCTCAAGTTTGCTATTTTCGTCATGTCTCTCGACCTGAGTTTCAAAATCTTGATTTTTTAATTCCATATCATACCTCACGTAGTTGGCTTCGATTCGCATGTTTGAACACAAAAATCCGATATCACACGAGCTAGGTATGAACATTTTAATTTACTCAAGGGCTCCTCTCAACTCCCTCCTCAAGTTTGCTATTTTCGTCATGTATCTCGACCTGAGTTTGAAATTCTTGATTTTTTAATTCCATATCATAGCTAGCGTTGTTAGCTTCGATTTGCATGTTTGAACACAAAAATCCGATATCACACGACCCAGGTATGAACATTTTAATTTACTCAAGGGCTGTTCTCAACTCACTCCTCAAATTTGCTATTTTCGTCATGTCTCTCGACCTGAGTTTCAAAATCTTGATTTTTTAATTCCATATCATAGCTCGCGTTGTTGGCTTCGATTCGCATGTTTGAACACAAAAATCCGATATCACACGAGCCAGGTATGAACATTTTAATTTACTCAAGGGCTGTTCTCAACTCCGTCCTCAAGTTTGCTATTTTCGTCATGTCTCTCGACCTGGGTTTCAAAATCTTGATTTTTTAATTGCATATGATAGCTAGCGTTGTTGGCTTCGATTTGCATGTTTGAACACAAAAATCCGATATCACACGAGCCAGATATGAACATTTTAATTTACTCAAGGGCTCCTCTCAACTCCCTCCTCAAGTTTGCTAATTTCGTCATGTCTCTCGACCTGAGTTTCAAAATCTTGATTTTTTATTTCCATATCATAGCTAGCGTCGTTAGCTTCGATTTGCATGTTTGAACACAAAAATCCGATATCACACGACCCAGGTATGAACATTTTAATTTACTCAAGGGCTGTTCTTAACTCACTCCTCAAATTTGCTATTTTCGTCATGTCTCTCGACCTGAGTTTCAAAATCTTGATTTTTTAATTCCATATCAAAGCTCGCGTTGTTGGCTTCGATTCGCATGTTTGAACACAAAAATCCGATATCACACGAGCCAGGTATGAACATTTTAATTTACTCAAGGGCTCCTCTCAACTCCCTCCTCAAGTTTGCTATTTTCGTCATGTCTCTCGACCTGGGTTTCAATATCTTGATTTTTTAATTCCATATGATAGCTAGCGTTGTTGGCTTCGATTCGCATGTTTGAACACAAAAATCCGATATCACACGAGCCAGGTATGAACATTTTAATTTACTCAAGGGCTCCTCTCAACTCCCTCCTCAAGTTTGCTATTTTCGTCATGTCTCTCGACCTGAGTTTCAAAATCTTGATTTTTTAATTCCATATCATAGCTAGCGTTTCAAGCTTCGATTTGCATGTTTGAACACAAAAATCCGATATCACACGAGCCAGGTATGAACATTTTAATTTACTCAAGGGCTCCTCTCAACTCCCTCCTCAAGTTTGCTATTTTCGTCATGTCTCTCGACCTGAGTTTCAAAATCTTGATTTTTTAATTCCATATCATAGCTAGCGTTTCAAGCTTCGATTTGCATGTTTGAACACAAAAATCGGATATCACACGAGCCAGGTATGAACATTTTAATTTACTCAAGGGCTCCTCTCAACTCCCTCCTCAAGTTTGCTATTTTCGTCATGTCTCTCGACCTGAGTTTCAAAATCTTGATTTTTTAATTCCATATCATACCTCAGGTAGTTGGCTTCGATTCGCATGTTTGAACACAAAAATCCGATATCACACGAGCCAGGTATGAACATTTTAATTACTTAAGGGCTCCTCTCAACTCCCTCCTCAAGTTTGCTATTTTCGTCATGTCTCTCGACCTGAGTTTGAAATTCTTGATTTTTTAATTCCATATCATAGCTAGCGTTGTTAGCTTCGATTTGCATGTTTGAACACAAAAATCCGATATCACACGAGCCAGGTATGAACATTTTAATTTACTCAAGGGCTGTTCTCAACTCCGTCCTCAAGTTTGCTATTTTCGTCATGTCTCTCGACCTGGGTTTCAAAATCTTGATTTTTTAATTCCATATGATAGCTAGCGTTGTTGGCTTCGATTCGCATGTTTGAACACAAAAATCCGATATCACACGAGCCAGGTATGAACATTTTAATTTACTCAAGGGCTCCTCTCAACTCCCTCCTCAAGTTTGCTATTTTCGTCATGTATCTCGACCTGAGTTTGAAATTCTTGATTTTTTAATTCCATATCATAGCTAGCGTCGTTAGCTTCGATTTGCATGTTTGAACACAAAAATCCGATATCACACGACCCAGGTATGAACATTTTAATTTACTCAAGGGCTGTTCTTAACTCACTCCTCAAATTTGCTATTTTCGTCATGTCTCTCGACCTGAGTTTCAAAATCTTGATTTTTTAATTCCATATCAAAGCTCGCGTTGTTGGCTTCGATTCGCATGTTTGAACACAAAAATCCGATATCACACGAGCCAGGTATGAACATTTTAATTTACTCAAGGGCTCCTCTCAACTCCCTCCTCAAGTTTGCTATTTTCGTCATGTCTCTCGACCTGGGTTTCAATATCTTGATTTTTTAATTCCATATGATAGCTAGCGTTGTTGGCTTCGATTCGCATGTTTGAACACAAAAATCCGATATCACACGAGCCAGGTATGAACATTTTAATTTACTCAAGGGCTCCTCTCAACTCCCTCCTCAAGTTTGCTATTTTCGTCATGTCTCTCGACCTGAGTTTCAAAATCTTGATTTTTTAATTCCATATCATAGCTAGCGTTTCAAGCTTCGATTTGCATGTTTGAACACAAAAATCCGATATCACACGAGCCAGGTATGAACATTTTAATTTACTCAAGGGCTCCTCTCAACTCCCTCCTCAAGTTTGCTATTTTCGTCATGTCTCTCGACCTGAGTTTCAAAATCTTGATTTTTTAATTCCATATCATAGCTAGCGTTTCAAGCTTCGATTTGCATGTTTGAACACAAAAATCGGATATCACACGAGCCAGGTATGAACATTTTAATTTACTCAAGGGCTCCTCTCAACTCCCTCCTCAAGTTTGCTATTTTCGTCATGTCTCTCGACCTGAGTTTCAAAATCTTGATTTTTTAATTCCATATCATACCTCAGGTAGTTGGCTTCGATTCGCATGTTTGAACACAAAAATCCGATATCACACGAGCCAGGTATGAACATTTTAATTACTTAAGGGCTCCTCTCAACTCCCTCCTCAAGTTTGCTATTTTCGTCATGTCTCTCGACCTGAGTTTGAAATTCTTGATTTTTTAATTCCATATCATAGCTAGCGTTGTTAGCTTCGATTTGCATGTTTGAACACAAAAATCCGATATCACACGAGCCAGGTATGAACATTTTAATTTACTCAAGGGCTGTTCTCAACTCCGTCCTCAAGTTTGCTATTTTCGTCATGTCTCTCGACCTGGGTTTCAAAATCTTGATTTTTTAATTCCATATGATAGCTAGCGTTGTTGGCTTCGATTCGCATGTTTGAACACAAAAATCCGATATCACACGAGCCAGGTATGAACATTTTAATTTACTCAAGGGCTCCTCTCAACTCCCTCCTCAAGTTTGCTATTTTCGTCATGTATCTCGACCTGAGTTTGAAATTCTTGATTTTTTAATTCCATATCATAGCTAGCGTTGTTAGCTTCGATTTGCATGTTTGAACACAAAAATCCGATATCACACGACCCAGGTATGAACATTTTAATTTACTCAAGGGCTGTTCTCAACTCACTCCTCAAATTTGCTATTTTCGTCATGTCTCTCGACCTGAGTTTCAAAATCTTGATTTTTTAATTCCATATCATAGCTCGCGTTGTTGGCTTCGATTCGCATGTTTGAACACAAAAATCCGATATCACACGAGCCAGGTATGAACATTTTAATTTACTCAAGGGCTGTTCTCAACTCCGTCCTCAAGTTTGCTATTTTCGTCATGTCTCTCGACCTGGGTTTCAAAATCTTGATTTTTTAATTGCATATGATAGCTAGCGTTGTTGGCTTCGATTTGCATGTTTGAACACAAAAATCCGATATCACACGAGCCAGATATGAACATTTTAATTTACTCAAGGGCTCCTCTCAACTCCCTCCTCAAGTTTGCTAATTTCGTCATGTCTCTCGACCTGAGTTTCAAAATCTTGATTTTTTATTTCCATATCATAGCTAGCGTCGTTAGCTTCGATTTGCATGTTTGAACACAAAAATCCGATATCACACGACCCAGGTATGAACATTTTAATTTACTCAAGGGCTGTTCTTAACTCACTCCTCAAATTTGCTATTTTCGTCATGTCTCTCGACCTGAGTTTCAAAATCTTGATTTTTTAATTCCATATCAAAGCTCGCGTTGTTGGCTTCGATTCGCATGTTTGAACACAAAAATCCGATATCACACGAGCCAGGTATGAACATTTTAATTTACTCAAGGGCTCCTCTCAACTCCCTCCTCAAGTTTGCTATTTTCGTCATGTCTCTCGACCTGGGTTTCAATATCTTGATTTTTTAATTCCATATGATAGCTAGCGTTGTTGGCTTCGATTCGCATGTTTGAACACAAAAATCCGATATCACACGAGCCAGGTATGAACATTTTAATTTACTCAAGGGCTCCTCTCAACTCCCTCCTCAAGTTTGCTATTTTCGTCATGTCTCTCGACCTGAGTTTCAAAATCTTGATTTTTTAATTCCATATCATAGCTAGCGTTTCAAGCTTCGATTTGCATGTTTGAACACAAAAATCCGATATCACACGAGCCAGGTATGAACATTTTAATTTACTCAAGGGCTCCTCTCAACTCCCTCCTCAAGTTTGCTATTTTCGTCATGTCTCTCGACCTGAGTTTCAAAATCTTGATTTTTTAATTCCATATCATAGCTAGCGTTTCAAGCTTCGATTTGCATGTTTGAACACAAAAATCGGATATCACACGAGCCAGGTATGAACATTTTAATTTACTCAAGGGCTCCTCTCAACTCCCTCCTCAAGTTTGCTATTTTCGTCATGTCTCTCGACCTGAGTTTCAAAATCTTGATTTTTTAATTCCATATCATACCTCAGGTAGTTGGCTTCGATTCGCATGTTTGAACACAAAAATCCGATATCACACGAGCCAGGTATGAACATTTTAATTACTTAAGGGCTCCTCTCAACTCCCTCCTCAAGTTTGCTATTTTCGTCATGTCTCTCGACCTGAGTTTGAAATTCTTGATTTTTTAATTCCATATCATAGCTAGCGTTGTTAGCTTCGATTTGCATGTTTGAACACAAAAATCCGATATCACACGAGCCAGGTATGAACATTTTAATTTACTCAAGGGCTGTTCTCAACTCCGTCCTCAAGTTTGCTATTTTCGTCATGTCTCTCGACCTGGGTTTCAAAATCTTGATTTTTTAATTCCATATGATAGCTAGCGTTGTTGGCTTCGATTCGCATGTTTGAACACAAAAATCCGATATCACACGAGCCAGGTATGAACATTTTAATTTACTCAAGGGCTCCTCTCAACTCCCTCCTCAAGTTTGCTATTTTCGTCATGTCTCTCGACCTGAGTTTCAAAATCTTGATTTTTTAATTCCATATCATAGCTAGCGTTTCAAGCTTCGATTTGCATGTTTGAACACAAAAATCCGATATCACACGAGCCAGGTATGAACATTTTAATTTACTCAAGGGCTCCTCTCAACTCCCTCCTCAAGTTTGCTATTTTCGTCATGTCTCTCGACCTGAGTTTCAAAATCTTGATTTTTTAATTCCATATCATAGCTAGCGTTTCAAGCTTCGATTTGCATGTTTGAACACAAAAATCGGATATCACACGAGCCAGGTATGAACATTTTAATTTACTCAAGGGCTCCTCTCAACTCCCTCCTCAAGTTTGCTATTTTCGTCATGTCTCTCGACCTGAGTTTCAAAATCTTGATTTTTTAATTCCATATCATACCTCAGGTAGTTGGCTTCGATTCGCATGTTTGAACACAAAAATCCGATATCACACGAGCCAGGTATGAACATTTTAATTACTTAAGGGCTCCTCTCAACTCCCTCCTCAAGTTTGCTATTTTCGTCATGTCTCTCGACCTGAGTTTGAAATTCTTGATTTTTTAATTCCATATCATAGCTAGCGTTGTTAGCTTCGATTTGCATGTTTGAACACAAAAATCCGATATCACACGAGCCAGGTATGAACATTTTAATTTACTCAAGGGCTGTTCTCAACTCCGTCCTCAAGTTTGCTATTTTCGTCATGTCTCTCGACCTGGGTTTCAAAATCTTGATTTTTTAATTGCATATGATAGCTAGCGTTGTTGGCTTCGATTTGCATGTTTGAACACAAAAATCCGATATCACACGAGCCAGATATGAACATTTTAATTTACTCAAGGGCTCCTCTCAACTCCCTCCTCAAGTTTGCTATTTTCGTCATGTCTCTCGACCTGAGTTTCAAAATCTTGATTTTTTAATTCCATATCATAGCTAGCGTCGTTAGCTTCGATTTGCATGTTTGAACACAAAAATCCGATATCACACGACCCAGGTATGAACATTTTAATTTACTCAAGGGCTGTTCTTAACTCACTCCTCAAATTTGCTATTTTCGTCAT
Organism: Azolla caroliniana; assembly: GCF_043228905.1. NCBI lineage: Eukaryota > Viridiplantae > Streptophyta > Polypodiopsida > Salviniales > Salviniaceae > Azolla > Azolla caroliniana. Next base: position 265,077 of record NW_028230467.1, read on the forward strand.
GTCTCTCGACCTGAGTTTCAAAATCTTGATTTTTTAATTCCATATCAAAGCTCGCGTTGTTGGCTTCGATTCGCATGTTTGAACACAAAAATCCGATATCACACGAGCCAGGTATGAACATTTTAATTTACTCAAGGGCTCCTCTCAACTCCCTCCTCAAGTTTGCTATTTTCGTCATGTCTCTCGACCTGGGTTTCAATATCTTGATTTTTTAATTCCATATGATAGCTAGCGTTGTTGGCTTCGATTCGCATGTTTGAACACAAAAATCCGATATCACACGAGCCAGGTATGAACATTTTAATTTACTCAAGGGCTCCTCTCAACTCCCTCCTCAAGTTTGCTATTTTCGTCATGTCTCTCGACCTGAGTTTCAAAATCTTGATTTTTTAATTCCATATCATAGCTAGCGTTTCAAGCTTCGATTTGCATGTTTGAACACAAAAATCCGATATCACACGAGCCAGGTATGAACATTTTAATTTACTCAAGGGCTCCTCTCAACTCCCTCCTCAAGTTTGCTATTTTCGTCATGTCTCTCGACCTGAGTTTCAAAATCTTGATTTTTTAATTCCATATCATAGCTAGCGTTTCAAGCTTCGATTTGCATGTTTGAACACAAAAATCGGATATCACACGAGCCAGGTATGAACATTTTAATTTACTCAAGGGCTCCTCTCAACTCCCTCCTCAAGTTTGCTATTTTCGTCATGTCTCTCGACCTGAGTTTCAAAATCTTGATTTTTTAATTCCATATCATACCTCACGTAGTTGGCTTCGATTCGCATGTTTGAACACAAAAATCCGATATCACACGAGCCAGGTATAAACATTTTAATTTACTCAAGGGCTCCTCTCAACTCCCTCCTCAAGTTTGCTATTTTCGTCATGTATCTCGACCTGAGTTTGAAATTCTTGATTTTTTAATTCCATATCATAGCTAGCGTTGTTAGCTTCGATTTGCATGTTTGAACACAAAAATCCGATATCACACGACCCAGGTATGAACATTTTAATTTACTCAAGGGCTGTTCTCAACTCACTCCTCAAATTTGCTATTTTCGTCATGTCTCTCGACCTGAGTTTCAAAATCTTGATTTTTTAATTCCATATCATAGCTCGCGTTGTTGGCTTCGATTCGCATGTTTGAACACAAAAATCCGATATCACACGAGCCAGGTATGAACATTTTAATTTACTCAAGGGCTGTTCTCAACTCCGTCCTCAAGTTTGCTATTTTCGTCATGTCTCTCGACCTGGGTTTCAAAATCTTGATTTTTTAATTGCATATGATAGCTAGCGTTGTTGGCTTCGATTTGCATGTTTGAACACAAAAATCCGATATCACACGAGCCAGATATGAACATTTTAATTTACTCAAGGGCTCCTCTCAACTCCCTCCTCAAGTTTGCTATTTTCGTCATGTCTCTCGACCTGAGTTTCAAAATCTTGATTTTTTAATTCCATATCATAGCTAGCGTTTCAAGCTTCGATTTGCATGTTTGAACACAAAAATCCGATATCACACGAGCCAGGTATGAACATTTTAATTACTTAAGGGCTCGTCTCAACTCCCTCCTCAAGTTTGCTATTTTCGTCATGTCTCTCGACCTGAGTTTCAAAATCTTGATTTTTTAATTCCATATCATACCTCACGTAGTTGGCTTCGATTCGCATGTTTGAACACAAAAATCCCTCCTCTAGTTTGCTATTTTCGTCATGTCTCTCGACCTGAGTTTGAAATTCTTGATTTTTTAATTCCATACCATAGCTAGCGTTGTTAGCTTCGATTTGCATGTTTGAACACAAAAATCCGATATCACACGAGCCAGGTATGAACATTTTAATTTACTCAAGGGCTCCTCTCAACTCCCTCCTCAAGTTTGCTATTTTCGTCATGTATCTCGACCTGAGTTTGAAATTCTTGATTTTTTAATTCCATATCATAGCTAGCGTTGTTAGCTTCGATTTGCATGTTTGAACACAAAAATCCGATATCACACGACCCAGGTATGAACATTTTAATCTACTCAAGGGCTCCTCTCAACTCCCTCCTCAAGTTTGCTATTTTCGTCATGTATCTCGACCTAAGTTTGAAATTCTTGATTTTTTAATTCCATATCATAGCTAGCGTTGTTAGCTTCGATTTGCATGTTTAAACACAAAAATCCGATATCACACGACCCAGGTATGAACATTTTAATCTACTCAAGGGCTCCTCTCAACTCCCTCCTCAAGTTTGCTATTTTCGTCATGTCTCTCGACCTGAGTTTCAAAATCTTGATTTTTTAATTCCATATCATAGCTAGCGTTTCAAGCTTCGATTTGCATGTTTGAACACAAAAATCGGATATCACACGAGCCAGGTATGAACATTTTAATTTACTCAAGGGCTCCTCTCAACTCCCTCCTCAAGTTTGCTATTTTCGTCATGTCTCTCGACCTGAGTTTCAAAATCTTGATTTTTTAATTCCATATCATAGCTAGCGTTTCAAGCTTCGATTTGCATGTTTGAACACAAAAATCGGATATCACACGAGCCAGGTATGAACATTTTAATTTACTCAAGGGCTCCTCTCAACTCCCTCCTCAAGTTTGCTATTTTCGTCATGTCTCTCGACCTGAGTTTCAAAATCTTGATTTTTTAATTCCATATCATACCTCAGGTAGTTGGCTTCGATTTGCATGTTTGAACACAAAAATCGGATATCACACGAGCCAGGTATGAACATTTTAATTTACTCAAGGGCTCCTCTCAACTCCCTCCTCAAGTTTGCTATTTTCGTCATGTCTCTCGACCTGAGTTTCAAAATCTTGATTTTTTAATTCCATATCATAGCTAGCGTTTCAAGCTTCGATTTGCATGTTTGAACACAAAAATCCGATATCACACGAGCCAGGTATGAACATTTTAATTACTTAAGGGCTCCTCTCAACTCCCTCCTCAAGTTTGCTATTTTCGTCATGTCTCTCGACCTGAGTTTCAAAATCTTGATTTTTTAATTCCATATCATACCTCACGTAGTTGGCTTCGATTCGCATGTTTGAACACAAAAATCCCTCCTCTAGTTTGCTATTTTCGTCATGTCTCTCGACCTGAGTTTGAAATTCTTGATTTTTTAATTCCATATCATAGCTAGCGTTGTTAGCTTCGATTTGCATGTTTGAACACAAAAATCCGATATCACACGAGCCAGGTATGAACAGTTTAATTTACTCAAGGGCTCCTCTCAACTCCCTCCTCAAGTTTGCTATTTTCGTCATGTATCTCGACCTGAGTTTGAAATTCTTGATTTTTTAATTCCATATCATAGCTAGCGTTGTTAGCTTCGATTTGCATGTTTGAACACAAAAATCCGATATCACACGACCCAGGTATGAACATTTTAATCTACTCAAGGGCTCCTCTCAACTCCCTCCTCAAGTTTGCTATTTTCGTCATGTCTCTCGACCTGAGTTTCAAAATCTTGATTTTTTAATTCCATATCATAGCTAGCGTTTCAAGCTTCGATTTGCATGTTTGAACACAAAAATCCGATATCACACGAGCCAGGTATGAACATTTTAATTTACTCAAGGGCTCCTCTCAACTCCCTCCTCAAGTTTGCTATTTTCGTCATGTCTCTCGACCTGAGTTTCAAAATCTTGATTTTTTAATTCCATATCATAGCTAGCGTTTCAAGCTTCGATTTGCATGTTTGAACACAAAAATCGGATATCACACGAGCCAGGTATGAACATTTTAATTTACTCAAGGGCTCCTCTCAACTCCCTCCTCAAGTTTGCTATTTTCGTCATGTCTCTCGACCTGAGTTTCAAAATCTTGATTTTTTAATTCCATATCATACCTCACGTAGTTGGCTTCGATTCGCATGTTTGAACACAAAAATCCCTCCTCTAGTTTGCTATTTTCGTCATGTCTCTCGACCTGAGTTTGAAATTCTTGATTTTTTAATTCCATATCATAGCTAGCGTTGTTAGCTTCGATTTGCATGTTTGAACACAAAAATCCGATATCACACGAGCCAGGTATGAACATTTTAATTTACTCAAGGGCTCCTCTCAACTCCCTCCTCAAGTTTGCTATTTTCGTCATGTATCTCGACCTGAGTTTGAAATTCTTGATTTTTTAATTCCATATCATAGCTAGCGTTGTTAGCTTCGATTTGCATGTTTGAACACAAAAATCCGATATCACACGACCCAGGTATGAACATTTTAATCTACTCAAGGGCTCCTCTCAACTCCCTCCTCAAGTTTGCTATTTTCGTCATGTATCTCGACCTAAGTTTGAAATTCTTGATTTTTTAATTCCATATCATAGCTAGCGTTGTTAGCTTCGATTTGCATGTTTAAACACAAAAATCCGATATCACACGACCCAGGTATGAACATTTTAATCTACTCAAGGGCTCCTCTCAACTCCCTCCTCAAGTTTGCTATTTTCGTCATGTCTCTCGACCTGAGTTTCAAAATCTTGATTTTTTAATTCCATATCATAGCTAGCGTTTCAAGCTTCGATTTGCATGTTTGAACACAAAAATCGGATATCACACGAGCCAGGTATGAACATTTTAATTTACTCAAGGGCTCCTCTCAACTCCCTCCTCAAGTTTGCTATTTTCGTCATGTCTCTCGACCTGAGTTTCAAAATTTTGATTTTTTAATTCCATATCATAGCTAGCGTTTCAAGCTTCGATTTGCATGTTTGAACACAAAAATCGGATATCACACGAGCCAGGTATGAACATTTTAATGTACTCAAGGGCTCCTCTCAACTCCCTCCTCAAGTTTGCTATTTTCGTCATGTCTCTCGACCTGAGTTTCAAAATCTTGATTTTTTAATTCCATATCATACCTCAGGTAGTTGGCTTCGATTCGCATGTTTGAACACAAAAATCCGATATCACACGAGCCATGTATGAACATTTTAATTTACTCAAGGGCTCCTCTCAACTCCCTCCTCAAGTTTGCTATTTTCGTCATGTATCTCGACCTGAGTTTGAAATTCTTGATTTTTTAATTCCATATCATAGCTAGCGTTGTTAGCTTCGATTTGCATGTTTGAACACAAAAATCCGATATCACACGACCCAGGTATGAACATTTTAATTTACTCAAGGGCTGTTCTCAACTCACTCCTCAAATTTGCTATTTTCGTCATGTCTCTCGACCTGAGTTTCAAAATCTTGATTTTTTAATTCTATATCATAGCTCGCGTTGTTGGCTTCGATTCGCATGTTTGAACACAAAAATCCGATATCACACGAGCCAGGTATGAACATTTTAATTTACTCAAGGGCTGTTCTCAACTCCGTCCTCAAGTTTGCTATTTTCGTCATGTCTCTCGACCTGGGTTTCAAAATCTTGATTTTTTAATTGCATATGATAGCTAGCGTTGTTGGCTTCGATTTGCATGTTTGAACACAAAAATCCGATATCACACGAGCCAGGTATGAACATTTTAATTTACTCAAGGGCTCCTCTCAACTCCCTCCTCAAGTTTGCTATTTTCGTCATGTCTCTCGACCTGAGTTTCAAAATCTTGATTTTTTAATTCCATATCATAGCTAGCGTTTCAAGCTTCGATTTGCATGTTAGAACACAAAAATCCGATATCACACGAGCCAGGTATGAACATTTTAATTTACTCAAGGGCTGTTCTCAACTCCGTCCTCAAGTTTGCTATTTTCGTCATGTCTCTCGACCTGGGTTTCAAAATCTTGATTTTTTAATTGCATATGATAGCTAGCGTTGTTGGCTTCGATTTGCATGTTTGAACACAAAAATCCGATATCACACGACCCAGGTATGAACAGTTTAATCTACTCAAGGGCTCCTCTCAACTCCCTCCTCAAGTTTGCTATTTTCTTCATGTCTCTCGACCTGAGTTTCAAAATCTTGATTTTTTAATTGCATATGATAGCTAGCGTTGTTGGCTTCGATTTGCATGTTTGAACACAAAAATCCGATATCACACGAGCCAGGTATGAACATTTTAATTTACTCAAGGGCTCCTCTCAACTCCCTCCTCAAGTTTGCTATTTTCGTCATGTCTCTCGACCTGAGTTTCAAAATCTTGATTTTTTAATTCCATATCATAGCTAGCGTTTCAAGCTTCGATTTGCATGTTAGAACACAAAAATCCGATATCACACGAGCCAGGTATGAACATTTTAATTACTTAAGGGCTCCTCTCAACTCCCTCCTCAAGTTTGCTATTTTCGTCATGTCTCTCGACCTGAGTTTCAAAATCTTGATTTTTTAATTCCATATCATAGCTAGCGTTGTTAGCTTTGATTCGCATGTTTGAACACAAAAATCCGATATCATACGAGCCAGGTATGAACATTTTAATTTACTCAAGGGCTGTTCTCAACTCACTCCTCAAATTTGGTAATTTCGTCATGTCTCTCGACCTGGGTTTCAAAATCTTGATTTTTTAATTCCATATCATAGCTAGCGTTGTTGGCTTCGATTCGCATGTTTGAACACAAAATTTACTGAAGGGCTCCTCTCAACTCCCTCCTCAAGTTTGCTATTTTCGTCATGTCTCTCGACCTGAGTTTGAAATTCTTGAGTTTTTAATTCCATATCATAGCTAGCGTTGTTGGCTTCGATTAGCATGTTTGAACACAAAAATCCGATATCACACGAGCCAGGTATGAATATTTTAATTACTTAAGGGCTCCTCTCAACTCCCTCCTCAAGTTTGCTATTTTCGTCATGTCTCTCGACCTGAGTTTCAAAATCTTGATTTTTTAATTCCATATCATAGCTAGCGTTGTTAGCTTTGATTCGCATGTTTGAACACAAAAATCCGATATCACACGAGCCAAGTATGAACATTTTAATTTACTCAAGGGCTCCTCTCAACTCCCTCCTCAAGTTTGCTATTTTGGTCATGTCTCTCGACCTGAGTTTCAAAATCTTGATTTTTTAATTCCATATCATAGCTAGCGTTGTTGGCTTCGATTCGCATGTTTGAACACAAAAATCCGATATCACACGAGCCAGGTATGAACATTTTAATTTACTCAAGGGCTCCTCTCAACTCCCTCCTCAAGTTTGCTATTTTCGTCATGTCTCTCGACCTGAGTTTGAAATTCTTGATTTTTTAATTCCATATCATAGCTAGCGTTGTTAGCTTCGATTTGCATGTTTGAACACAAAAATCCGATATCACACGAGCCAGGTATGAACATTTTAATTTCCTCAGGGGCTCCTCTCAACTCCGTCCTCAATTTTGCTATTTTCGTCATGTCTCTCGACCTGAGTTTCAAAATCTTGATTTTTTAATTCCATATCATACCTCACGTAGTTGGCTTCGATTCGCATGTTTGAACACAAAAATCCGATATCACACGAGCCAGGTATGAACATTTTAATTTACTCAAGGGCTGTTCTCAACTCACTCCTCAAATTTGCTATTTTCGTCATGTCTCTCGACCTGAGTTTCAAAATCTTGATTTTTTAATTCCATATCATAGCTAGCGTTGTTGGCTTCGATTCGCATGTTTGAACACAAAAATCCGATATCACACGAGCCAGGTATGAACATTTTAATTTACTCAAGGGCTCCTCTCAACTCCCTCCTCAAGTTTGCTATTTTCGTCATGTCTCTCGACCTGAGTTTGAAATTCTTGATTTTTTAATTCCATATCATAGCTAGCGTTGTTAGCTTCGATTCGCATGTTTGAACACAATAATCCGATATCACACGAGCCAGGTATGAACATTTTAATTTACTCAAGGGCTCCTCTCAACTCCCTCCTCAAGTTTGCTATTTTCGTCATGTCTCTCGACCTGGGTTTCAAAATCTTGATTTTTTAATTCCATATCATAGCTAGCGTTGTTGGCTTCGATTCGCATGTTTGAACACAAAAATCCGATATCACACGAGCCAGGTATGAACATTTTAATTTACTCAAGGGCTCCTCTCAACTCCCTCCTCAAGTTTGCTATTTTCGTCATGTCTCTTGACCTGAGTATGAAATTCTTGATTTTTTAATTCCATATCATAGCTAGCGTTATTAGCTTCGATTCGCATGTTTGAACACAAAAATCCGATATCACACGAGCCAGGTATGAACATTTTAATTTACTCAAGGGCTCCTCTCAACTCCCTCCTCAAGTTTGCTATTTTCGTCATGTCTCTCGACCTGAGTTTGAAATTCTTGATTTTTTAATTCCATATCATAGCTAGCGTTGTTAGCTTCGATTCGCATGTTTCAAAACAAAAATCCGATATCACACGAGCCAGGTATGAACATTTTAATTTACTCAAGGGCTGTTCTCAACTCACTCCTCAAATTTGCTATTTTCGTCATGTCTCTCGACCTGAGTTTCAAAATCTTGATTTTTTAATTCCATATCATAGCTCGCGTTGTTGGCTTCGATTCGCATGTTTGAACACAAAAATCCGATATCACACGAGCCAGGTATGAACATTTTAATTTACTCAAGGGCTCCTCTCAACTCCCTCCTCAAGTTTGCTATTTTTGTCATGTCTCTCGACCTGAGTTTGAAATTCTTGATTTTTTAATTCCATATCATAGCTAGCGTTGTTGGCTTCGATTCGCATGTTTGAGCACAAAAATCCGATATCACACGAGCCAGGTATGAACATTTTAATTTACTCAAGGGCTCCTCTCAACTCCCTCCTCAAGTTTGCTATTTTCGTCATGTCTCTCGACCTGAGTTTCAAAATCTTGATTTTTTAATTCCATATCATAGCTAGCGTTGTTAGCTTTGATTTGCATGTTTGAACACAAAAATCCGATATCACACGAGCCAGGTATGAACATTTTAATTTCCTCAGGGGCTCCTCTCAACTCCGTCCTCAATTTTGCTATTTTCGTCATGTCTCTCGACCTGAGTTTCAAAATCTTGATTTTTTAATTCCATATCATACCTCACGTAGTTGGCTTCGATTCGCATGTTTGAACACAAAAATCCGATATCACACGAGCCAGGTATGAACATTTTAATTTACTCAAGGGCTGTTCTCAACTCACTCCTCAAATTTGCTATTTTCGTCATGTCTCTCGACCTGAGTTTCAAAATCTTGATTTTTTAATTCCATATCATAGCTAGCGTTGTTGGCTTCGATTCGCATGTTTGAACACAAAAATCCGATATCACACGAGCCAGGTATGAACATTTTAATTTACTCAAGGGCTCCTCTCAACTCCCTCCTCAAGTTTGCTATTTTCGTCATGTCTCTCGACCTGAGTTTGAAATTCTTGATTTTTTAATTCATATCATAGCTAGCGTTGTTAGCTTTGATTCGCATGTTTGAACACAAAAATCCGATATCACACGAGCCAGGTATGAACATTTTAATTTACTCAAGGGCTCCTCTCAACTCCCTCCTCAAGTTTGCTATTTTCGTCATGTCTCTCGACCTGGGTTTCAAAATCTTGATTTTTTAATTCCATATCATAGCTAGCGTTGTTGGCTTCGATTCGCATGTTTGAACACAAAAATCCGATATCACACGAGCCAGGTATGAACATTTTAATTTACTCAAGGGCTCCTCTCAACTCCCTCCTCAAGTTTGCTATTTTCGTCATGTCTCTTGACCTGAGTATGAAATTCTTGATTTTTTAATTCCATATCATAGCTAGCGTTATTAGCTTCGATTCGCATGTTTGAACACAAAAATCCGATATCACACGAGCCAGGTATGAACATTTTAATTTACTCAAGGGCTCCTCTCAACTCCCTCCTCAAGTTTGCTATTTTCGTCATGTCTCTCGACCTGAGTTTGAAATTCTTGATTTTTTAATTCCATATCATAGCTAGCGTTGTTAGCTTCGATTCGCATGTTTCAAAACAAAAATCCGATATCACACGAGCCAGGTATGAACATTTTAATTTACTCAAGGGCTGTTCTCAACTCACTCCTCAAATTTGCTATTTTCGTCATGTCTCTCGACCTGAGTTTCAAAATCTTGATTTTTTAATTCCATATCATAGCTCGCGTTGTTGGCTTCGATTCGCATGTTTGAACACAAAAATCCGATATCACACGAGCCAGGTATGAACATTTTAATTTACTCAAGGGCTGTTCTCAACTCACTCCTCAAATTTGCTATTTTCGTCATGTCTCTCGACCTGAGTTTCAAAATCTTGATTTTATAATTCCATATCATAGCTCGCGTTGTTGGCTTCAATTCGCATGTTTGAACACAAAAATCCGATATCACACGAGCCAGGTATGAACATTTTAATTTACTCAAGGGCTCCTCTCAACTCCCTCCTCAAGTTTGCTATTTTCGTCATGTCTCTCGACCTGAGTTTGAAATTCTTGATTTTTTAATTCCATATCATAGCTAGCGTTTCAAGCTTCGATTCGCATGTTTCAAAACAAAAATCCGATATCACACGAGCCAGGTATGAACATTTTAATTTACTCAAGGGCTGTTCTCAACTCACTCCTCAAATTTGCTATTTTCGTCATGTCTCTCGACCTGAGTTTCAAAATCTTGATTTTTTAATTCCATATCATAGCTCGCGTTGTTGGCTTCGATTCGCATGTTTGAACACAAAAATCCGATATCACACGAGCCAGGTATGAACATTTTAATTTACTCAAGGGCTCCTCTCAACTCCCTCCTCAAGTTTGCTATTTTTGTCATGTCTCTCGACCTGAGTTTGAAATTCTTGATTTTTTAATTCCATATCATAGCTAGCGTTGTTGGCTTCGATTCGCATGTTTGAGCACAAAAATCCGATATCACACGAGCCAGGTATGAACATTTTAATTTACTCAAGGGCTCCTCTCAACTCCCTCCTCAAGTTTGCTATTTTCGTCATGTCTCTCGACCTGAGTTTCAAAATCTTGATTTTTTAATTCCATATCATAGCTAGCGTTGTTAGCTTTGATTTGCATGTTTGAACATTTTAATTTACTCAAGGGCTCCTCTCAACTCCCTCCTCAAATTTGCTATTTGCGTCATGTCTCTCGACCTGAGTTTGAAATTCTTGATTTTTTAATTCCATATCATAGCTAGCGTTGTTAGCTTCGATTTGCATGTTTGAACACAAAAATCCGATATCACACGAGCCAGGTATGAACATTTTAATTTCCTCAGGGGCTCCTCTCAACTCCGTCCTCAATTTTGCTATTTTCGTCATGTCTCTCGACCTGAGTTTCAAAATCTTGATTTTTTAATTCCATATCATACCTCACGTAGTTGGCTTCGATTCGCATGTTTGAACACAAAAATCCGATATCACACGAGCCAGGTATGAACATTTTAATTTACTCAAGGGCTGTTCTCAACTCACTCCTCAAATTTGCTATTTTCGTCATGTCTCTCGACCTGAGTTTCAAAATCTTGATTTTTTAATTCCATATCATAGCTAGCGTTGTTGGCTTCGATTCGCATGTTTGAACACAAAAATCCGATATCACACGAGCCAGGTATGAACATTTTAATTTACTCAAGGGCTCCTCTCAACTCCCTCCTCAAGTTTGCTATTTTCGTCATGTCTCTCGACCTGAGTTTGAAATTCTTGATTTTTTAATTCATATCATAGCTAGCGTTGTTAGCTTTGATTCGCATGTTTGAACACAAAAATCCGATATCACACGAGCCAGGTATGAACATTTTAATTTACTCAAGGGCTCCTCTCAACTCCCTCCTCAAGTTTGCTATTTTCGTCATGTCTCTCGACCTGGGTTTCAAAATCTTGATTTTTTAATTCCATATCATAGCTAGCGTTGTTGGCTTCGATTCGCATGTTTGAACACAAAAATCCGATATCACACGAGCCAGGTATGAACATTTTAATTTACTCAAGGGCTCCTCTCAACTCCCTCCTCAAGTTTGCTATTTTCGTCATGTCTCTTGACCTGAGTATGAAATTCTTGATTTTTTAATTCCATATCATAGCTAGCGTTATTAGCTTCGATTCGCATGTTTGAACACAAAAATCCGATATCACACGAGCCAGGTATGAACATTTTAATTTACTCAAGGGCTCCTCTCAACTCCCTCCTCAAGTTTGCTATTTTCGTCATGTCTCTCGACCTGAGTTTGAAATTCTTGATTTTTTAATTCCATATCATAGCTAGCGTTGTTAGCTTCGATTCGCATGTTTCAAAACAAAAATCCGATATCACACGAGCCAGGTATGAACATTTTAATTTACTCAAGGGCTGTTCTCAACTCACTCCTCAAATTTGCTATTTTCGTCATGTCTCTCGACCTGAGTTTCAAAATCTTGATTTTTTAATTCCATATCATAGCTCGCGTTGTTGGCTTCGATTCGCATGTTTGAACACAAAAATCCGATATCACACGAGCCAGGTATGAACATTTTAATTTACTCAAGGGCTGTTCTCAACTCACTCCTCAAATTTGCTATTTTCGTCATGTCTCTCGACCTGAGTTTCAAAATCTTGATTTTATAATTCCATATCATAGCTCGCGTTGTTGGCTTCAATTCGCATGTTTGAACACAAAAATCCGATATCACACGAGCCAGGTATGAACATTTTAATTTACTCAAGGGCTCCTCTCAACTCCCTCCTCAAGTTTGCTATTTTCGTCATGTCTCTCGACCTGAGTTTGAAATTCTTGATTTTTTAATTCCATATCATAGCTAGCGTTTCAAGCTTCGATTCGCATGTTTCAAAACAAAAATCCGATATCACACGAGCCAGGTATGAACATTTTAATTTACTCAAGGGCTGTTCTCAACTCACTCCTCAAATTTGCTATTTTCGTCATGTCTCTCGACCTGAGTTTCAAAATCTTGATTTTTTAATTCCATATCATAGCTCGCGTTGTTGGCTTCGATTCGCATGTTTGAACACAAAAATCCGATATCACACGAGCCAGGTATGAACATTTTAATTTACTCAAGGGCTCCTCTCAACTCCCTCCTCAAGTTTGCTATTTTTGTCATGTCTCTCGACCTGAGTTTGAAATTCTTGATTTTTTAATTCCATATCATAGCTAGCGTTGTTGGCTTCGATTCGCATGTTTGAGCACAAAAATCCGATATCACACGAGCCAGGTATGAACATTTTAATTTACTCAAGGGCTCCTCTCAACTCCCTCCTCAAGTTTGCTATTTTCGTCATGTCTCTCGACCTGAGTTTCAAAATCTTGATTTTTTAATTCCATATCATAGCTAGCGTTGTTAGCTTTGATTTGCATGTTTGAACATTTTAATTTACTCAAGGGCTCCTCTCAACTCCCTCCTCAAATTTGCTATTTGCGTCATGTCTCTCGACCTGAGTTTGAAATTCTTGATTTTTTAATTCCATATCATAGCTAGCGTTGTTAGCTTCGATTTGCATGTTTGAACACAAAAATCCGATATCACACGAGCCAGGTATGAACATTTTAATTTACTCAAGGGCTGTTCTCAACTCACTCCTCAAATTTGCTATTTTCGTCATGTCTCTCGACCTGAGTTTCAAAATCTTGATTTTTTAATTCCATATCATAGCTCGCGTTGTTGGCTTCGATTCGCATGTTTGAACACAAAAATCCGATATCACACGAGCCAGGTATGAACATTTTAATTTACTCAAGGGCTGTTCTCAACTCACTCCTCAAATTTGCTATTTTCGTCATGTCTCTCGACCTGAGTTTCAAAATCTTGATTTTATAATTCCATATCATAGCTCGCGTTGTTGGCTTCAATTCGCATGTTTGAACACAAAAATCCGATATCACACGAGCCAGGTATGAACATTTTAATTTACTCAAGGGCTCCTCTCAACTCCCTCCTCAAGTTTGCTATTTTCGTCATGTCTCTCGACCTGAGTTTGAAATTCTTGATTTTTTAATTCCATATCATAGCTAGCGTTTCAAGCTTCGATTCGCATGTTTCAAAACAAAAATCCGATATCACACGAGCCAGGTATGAACATTTTAATTTACTCAAGGGCTGTTCTCAACTCACTCCTCAAATTTGCTATTTTCGTCATGTCTCTCGACCTGAGTTTCAAAATCTTGATTTTTTAATTCCATATCATAGCTCGCGTTGTTGGCTTCGATTCGCATGTTTGAACACAAAAATCCGATATCACACGAGCCAGGTATGAACATTTTAATTTACTTAAGGGCTGTTCTCAACTCACTCCTCAAATTTGGTAATTTCGTCATGTCTCTCTACTTGAGTTTCAAAATCTTGATTTTTTAATTCCATATCATAGCTAGCGTTGTTAGCTTTGATTCGCATGTTTGAACACAAAAATCCGATATCACACGAGCCAGGTATGAACATTTTAATTTACTCAAGGGCTGTTCTCAACTCACTCCTCAAATTTGGTAATTTCGTCATGTCTCTCGACCTGAGTTTCAAAATCTTGATTGTTTAATTCCATATCAGAGCTCGCGTTGTTGGCTTCGATTTGCATGTTTGAACACAAAAATCCGATATCACACGAGCCAGGTATGAACATTTTAATTTACTCAAGGGCTGTTCTCAACTCCCTCCTCAAGTTTGCTATTTTCGTCATGTCTCTCGACCTGGGTTTCAAAATCTTGATTTTTTAATTCCATATCATAGCTAGCGTTGTTGGCTTCGATTCGCATGTTTGAACACAAAAATCCGATATCACACGAGCCAGGTATGAACATTTTAATTTACTCAAGGGCTGTTCTCAACTCACTCCTCAAGTTTGCTATTTTCGTCATGTCTCTCGACCTGAGTTTCAAAATCTTAATTTTTTAATTCCATATCATAGCTCACGTTGTTGGCTTCGATTCGTATGTTTGAACACAAAAATCCGATATCACACGAGCCAGGTATGAACATTTTAATTTACTCAAGGACTCCTCTCAACCCCCTCCTGAAGTTTGCTATTTTCGTCATGTCTCTCGACCTGAGTTTGAAATTCTTGATTTTTTAATTCCATATCATAGCTAGCGTTGTTAGCTTCGATTTGCATGTTTGAACACAAAAATCCGATATCACACGACCCAGGTATGAACATTTTAATCTACTGAAGGGCTCCTCTCAACTCCCTCCTCAAGTTTGTTATTTTCGTCATGTCTCTCGACCTGAGTTTCAAAATCTTGATTTTTTAATTCCATATGATAGCTAGCGTTGTTGGCTTCGATTTGCATGTTTGAACACAAAAATCCGATATCACACGAGCCAGGTATGAACATTTTAATTTACTTAAGGGCTGTTCTCAACTCACTCCTCAAATTTACTCAAGGGCTCCTCTCAACTCCCTCCTCAAGTTTGCTATTTTCGTCATGTCTCTCGACCTGAGTTTCAAAATCTTGATTTTTTAATTCCATATCATAGCTAGCGTTGTTGGCTTCGATTCGCATGTTTGAACACAAAAATCCGATATCACACGAGCCAGGTATGAACATTTTAATTTACTCAAGGGCTCCTCTCAAGTCCCTCCTCAAGTTTGCTATTTTCGTCATGTCTCTCGACCTGAGTTTGAAATTCTTGATTTTTTAATTCCATATCATAGCTAGCGTTGTTAGCTTCGATTTGCATGTTTGAACACAAAAATCCGATATCACACGACCCAGGTATGAACATTTTAATTTACTCAAGGGCTGTTCTCAACTCACTCCTCAAATTTGCTATTTTCGTCATGTCTCTCGACCTGAGTTTCAAAATCTTGATTTTTTAATTCCATATCATAGCTAGCGTTGTTGGCTTCGATTCGCATGTTTGAACACAAAAATCCGATATCACACGAGCCAGGTATGAACATTTTAATTTACTCAAGGGCTCCTCTCAACTCCCTCCTCAAGTTTGCTATTTTTGTCATGTCTCTCGACCTGAGTTTGAAATTCTTGATTTTTTAATTCCATATCATAGCTAGCGTTGTTGGCTTCGATTCGCATGTTTGAGCACAAAAATCCGATATCACACGAGCCAGGTATGAACATTTTAATTTACTCAAGGGCTCCTCTCAACTCCCTCCTCAAGTTTGCTATTTTCGTCATGTCTCTCGACCTGAGTTTGAAATTCTTGATTTTTTAATTCCATATCATAGCTAGCGTTGTTAGCTTCGATTTGCATGTTTGAACACAAAAATCCGATATCACACGAGCCAGGTATGAACATTTTAATTTACTCAAGGGCTGTTCTCAACTCACTCCTCAAATTTGCTATTTGCGTCATGTCTCTCGACCTGAGTTTCAAAATCTTGATTTTTTAATTCCATATCATAGCTCGCGTTGTTGGCTTCGATTTGCATGTTTGAACACAAAAATCCGATATCACACGACCCAGGTATGAACATTTTAATTTACTCAAGGGCTCCTCTCAACTCCCTCCTCAAGTTTGCTATTTTCGTCATGTCTCTCGACCTGAGTTTGAAATTCTTGATTTTTTAATTCCATATCATAGCTAGCGTCGTTAGCTTCGATTTGCATGTTTGAACACAAAAATCCGATATCACACGACCCAGGTATGAACATTTTAATCTACTCAAGGGCTCCTCTCAAGTCCCTCCTCAAGTTTGCTATTTTCGTCATGTCTCTCGACCTGAGTTCTAAAATCTTGATTTTTTAATTCCATATCATAGCTAGCGTTTCAAGCTTCGATTTGCATGTTTGAGCACAAAAATCCGATATCACACGAGCCAGGTATGAACATTTTAATTTACTTAAGGGCTGTTCTCAACTCACTCCTCAAATTTGGTAATTTCGTCATGTCTCTCTACTTGAGTTTCAAAATCTTGATTTTTTAATTCCATATCATAGCTAGCGTTGTTAGCTTTGATTCGCATGTTTGAACACAAAAATCCGATATCACACGAGCCAGGTATGAACATTTTAATTTACTCAAGGGCTGTTCTCAACTCACTCCTCAAATTTGGTAATTTCGTCATGTCTCTCGACCTGAGTATCAAAATCTTGATTGTTTAATTCCATATCAGAGCTCGCGTTGTTGGCTTCGATTTGCATGTTTGAACACAAAAATCCGATATCACACGACCCAGGTATGAACATTTTAATTTACTCAAGGGCTGTTCTCAACTCACTCCTCAAGTTTGCTATTTTCGTCATGTCTCTCGACCTGAGTTTCAAAATCTTAATTTTTTAATTCCATATCATAGCTCACGTTGTTGGCTTCGATTCGTATGTTTGAACACAAAAATCCGATATCACACGAGCCAGGTATGAACATTTTAATTTACTCAAGGACTCCTCTCAACCCCCTCCTGAAGTTTGCTATTTTCGTCATGTCTCTCGACCTGAGTTTGAAATTCTTGATTTTTTAATTCCATATCATAGCTAGCGTTGTTAGCTTCGATTTGCATGTTTGAACACAAAAATCCGATATCACACGACCCAGGTATGAACATTTTAATCTACTGAAGGGCTCCTCTCAACTCCCTCCTCAAGTTTGCTATTTTCGTCATGTCTCTCGACCTGAGTTTCAAAATCTTGATTTTTTAATTCCATATCATAGCTAGCGTTTCAAGCTTCGATTTGCATGTTTGAACACAAAAATCCGATATCACACGAGCCAGGTATGAACATTTTAATTTACTTAAGGGCTGTTCTCAACTCACTCCTCAAATTTACTCAAGGGCTCCTCTCAACTCCCTCCTCAAGTTTGCTATTTTCGTCATGTCTCTCGACCTGAGTTTCAAAATCTTGATTTTTTAATTCCATATCATAGCTAGCGTTGTTGGCTTCGATTCGCATGTTTGAACACAAAAATCCGATATCACACGAGCCAGGTATGAACATTTTAATTTACTCAAGGGCTCCTCTCAAGTCCCTCCTCAAGTTTGCTATTTTCGTCATGTCTCTCGACCTGAGTTTGAAATTCTTGATTTTTTAATTCCATATCATAGCTAGCGTTGTTAGCTTCGATTTGCATGTTTGAACACAAAAATCCGATATCACACGACCCAGGTATGAACATTTTAATTTACTCAAGGGCTCCTCTCAACTCACTCCTCAAATTTGCTATTTTCGTCATGTCTCTCGACCTGAGTTTGAAATTCTTGATTTTTTAATTCCATATCATAGCTAGCGTTGTTAGCTTCGATTTGCATGTTTGAACACAAAAATCCGATATCACACGACCCAGGTATGAACATTTTAATTTACTCAAGGGCTCCTCTCAACTCACTCCTCAAATTTGCTATTTTCGTCATGTCTCTCGACCTGAGTTTCAAAATCTTGATTTTTTAATTCCATATCATAGCTAGCGTTGTTGGCTTCGATTCGCATGTTTGAACACAAAAATCCGATATCACACGAGCCAGGTATGAACATTTTAATTTACTCAAGGGCTCCTCTCAACTCCCTCCTCAAGTTTGCTATTTTTGTCATGTCTCTCGACCTGAGTTTGAAATTCTTGATTTTTTAATTCCATATCATAGCTAGCGTTGTTGGCTTCGATTCGCATGTTTGAGCACAAAAATCCGATATCACACGAGCCAGGTATGAACATTTTAAT
Source organism: Azolla caroliniana (assembly GCF_043228905.1). Classification (NCBI taxonomy): domain Eukaryota; kingdom Viridiplantae; phylum Streptophyta; class Polypodiopsida; order Salviniales; family Salviniaceae; genus Azolla; species Azolla caroliniana. The sequence continues at coordinate 283,500 of NW_028230467.1, forward strand.
TTACTCAAGGGCTCCTCTCAACTCCCTCCTCAAGTTTGCTATTTTCGTCATGTCTCTCGACCTGAGTTTCAAAATCTTGATTTTTTAATTCCATATCATAGCTAGCGTTGTTGGCTTCGATTCGCATGTTTGAACACAAAAATCCGATATCACACGAGCCAGGTATGAACATTTTAATTTACTCAAGGGCTATTCTCAACTCACTCCTCAAATTTGGTAATTTCGTCATGTCTCTCGACCTGGGTTTCAAAATCTTGATTTTTTAATTCCATATCATAGCTAGCGTTGTTGGCTTCGATTCGCATGTTTGAACACAAAAATCCGATATCACACGAGCCAGGTATGAACATTTTAATTTACTCAAGGGCTGTTCTCAACTCCCTCCTCAAGTTTGCTATTTTCGTCATGTCTCTCGACCTGGGTTTCAAAATCTTGATTTTTTAATTCCATATCATAGCTAGCGTTGTTGGCTTCGATTCGCATGTTTGAACACAAAAATCCGATATCACACGAGCCAGGTATGAACATTTTAATTTACTCAAGGGCTCCTCTCAACTCCCTCCTCAAGTTTGCTATTTTCGTCATGTCTCTCGACCTGAGTTTGAAATTCTTGATTTTTTAATTCCACATCATAGCTAGCGTTGTTAGCTTCGATTCGCATGTTTGAACACAAAAATCCGATATCACACGAGCCAGGTATGAACATTTTAATCTACTCAAGGGCTCCTCTCAACTCCCTCCTCAAGTTTGCTATTTTCGTCATGTCTCTCGACCTGAGTTTCAAAATCTTGATTTTTTAATTCCATATCATAGCTAGCGTTTCAAGCTTCGATTGGCATGTTTGAACACAAAAATCCGATATCACACGAGCCAGGTATGAACATTTTAATTTACTCAAGGGCTCCTCTCAACTCCCTCCTCAAGTTTGCTATTTTCGTCATGTCTCTCGACCTGAGTTTCAAAATCTTGATTTTTTAATTCCACATCATAGCTAGCGTTGTTGGCTTCGATTCGCATGTTTGAACACAAAAATCCGATATCACACGAGCCAGGTATGAACATTTTAATTTACTGAAGGGCTCCTCTCAACTCCCTCCTCAAGTTTGCTATTTTCGTCATGTCTCTCGACCTGAGTTTGAAATTCTTGATTTTTTAATTCCATAACATAGCTAGCGTTGTTAGCTTCGATTCGCATGTTTGAACACAAAAATCCGATATCACACGAGCCAGGTATGAACATTTTAATTTACTCAAGGGCTGTTCTCAACTCACTCCTCAAATTTGCTATTTTCGTCATGTCTCTCGACCTGAGTTTCAAAATCTTGATTTTATAATTCCATATCATAGCTCGCGTTGTTGGCTTCAATTCGCATGTTTGAACACAAAAATCCGATATCACACGAGCCAGGTATGAACATTTTAATTTACTCAAGGGCTCCTCTCAACTCCCTCCTCAAGTTTGCTATTTTCGTCATGTCTCTCGACCTGAGTTTGAAATTCTTGATTTTTTAATTCCATATCATAGCTAGCGTTGTTAGCTTCGATTTGCATGTTTGAACACAAAAATCCGATATCACACGACCCAGGTATGAACATTTTAATTTACTCAAGGGCTGTTCTCAACTCACTCCTCAAATTTGCTATTTTCGTCATGTCTCTCGACCTGGGTTTCAAAATCTTGATTTTTTAATTCCATATCAAAGCTCGCGTTGTTGGCTTCGATTTTCCATATTAATAGACTATATAATGTCTTATACGAGGAGTGCGGGCACGATACTTCTTTGGCTGTGATTAGTGTTATTTGGTTAACTATTTGAGGATTTAGGGTTTGGGTTTGAAGGTTTCGGGTATATGGGTTAACTGAGGTTTTTGGGTTAAATATCTTAAGGGTTTAGGGTTTTGTTCGGAGGGTTTAGGGCATATGGGTAAAATATCTGAGGGTTTAGGGTTTGGTAGACTATATGATGTATTGCACGAGGAAAGCGGGCACGATACTTATTTAGGCTACGACTAGTGTTATTAGGTTAACTATTCTTAGGGTTTATGGGTTTGTTCTGAGGGTTTAGGGTATATGGGTTAAAATATTCTGAGGGTTTAGGGTAGTGTGTGCAAAAGTAAAGGTATTAAGGATTGGTAGGTTTAGGGTTTTAGTGGTAAGGGGAGATATGTTTGGAGAGGTATGATGATGAGGGTATGGGTTGGCGAGGATATAATGTGTTAGGGTTATTAGTTTAGGGTTGCGGGTATTGGGTAGGTTAAAGATTAAGGGAAAGAGGGGGGAGTGCCACGTTTTACTTAGTGGGAATGAAATAGCATATATATTATTCAAAGCACAACTAACCACAACATAAAAACAATAGACACTTGAGAAGAAAATATATATTAATCAAATATATATTAATATGACCTATGTAGCAAACTAGTTTCGCTCATATATGGAGCTCATCAGTGCTTAGGTCATTTTCGAGTACAAAGGTAAGTTTATATAGGTTTGTGGTAAGGGGGGTGTAAGATAAGTGGTGGACAAGAGTGATAAATGTGAAAAGAAGTGAGGAGTATGGGAGGGAGTGGTGTAACACGGTGATAAGGGGGCAAGATATGATTTTGTAAAGGGAGGGAGTGGGTATCATGAGTTTGATAGAGATAAGTGGGTAACTAGAGGGTATAATAATGGTGATAAGTGGGTGACCGGAGGGTATGATAAGTGAGGGGAGGGGTGTGTATATGTGTGTGATGGTGGCTAGTACGAGGTAAAGATGTGGGTGAAAAACGAGGGGAATACGAATTTAATAGTTATGGGGAATGAGGAGAGAGAGAGAGAGAGATAGAGTGAGAAATTTAACTAATGAGAAGAGAGTGTGAAAAAAGGTGAGAAAAGAGAGAGGGAGAGAGAGAGAGAGAGAGAGAGAAAAGAAAAAAAAGAAAGAAAGAAAGAAGAGAGACGTAGAGAAAAGAAAAGGTAGAGAGGGAGAAAAAAGGAAAAGAAAAAAGAGGTGAGTTTTAGAGTGTAGAGAGGGAGAAAAGTAAAGGTAGAGAGAGAGGAAAAAGAAATGATTTAGAGAGGGAGAAAGGTAAAGGTAGAGAGAGAAAGAGAAGGGGAGGGAAGGAGGAGATAGAGATAGAGAAAGGGAAAGTTAAGAGAGAAGAAATGTGAAGGTAGAGAGGGAGAAGATAGGGGGAGATCCTCACGTGGTAAATATAGGGAGATAAAACTTGTGGTTTAAAAAAATAAAAATATGGAGAGGAGTTAGTGTGGATCTATAGTAATGTTTTTTGTGTTGACTAGTGAAGAGTGTAGATTTTTAGATTTAGTCCAACAAATTATTGGTTTGGGGATGTGTTGTAGTAGAGGGTCTTCTTGGAGGTTTAAGTGTAGGCTAGTAAGGGTTTCTTTTATTCCTAGATTAGGGGCTTGGTGTGTGAATTTTAGTTTAAAGATTATGGGTGTGGGGGTTTGGTTAATGGTTTTGTTTGAGAGGAGAGTTGGTCTAAGGGAATAGGGGTGTTTTTTGAATATATTGAGGATAAAGTGTGTAGGGTATCCTCGTGCTCGTAGTCTCTTAAAAAATAGTTGTTGCATTTTTAAATAACCTTGGGCTGTACTTTCTCTAATAATGTATCTTTTAAGTTCGTTCGAGAGGAAGCTTTTTTTGACGTGGATAGGATGTGTCGAGGTGAAGGGTATGTATTGGTAAGTATTAAGTTCTTTTTGAAAACAATTAAAGTTGAAATTATTATTAGCGAGGTTTATCCAAAGGTCGAGAAAAGGAAGTTTAGTGAGAGAGGTTTGGATGGTCAGTTTAATGGAGTTTTGAGTGGTAATACTATAGAAATTTAGGTAGTCTAAGAGTTGTGTTTTCGTACCGGTCCATACACCAAAGGCATCGTCAATATATCTCGTGAAATAAAATAAATGGGGAGATGGGTTGGAATTCTCGAGGTATGACAAAAAAAGGCAAGCATATACTACGGAAAAATTGCTTCCCATGGCTGTGCCTTTAATTTGTTGATAGATTTGGTTATTAAATTTAAGGAAGTGATATTCTAAGGTTAAGGCGCTGAGAGTATAGATGAGGTTGGCTTTTTGTTTTGAGAAATGGGGGGTAATTAGGTGTTTTAGGGCTAGTAGTCCTAGTTTTGGTGGAATACTCGGGTAGAGGGATTCTACGTCAAATGAAAAGATGAAGCTATTGGGTGGTGTCGTAAGGTTTTCTAGGGATTGTACTAAGGAGAATGAGTCTCTAAGGTATTGTTTTTGTTGTAGGAGTATGGGGAGGAGTTGGTGGTGTAGCCACTTAGAAGTTTGTTCAAATAACGAACCGTTGTAAGAACAAATAGGCCTATAGCCAATGGGTTCTTTGTGTACTTTGGGTAGGAAGTACATGGTGGGGACTCGGTATTCGTTGGATGGTTTGTGTAAGATGAATTTTATTTCTATGAGGGAGAGGGTTCCTAGGTGTTGATTCATTAAGGTTTTTAATCTATGTAGGAGTTCTTCTAAGGGGAAGGTATCTACGGGTTTGTAAGTGGATGTATCGGATAGGTGAGCTAGGGCTTTATCTAGGTATGTTTGTTTGTTTAAGACACAAACACCTACATTTTTGTCTGCGGGGAGGATGATAATGTGTTTATTGCTTTTAAGGCTTTTTAAGGCTTGTAGTAGGTGTAGTGGAATGTGTTTAGTGGGTAGGTTTGTATTATGGAGTTTTATGGTGAGGAGATTAAGGTGTTTATGAAGTATGTCTTCTAACGGTGGGTATTGTGTAGGGGGGTTCCAAGAGGGGTTGGGTAGTTTAAAGGGGTTGTGTGGGGCGGAGGAGTCGTCTTGAAAGAAATGTCTAAGTCTAAGGGATCTACTAAGGTTATGGAATTCTTGAAGAATAGAAGTGGAGGTGGGGGGAGGGGAGGGAGGTATAAACTTAAGACCTAGGTTAAGAAGTTTAATTTCTGACTTGCTAAGGGTATGTGTAGAAAGGTTGTGGATTTTACTACTATGAGGGGGACTAAAGGGTGTTGTAAGGGGTTTCCAAAATTTATATCTAAGTTTCTTTTTACGTGTTTTTTTTGTATGTGGTCTAAAGGGGATTCTATGTGACATGTTACCTAGCCAATTAGAGGAATCTAGGGGGGTAGAGTTACCATTAACAAAATACCACACACGTTTAGTTGGGTGTACGGCGTGTCTAAAACGTCGGTTTGATCTTTTAGCACGCCGTACTAAACGTTTTTTGGCCGGTGGAGGTTGTGAGTGGTGGGAAGTGTGATGTGAGAAGAATACATAGGGGATTTAGGGTGACTAGTTGAGGGGTGGATACAACTTGTGGATGGTTTGGTAGAGGTGGTGTAGGGAGGATGTTGGGTATGGGTTGATTGGGTGTAGTGGTTAGGGATGTAGGGGTTAAGAGAGGTGTATGAGGGGTTGGGGAAGGCTAAGGGTATTTGGGAAAATAGGGGAGGGTTTATGTTGTGATTGTGGGTAGTTTCTTTAAACCAAGGGGGGCTTAGTGTGTGTGAATAGTTGTGAGAGGGGGGGGTAGGAAAGGTATTTCTAGAATTATTAGGAGGAGTATAAAAAGAAAACGAAAGAGAAGGAGAGTTAGGGGTAGGGTGAGCGTTAGGATTTACACAGTGGGTATGGGTAGGAGGGTAAGGATGAGTATTGTTTTGGGGTTGAAGGTCTTCGGGGGAGGGATACAAGGGGGGAGCGATGAAGCTGAATGGGGTGTGTTGGGGCTGGTGGTGAATCTGATGATAGGTATCCCGCGAATGGTGGAGTGGTGTGTCCTCCTCAAGTGGCGGCTGGAGCTGATAATTGGTGGTGGTTATGTTATTAATTGCCGTCTCGTATGTTGTCCGAGAGGGAGGTTGATGTTGGAGAGGGTGAGAAAACGGTGGGGGTCGAGGCGTCGGCAGAAGAGGCTGCTGTAATTTGCAGGGCTGGTCGCATGGCGGCGGCGGCGGCGGCGGCGGTGGTGGCGGCTGCGGCTGAAGATCATTGTTGGGTTGGCGTTGATTTATATGTTGATGTCGATGCTGATATGAGTGCATTTGGTGTTCTCTTTCCGTCATATATCTCCAGGGCTCGTGGTGTTGCGGTTGCGGAGGCGGCGGCGGCGGCGGCTGAAAACCATTGTTAGGTTGGCCTCGGTTTTGATGCCGGTAAAGGTATACTTGTTGTTTGTTTTCAGGAGGAAATGGAGAGGAGAAGCTATGGATAGTGTTTGCTTTGGGCTGAAATGGGGCGGAAGGTATATGGCGGAGTTGTATTCGTTGGAGAAGTTCGGGTTCGTTGAAACCAATAAATTTAACTATTGGTTCGTATTGATTGGAATCTAAATTATGGCGCGGGGTAATTTCGTGTGTTGTTATGTTATAAGTGTAGAATTTTTGTCGAGGCTTGGATGGTGGTAATGGTGGCGGCGGCGGTGGTCGAAGAGGGTGTTGTTGGCGGCGCTGGTGCGGTTGTTGTGAAGGGCCGAAAGGGCGTGTGTATTTTACAGATTTTGGGTGGGGTTTAGGGTTTAGATTCTTAGTGAGATTGGGTTTGGGTTTCGGGTTAGGGTTATGGTTCGGTTTTGGGTTATGGTTAGGGTTAGGTTTCGGTTTAGAGTTAGGGTTAGGATTCCTATTAGAGTTTGTTTTAGGGTTGGGTTTAGTATGGTTGGGAGTAGGGTAAGGATTTTGTTTACAAGGATTACGGTGGGATTTGTGGTTAGATGTTATGTTGGGATTAAAGTTATTGTTTTTCGGGGTAGATTTAGGGATGGGGAGAGGGTTAGGGTTTGATTTTGGGATAGGGTTAGAGTTAATGTTAATAATTGCATCAAGGTGAGGATTGGATGTGGGGTCAAAGTGTAAACTTTTTTTGTTTTTGGTGATAATGGCTCGGGATGTTTGTGGGTTAGGATTTTGTTCTATAAGCTCCTCGTTTGTATCTAGATCTATTGGGAGATCTTCTATTTCGTTATCTAATTCAACATTTATATTATCAAAATCATGTGTATTATGGAGTATATCCGAGTGTTGTAACTCTCTATTGTTATTTCTAATTGTGATTGAAGTTGTTTTGAGTGTATTATTGATGTTGTTAGTAACACCAAACTCTTGGCACTTCGTTAAAAGTTCTATAACATGTTCTTCTAACCAATGGTTAATATTGTCTGTAAAAAGGTTAGGCGCTATAAAATTTGAGACCTCTTCTAAGTGCTTAGGGTCTAGTAACTTGGTGCTAAATTCGAAGAGTTCTACTCTAACTTTATTTGGGAAATCATCTAAAAGTTTTGTGTATGTGTGAACTAACCTATCTAGGTGTAGAATATAGGTCGTCGCAAGTTCTTTGTTATATTGACTTGTGAGTGTTAAGAACTCTTGTTGTAGACTATGGTTAAGTTCATGGTGAGTTAGTTTAAGCTTAGGAGGTTGGTTTTTAAGGCTAGGTGGAAGGGAGCCATGGTTGTAGAGGTTCGAGACTCTAGTTAGTGTGTTGAATGCTTGTTTCTTGTGTCGGAAAAGCTGTTTAAATTCTGTGAACATGCGTGTTTTATATTCCTCGAGATACTTTGAGCAAAACGCATATGTTGAAGATGTTACCTTATTAGAGGATGTAGTGTGATCGTTATCTTCAGTGTTGTCCGTTGATGATGGGATGTGGGTGATCGACGTTAGTCTACAGGGTGTGTTGGTTGGCTTTAGTTTGATTGGTGTAGGGGTTGCCGAAGTGAGTGCTACAATCGTCTCTATCGTTTGCTGAGGGCACTCGTCACTCGATGGTTGATCAAGGTCGGTTGAGGTCGAACCATTGTGGGTGCCATTCTCCGATAGTAGAGCCTCCATAGTAAAATCATGATTTTCCATATTAATAGACTATATAATGTCTTATACGAGGAGTGCGGGCACGATACTTCTTTGGCTGTGATTAGTGTTATTTGGTTAACTATTTGAGGATTTAGGGTTTGGGTTTGAAGGTTTCGGGTATATGGGTTAACTGAGGTTTTTGGGTTAAATATCTTAAGGGTTTAGGGTTTTGTTCGGAGGGTTTAGGGCATATGGGTAAAATATCTGAGGGTTTAGGGTTTGGTAGACTATATGATGTATTGCACGAGGAAAGCGGGCACGATACTTATTTAGGCTACGACTAGTGTTATTAGGTTAACTATTCTTAGGGTTTATGGGTTTGTTCTGAGGGTTTAGGGTATATGGGTTAAAATATTCTGAGGGTTTAGGGTAGTGTGTGCAAAAGTAAAGGTATTAAGGATTGGTAGGTTTAGGGTTTTAGTGGTAAGGGGAGATATGTTTGGAGAGGTATGATGATGAGGGTATGGGTTGGCGAGGATATAATGTGTTAGGGTTATTAGTTTAGGGTTGCGGGTATTGGGTAGGTTAAAGATTAAGGGAAAGAGGGGGGAGTGCCACGTTTTACTTAGTGGGAATGAAATAGCATATATATTATTCAAAGCACAACTAACCACAACATAAAAACAATAGACACTTGAGAAGAAAATATATATTAATCAAATATATATTAATATGACCTATGTAGCAAACTAGTTTCGCTCATATATGGAGCTCATCAGTGCTTAGGTCATTTTCGAGTACAAAGGTAAGTTTATATAGGTTTGTGGTAAGGGGGGTGTAAGATAAGTGGTGGACAAGAGTGATAAATGTGAAAAGAAGTGAGGAGTATGGGAGGGAGTGGTGTAACACGGTGATAAGGGGGCAAGATATGATTTTGTAAAGGGAGGGAGTGGGTATCATGAGTTTGATAGAGATAAGTGGGTAACTAGAGGGTATAATAATGGTGATAAGTGGGTGACCGGAGGGTATGATAAGTGAGGGGAGGGGTGTGTATATGTGTGTGATGGTGGCTAGTACGAGGTAAAGATGTGGGTGAAAAACGAGGGGAATACGAATTTAATAGTTATGGGGAATGAGGAGAGAGAGAGAGAGAGATAGAGTGAGAAATTTAACTAATGAGAAGAGAGTGTGAAAAAAGGTGAGAAAAGAGAGAGGGAGAGAGAGAGAGAGAGAGAGAGAAAAGAAAAAAAAGAAAGAAAGAAAGAAGAGAGACGTAGAGAAAAGAAAAGGTAGAGAGGGAGAAAAAAGGAAAAGAAAAAAGAGGTGAGTTTTAGAGTGTAGAGAGGGAGAAAAGTAAAGGTAGAGAGAGAGGAAAAAGAAATGATTTAGAGAGGGAGAAAGGTAAAGGTAGAGAGAGAAAGAGAAGGGGAGGGAAGGAGGAGATAGAGATAGAGAAAGGGAAAGTTAAGAGAGAAGAAATGTGAAGGTAGAGAGGGAGAAGATAGGGGGAGATCCTCACGTGGTAAATATAGGGAGATAAAACTTGTGGTTTAAAAAAATAAAAATATGGAGAGGAGTTAGTGTGGATCTATAGTAATGTTTTTTGTGTTGACTAGTGAAGAGTGTAGATTTTTAGATTTAGTCCAACAAATTATTGGTTTGGGGATGTGTTGTAGTAGAGGGTCTTCTTGGAGGTTTAAGTGTAGGCTAGTAAGGGTTTCTTTTATTCCTAGATTAGGGGCTTGGTGTGTGAATTTTAGTTTAAAGATTATGGGTGTGGGGGTTTGGTTAATGGTTTTGTTTGAGAGGAGAGTTGGTCTAAGGGAATAGGGGTGTTTTTTGAATATATTGAGGATAAAGTGTGTAGGGTATCCTCGTGCTCGTAGTCTCTTAAAAAATAGTTGTTGCATTTTTAAATAACCTTGGGCTGTACTTTCTCTAATAATGTATCTTTTAAGTTCGTTCGAGAGGAAGCTTTTTTTGACGTGGATAGGATGTGTCGAGGTGAAGGGTATGTATTGGTAAGTATTAAGTTCTTTTTGAAAACAATTAAAGTTGAAATTATTATTAGCGAGGTTTATCCAAAGGTCGAGAAAAGGAAGTTTAGTGAGAGAGGTTTGGATGGTCAGTTTAATGGAGTTTTGAGTGGTAATACTATAGAAATTTAGGTAGTCTAAGAGTTGTGTTTTCGTACCGGTCCATACACCAAAGGCATCGTCAATATATCTCGTGAAATAAAATAAATGGGGAGATGGGTTGGAATTCTCGAGGTATGACAAAAAAAGGCAAGCATATACTACGGAAAAATTGCTTCCCATGGCTGTGCCTTTAATTTGTTGATAGATTTGGTTATTAAATTTAAGGAAGTGATATTCTAAGGTTAAGGCGCTGAGAGTATAGATGAGGTTGGCTTTTTGTTTTGAGAAATGGGGGGTAATTAGGTGTTTTAGGGCTAGTAGTCCTAGTTTTGGTGGAATACTCGGGTAGAGGGATTCTACGTCAAATGAAAAGATGAAGCTATTGGGTGGTGTCGTAAGGTTTTCTAGGGATTGTACTAAGGAGAATGAGTCTCTAAGGTATTGTTTTTGTTGTAGGAGTATGGGGAGGAGTTGGTGGTGTAGCCACTTAGAAGTTTGTTCAAATAACGAACCGTTGTAAGAACAAATAGGCCTATAGCCAATGGGTTCTTTGTGTACTTTGGGTAGGAAGTACATGGTGGGGACTCGGTATTCGTTGGATGGTTTGTGTAAGATGAATTTTATTTCTATGAGGGAGAGGGTTCCTAGGTGTTGATTCATTAAGGTTTTTAATCTATGTAGGAGTTCTTCTAAGGGGAAGGTATCTACGGGTTTGTAAGTGGATGTATCGGATAGGTGAGCTAGGGCTTTATCTAGGTATGTTTGTTTGTTTAAGACACAAACACCTACATTTTTGTCTGCGGGGAGGATGATAATGTGTTTATTGCTTTTAAGGCTTTTTAAGGCTTGTAGTAGGTGTAGTGGAATGTGTTTAGTGGGTAGGTTTGTATTATGGAGTTTTATGGTGAGGAGATTAAGGTGTTTATGAAGTATGTCTTCTAACGGTGGGTATTGTGTAGGGGGGTTCCAAGAGGGGTTGGGTAGTTTAAAGGGGTTGTGTGGGGCGGAGGAGTCGTCTTGAAAGAAATGTCTAAGTCTAAGGGATCTACTAAGGTTATGGAATTCTTGAAGAATAGAAGTGGAGGTGGGGGGAGGGGAGGGAGGTATAAACTTAAGACCTAGGTTAAGAAGTTTAATTTCTGACTTGCTAAGGGTATGTGTAGAAAGGTTGTGGATTTTACTACTATGAGGGGGACTAAAGGGTGTTGTAAGGGGTTTCCAAAATTTATATCTAAGTTTCTTTTTACGTGTTTTTTTTGTATGTGGTCTAAAGGGGATTCTATGTGGTCTAAAGGGGATTCTATGTGACACGAGCCAGGTATGAACATTTTAATTTACTCAAGGGCTGTTCTCAACTCACTCCTCAAATTTGCTATTTTCGTCATGTCTCTCGACCTGAGTTTCAAAATCTTGATTTTTTAATTCCATATCATAGCTCGCGTTGTTGGCTTCGATTCGCATGTTTGAACACAAAAATCCGATATCACACGAGCCAGGTATGAACATTTTAATTTACTCAAGGGCTCCTCTCAACTCCCTCCTCAAGTTTGCTATTGTCGTCATGTCTCTCGACCTGAGTTTGAAATTCTTGATTTTTTAATTCCATATCATAGCTAGCGTTGTTGGCTTCGATTCGCATGTTTGAGCACAAAAATCCGATATCACACGAGCCAGGTATGAACATTTTAATTTACTCAAGGGCTCCTCTCAACTCCCTCCTCAAGTTTGCTATTTTCGTCATGTCTCTCGACCTGAGTTTCAAAATCTTGATTTTTTAATTCCATATCATAGCTAGCGTTGTTAGCTTTGATTTGCATGTTTGAACACAAAAATCCGATATCACATGAGCCAGGTATGAACATTTTAATTTCCTCAGGGGCTCCTCTCAACTCCGTCCTCAATTTTGCTATTTTCGTCATGTCTCTCGACCTGAGTTTCAAAATCTTGATTTTTTAATTCCATATCATACCTCACGTAGTTGGCTTCGATTCGCATGTTTGAACACAAAAATCCGATATCACACGAGCCAGGTATGAACATTTTAATTTACTCAAGGGCTGTTCTCAACTCACTCCTCAAATTTGCTATTTTCGTCATGTCTCTCGACCTGAGTTTCAAAATCTTGATTTTTTAATTCCATATCATAGCTAGCGTTGTTGGCTTCGATTCGCATGTTTGAACACAAAAATCCGATATCACACGAGCCAGGTATGAACATTTTAATTTACTCAAGGGCTCCTCTCAACTCCCTCCTCAAGTTTGCTATTTTCGTCATGTCTCTCGACCTGAGTTTGAAATTCTTGATTTTTTAATTCCATATCATAGCTAGCGTTGTTAGCTTTGATTCGCATGTTTGAACACAAAAATCCGATATCACACGAGCCAGGTATGAACATTTTAATTTACTCAAGGGCTCCTCTCAACTCCCTCCTCAAGTTTGCTATTTTCGTCATGTCTCTCGACCTGGGTTTCAAAATCTTGATTTTTTAATTCCATATCATAGCTAGCGTTATTAGCTTCGATTCGCATGTTTGAACACAAAAATCCGATATCACACGACCCAGGTATGAACATTTTAATTTACTCAAGGGCTCCTCTCAACTCACTCCTCAAATTTGCTATTTTCGTCATGTCTCTCGACCTGAGTTTCAAAATCTTGATTTTATAATTCCATATCATAGCTCGCGTTGTTGCCTTCCATTCGCATGTTTGAACACAAAAATCCGATATCACACGAGCCAGGTATGAACATTTTAATTTACTCAAGGGCTCCTCTCAACTCCCTCCTCAAGTTTGCTATTTTCGTCATGTCTCTCGACCTGAGTTTGAAATTCTTGATTTTTTAATTCCATATCATAGCTAGCGTTGTTAGCTTCGATTTGCATGTTTGAACACAAAAATCCGATATCACACGACCCAGGTATGAACATTTTAATTTACTCAAGGGCTGTTCTCAACTCACTCCTCAAATTTGCTATTTTCGTCATGTCTCTCGACCTGGGTTTCAAAATCTTGATTTTTTAATTCCATATCAAAGCTCGCGTTGTTGGCTTCGATTCGCATGTTTGAACACAAAAATCCGATATCACACGAGCCAGGTATGAACATTTTAATCTACTCAAGGGCTCCTCTCAACTCCCTCCTCAAGTTTGCTATTTTCGTCATGTCTCTCGACCTGAGTTTGAAATTCTTGATTTTTTAATTCCATATCATAGCTAGCGTTTCAAGCTTCGATTTGCATGTTTGAACACAAAAATCCGATATCACACGAGCCAGGTATGAACATTTTAATTTACTCAAGGGCTGTTCTCAACTCACTCCTCAAATTTGCTATTTTCGTCATGTCTCTCGACCTGAGTTTCAAAATCTTGATTTTTTAATTCCATATCATAGCTCGCGTTGTTGGCTTCGATTCGCATGTTTGAACACAAAAATCCGATATCACACGAGCCAGGTATGAACATTTTAATTTACTCAAGGGCTCCTCTCAACTCCCTCCTCAAATTTGCTATTTTCGTCATGTCTCTCGACCTGAGTTTCAAAATCTTGATTTTTTAATTCCATATCATAGCTCGCGTTGTTGGCTTCGATTCGCATGTTTGAACACAAAAATTCGATATCACACGAGCCAGGTATGAACATTTTAATTTACTCAAGGGCTCCTCTCAACTCCCTCCTCAAGTTTGCTATTTTCGTCATGTCTCTCGACCTGAGTTTCAAAATCTTGATTTTTTAATTCCATATCATAGCTAGCGTTGTTGGCTTCGATTCGCATGTTTGAACACAAAAATCCGATATCACACGAGCCAGGTATGAACATTTTAATTTACTCAAGGGCTCCTCTCAACTCCCTCCTCAAGTTTGGTATTTTGTCATGTCTCTCGACCTGAGTTTCAAAATCTTGATTTTTTAATTCCATATCATACCTCACGTAGTTGGCTTCGATTCGCATGTTTGAACACAAAAATCCGATATCACACGAGCCAGGTATGAATATTTTAATTACTTAAGGGCTCCTCTCAACTCCCTCCTCAAGTTTGCTATTTTCGTCATGTCTCTCGACCTGGGTTTCAAAATCTTGATTTTTTAATTCCATATCATAGCTAGCGTTGTTGGCTTCGATTCGCATGTTTGAACACAAAAATCCGATATCACACGAGCCAGGTATGAACATTTTAATTTACTCAAGGGCTGTTCTCAACTCCCTCCTCAAGTTTGCTATTTTCGTCATGTCTCTCGACCTGGGTTTCAAAATCTTGATTTTTTAATTCCATATCATAGCTAGCGTTGTTGGCTTCGATTCGCATGTTTGAACACAAAAATCCGATATCACACGAGCCAGGTATGAACATTTTAATTTACTCAAGGGCTCCTCTCAACTCCCTCCTCAAGTTTGCTATTTTCGTCATGTCTCTCGACCTGAGTTTGAAATTCTTGATTTTTTAATTCCATATCATAGCTAGCGTTGTTAGCTTCGATTTGCATGTTTGAACACAAAAATCCGATATCACACGAGCCAGGTATGAACATTTTAATTTACTCAAGGGCTCCTCTCAAGTCCCTCCTCAAGTTTGCTATTTTCGTCATGTATCTCGACCTGAGTTTGAAATTCTTGATTTTTTAATTCCATATCATAGCTAGCGTTGTTGGCTTCGATTCGCATGTTTGAACACAAAAATCCGATATCACACGAGCCAGGTATGAACATTTTAATTTACTCAAGGGCTCCTCTCAAGTCCCTCCTCAAGTTTGCTATTTTCGTCATGTCTCTCGACCTGAGTTTCAAAATCTTGATTTTTTAATTCCATATCATACCTCACGTAGTTGGCTTCAATTCGCATGTTTGAACACAAAAATCCGATATCACACGAGCCAGGTATGAACATTTTAATTTACTCAAGGGCTCCTCTCAACTCCCTCCTCAAGTTTGCTATTTTCGTCATGTCTCTCGACCTGAGTTTCAAAATCTTGATTTTTTAATTCCATATCATACCTCACGTAGTTGGCTTCAATTCGCATGTTTGAACACAAAAATCCGATATCACACGAGCCAGGTATGAACATTTTAATTTACTCAAGGGCTCCTCTCAACTCACTCCTCAAATTTGCTATTTTCGTCATGTCTCTCGACCTGAGTTTCAAAATCTTGATTTTTTAATTCCATATCATAGCTCGCGTTGTTGGCTTCGATTCGCATGTTTGAACACAAAAATCCGATATCACACGAGCCAGGTATCAACATTTTAATTTACTCAAGGGCTGTTCTCAACTCCGTCCTCAAGTTTGCTATTTTCGTCATGTCTCTCGACCTGGGTTTCAAAATCTTGATTTTTTAATTCCATATCATAGCTAGCGTTGTTGGCTTCGATTCGCATGTTTGAACACAAAAATCCGATATCACACGAGCCAGGTATGAACATTTTAATTTACTCAAGGGCTCCTCTCAACTCCCTCCTCAAGTTTGCTATTGTCGTCATGTCTCTCGACCTGAGTTTCAAAATCTTGATTTTTTAATTCCATATCATAGCTAGCGTTTCAAGCTTCGATTTGCATGTTTGAACACAAAAATCCGATATCACACGAGCCAGGTATGAACATTTTAATTACTTAAGGGCTCCTCTCAACTCCCTCCTCAAGTTTGCTATTTTCGTCATGTCTCTCGACCTGAGTTTCAAAGTCTTGATTTTTTAATTCCATAGCATAGCTCGCGTTGTTGGCTTCGATTTGCATGTTTGAACACAAAAATCCGATATCAGACGAGCCAGGTATGAACATTTTAATTACTTAAGGGTTGTTCTCAACTCACTCCTCAAATTTGCTATTTTCGTCATGTCTCTCGACCTGGGTTTCAAAATCTTGATTTTTTAATTCCATATCATAGCTCGCGTTGTTGGCTTCGATTCGCATGTTTGAACACAAAAATCCGATATCACACGAGCCAGGTATGAACATTTTAATTTACTCAAGGGCTCCTCTCAACTCCCTCCTCAAGTTTGCTATTTTCGTCATGTCTCTCGACCTGAGTTTCAAAATCTTGATTTTTTAATTCCATATCATAGCTAGCGTTTCAAGCTTCGATTTGCATGTTTGAACACAAAAATCGGATATCACACGAGCCAGGTATGAACATTTTAATTTACTCAAGGGCTCCTCTCAACTCCCTCCTCAAGTTTGCTATTTTCGTCATGTCTCTCGACCTGAGTTTCAAAATCTTGATTTTTTAATTGCATATCATACCTCAGGTAGTTGGCTTCGATTCGCATGTTTGAACACAAAAATCCGATATCACACGAGCCAGGTATGAACATTTTAATTTACTCAAGGGCTCCTCTCAACTCCCTCCTCAAGTTTGCTATTTTCGTCATGTCTCTCGACCTGAGTTTGAAATTCTTGATTTTTTAATTCCATATCATAGCTAGCGTTGTTAGCTTCGATTTGCATGTTTGAACACAAAAATCCGATATCACACGACCCAGGTATGAACATTTTAATTTACTCAAGGGCTGTTCTCAACTCACTCCTCAAATTTGCTATTTTCGTCATGTCTCTCGACCTGGGTTTCAAAATCTTGATTTTTTAATTCCATATCAAAGCTCGCGTTGTTGGCTTCGATTCGCATGTTTGAACACAAAAATCCGATATCACACGAGCCAGGTATGAACATTTTAATCTACTCAAGGGCTCCTCTCAACTCCCTCCTCAAGTTTGCTATTTTCGTCATGTCTCTCGACCTGAGTTTGAAATTCTTGATTTTTTAATTCCATATCATAGCTAGCGTTTCAAGCTTCGATTTGCATGTTTGAACACAAAAATCCGATATCACACGAGCCAGGTATGAACATTTTAATTTACTCAAGGGCTGTTCTCAACTCACTCCTCAAATTTGCTATTTTCGTCATGTCTCTCGACCTGAGTTTCAAAATCTTGATTTTTTAATTCCATATCATAGCTCGCGTTGTTGGCTTCGATTCGCATGTTTGAACACAAAAATCCGATATCACACGAGCCAGGTATGAACATTTTAATTTACTCAAGGGCTCCTCTCAACTCCCTCCTCAAATTTGCTATTTTCGTCATGTCTCTCGACCTGAGTTTCAAAATCTTGATTTTTTAATTCCATATCATAGCTCGCGTTGTTGGCTTCGATTCGCATGTTTGAACACAAAAATTCGATATCACACGAGCCAGGTATGAACATTTTAATTTACTCAAGGGCTCCTCTCAACTCCCTCCTCAAGTTTGCTATTTTCGTCATGTCTCTCGACCTGAGTTTCAAAATCTTGATTTTTTAATTCCATATCATAGCTAGCGTTGTTGGCTTCGATTCGCATGTTTGAACACAAAAATCCGATATCACACGAGCCAGGTATGAACATTTTAATTTACTCAAGGGCTCCTCTCAACTCCCTCCTCAAGTTTGGTATTTTGTCATGTCTCTCGACCTGAGTTTCAAAATCTTGATTTTTTAATTCCATATCATACCTCACGTAGTTGGCTTCGATTCGCATGTTTGAACACAAAAATCCGATATCACACGAGCCAGGTATGAATATTTTAATTACTTAAGGGCTCCTCTCAACTCCCTCCTCAAGTTTGCTATTTTCGTCATGTCTCTCGACCTGGGTTTCAAAATCTTGATTTTTTAATTCCATATCATAGCTAGCGTTGTTGGCTTCGATTCGCATGTTTGAACACAAAAATCCGATATCACACGAGCCAGGTATGAACATTTTAATTTACTCAAGGGCTGTTCTCAACTCCCTCCTCAAGTTTGCTATTTTCGTCATGTCTCTCGACCTGGGTTTCAAAATCTTGATTTTTTAATTCCATATCATAGCTAGCGTTGTTGGCTTCGATTCGCATGCTTGAACACAAAAATCCGATATCACACGAGCCAGGTATGAACATTTTAATTTACTCAAGGGCTCCTCTCAACTCCCTCCTCAAGTTTGCTATTTTCGTCATGTCTCTCGACCTGAGTTTGAAATTCTTGATTTTTTAATTCCATATCATAGCTAGCGTTGTTAGCTTCGATTTGCATGTTTGAACACAAAAATCCGATATCACACGAGCCAGGTATGAACATTTTAATTTACTCAAGGGCTCCTCTCAAGTCCCTCCTCAAGTTTGCTATTTTCGTCATGTATCTCGACCTGAGTTTGAAATTCTTGATTTTTTAATTCCATATCATAGCTAGCGTTGTTGGCTTCGATTCGCATGTTTGAACACAAAAATCCGATATCACACGAGCCAGGTATGAACATTTTAATTTACTCAAGGGCTCCTCTCAAGTCCCTCCTCAAGTTTGCTATTTTCGTCATGTCTCTCGACCTGAGTTTCAAAATCTTGATTTTTTAATTCCATATCATACCTCACGTAGTTGGCTTCAATTCGCATGTTTGAACACAAAAATCCGATATCACACGAGCCAGGTATGAACATTTTAATTTACTCAAGGGCTCCTCTCAACTCCCTCCTCAAGTTTGCTATTTTCGTCATGTCTCTCGACCTGAGTTTCAAAATCTTGATTTTTTAATTCCATATCATACCTCACGTAGTTGGCTTCAATTCGCATGTTTGAACACAAAAATCCGATATCACACGAGCCAGGTATGAACATTTTAATTTACTCAAGGGCTCCTCTCAACTCACTCCTCAAATTTGCTATTTTCGTCATGTCTCTCGACCTGAGTTTCAAAATCTTGATTTTTTAATTCCATATCATAGCTCGCGTTGTTGGCTTCGATTCGCATGTTTGAACACAAAAATCCGATATCACACGAGCCAGGTATCAACATTTTAATTTACTCAAGGGCTCCTCTCAACTCCCTCCTCAAGTTTGCTATTTTCGTCATGTCTCTCGACCTGGGTTTCAAAATCTTGATTTTTTAATTCCATATCATAGCTAGCGTTGTTGGCTTCGATTCGCATGTTTGAACACAAAAATCCGATATCACACGAGCCAGGTATGAACATTTTAATTTACTCAAGGGCTCCTCTCAACTCCCTCCTCAAGTTTGCTATTGTCGTCATGTCTCTCGACCTGAGTTTCAAAATCTTGATTTTTTAATTCCATATCATAGCTAGCGTTTCAAGCTTCGATTTGCATGTTTGAACACAAAAATCCGATATCACACGAGCCAGGTATGAACATTTTAATTACTTAAGGGCTCCTCTCAACTCCCTCCTCAAGTTTGCTATTTTCGTCATGTCTCTCGACCTGAGTTTCAAAGTCTTGATTTTTTAATTCCATAGCATAGCTCGCGTTGTTGGCTTCGATTTGCATGTTTGAACACAAAAATCCGATATCACACGAGCCAGGTATGAACATTTTAATTACTTAAGGGCTGTTCTCAACTCACTCCTCAAATTTGCTATTTTCGTCATGTCTCTCGACCTGGGTTTCAAAATCTTGATTTTTTAATTCCATATCATAGCTCGCGTTGTTGGCTTCGATTCGCATGTTTGAACACAAAAATCCGATATCACACGAGCCAGGTATGAACATTTTAATTTACTCAAGGGCTCCTCTCAACTCCCTCCTCAAGTTTGCTATTTTCGTCATGTCTCTCGACCTGAGTTTCAAAATCTTGATTTTTTAATTCCATATCATAGCTAGCGTTGTTGGCTTCGATTCGCATGTTTGAACACAAAAATCCGATATCACACGAGCCAGGTATGAACATTTTAATTTACTCAAGGGCTCTTCTCAACTCCCTCCTCAAGTTTGCTATTTTCGTCATGTCTCTCGACCTGAGTTTCAAAATCTTGATTTTTTAATTCCATATCATAGCTAGCGTTGTTGGCTTCGATTCGCATGTTTGAACACAAAAATCCGATATCACACGAGCCAGGTATGAACATTTTAATTTACTCAAGGGCTCTTCTCAACTCCCTCCTCAAGTTTGGTATTTTCGTCATGTCTCTCGACCTGAGTTTCAAAATCTTGATTTTTTAATTCCATATCATAGCTAGCGTTGTTGGCTTCGATTCGCATGTTTGAACACAAAAATCCGATATCACACGAGCCAGGTATGAACATTTTAATTTACTCAAGGGCTCCTCTCAACTCCCTCCTCAAGTTTGGTATTTTGTCATGTCTCTCGACCTGAGTTTCAAAATCTTGATTTTTTAATTCCATATCATAGCTAGCGTTGTTGGCTTCGATTCGCATGTTTGAACACAAAAATCCGATATCACACGAGCCAGGTATGAACATTTTAATTTACTCAAGGGCTCCTCTCAACTCCCTCCTCAAGTTTGGTATTTTGTCATGTCTCTCGACCTGAGTTTCAAAATCTTGATTTTTTAATTCCATATCATACCTCCCGTAGTTGGCTTCGATTCGCATGTTTGAACACAAAAATCCGATATCACACGAGCCAGGTATGAATATTTTAATTACTTAAGGGCTCCTCTCAACTCCCTCCTCAAGTTTGCTATTTTCGTCATGTCTCTCGACCTGAGTTTCAAAATCTTGATTTTTTAATTCCATATCATAGCTAACGTTGTTAGCTTTGATTCGCATGTTTGAACACAAAAATCCGATATCACACGAGCCAGGTATGAACATTTTAATTTACTCAAGGGCTCCTCTCAACTCCCTCCTCAAGTTTGCTATTTTCGTCATGTCTCTCGACCTGAGTTTCAAAATCTTGATTTTTTAATTCCATATCATAGCTAGCGTTGTTGGCTTTGATTCGCATGTTTGAACACAAAAATCCGATATCACACGAGCCAGGTATGAACATTTTAATTTACTCAAGGGCTCCTCTCAACTCCCTCCTCAAGTTTGCTATTTTCGTCATGTCTCTCGACCTGAGTTTCAAAATCTTGATTTTTTAATTCCATATCATAGCTAGCGTTGTTGGCTTCGATTCGCATGTTTGAACACAAAAATCCGATATCACACGAGCCAGGTATGAACATTTTAATTTACTCAAGGGCTCCTCTCAACTCCCTCCTCAAGTTTGCTATTTTCGTCATGTCTCTCGACCTGAGTTTCAAAATCTTGATTTTTTAATTCCATATCATAGCTAGCGTTGTTGGCTTCGATTCGCATGTTTGAACACAAAAATCCGATATCACACGAGCCAGGTATGAACATTTTAATTTACTCAAGGGCTCCTCTCAACTCCCTCCTCAAGTTTGGTATTTTGTCATGTCTCTCGACCTGAGTTTCAAAATCTTGATTTTTTAATTCCATATCATACCTCACGTAGTTGGCTTCGATTCGCATGTTTGAACACAAAAATCCGATATCACACGAGCCAGGTATGAATATTTTAATTACTTAAGGGCTCCTCTCAACTCCCTCCTCAAGTTTGCTATTTTCGTCATGTCTCTCGACCTGGGTTTCAAAATCTTGATTTTTTAATTCCATATCATAGCTAGCGTTGTTGGCTTCGATTCGCATGTTTGAACACAAAAATCCGATATCACACGAGCCAGGTATGAACATTTTAATTTACTCAAGGGCTGTTCTCAACTCCCTCCTCAAGTTTGCTATTTTCGTCATGTCTCTCGACCTGAGTTTCAAAATCTTGATTTTTTAATTCCATATCATAGCTAGCGTTGTTGGCTTCGATTCGCATGTTTGAACACAAAAATCCGATATCACACGAGCCAGGTATGAACATTTTAATTTACTCAAGGGCTCTTCTCAACTCCCTCCTCAAGTTTGCTATTTTCGTCATGTCTCTCGACCTGGGTTTCAAAATCTTGATTTTTTAATTCCATATCATAGCTAGCGTTGTTGGCTTCGATTCGCATGTTTGAACACAAAAATCCGATATCACACGAGCCAGGTATGAACATTTTAATTTACTCAAGGGCTCCTCTCAACTCACTCCTCAAATTTGCTATTTTCGTCATGTCTCTCGACCTGAGTTTGAAATTCTTGATTTTTTAATTCCATATCATAGCTAGCGTTGTTAGCTTCGATTGGCATGTTTGAACATAAAAATCCGATATCACACGAGCCAGGTATGAACATTTTAATTTACTCAAGGGCTGTTTTCAACTCACTCCTCAAATTTGCTATTTTCGTCATGTCTCTCGACCTGGGTTTCAAAATCTTGATTTTTTAATTCCATATCAAAGCTCGCGTTGTTGGCTTCGATTCGCATGTTTGAACACAAAAATCCGATATCACACGAGCCAGGTATGAACATTTTAATTTACTCAAGGGCTGTTTTCAACTCCCTCCTCAAGTTTGCTATTTTCGTCATGTCTCTCGACCTGGGTTTCAAAATCTTGATTTTTTAATTCCATATGATAGCTAGCGTTGTTGGCTTCGATTCGCATGTTTGAACACAAAAATCCGATATCACACGAGCCAGGTATGAACATTTTAATTTACTCAAGGGCTCCTCTCAACTCCCTCCTCAAGTTTGCTATTTTCGTCATGTCTCTCGACCTGAGTTTCAAAATCTTGATTTTTTAATTCCATATCATAGCTAGCGTTGTTGGCTTTGATTCGCATGTTTGAACACAAAAATCCGATATCACACGAGCCAGGTATGAACATTTTAATTTACTCAAGGGCTGTTCTCAACTCACTCCTCAAATTTGGTAATTTCGTCATGTCTCTCGACCTGGGTTTCAAAATCTTGATTTTTTAATTCCATATCATAGCTAGCGTTGTTGGCTTCGATTCGCATGTTTGAACACAAAAATCCGATATCACACGAGCCAGGTATGAACATTTTAATTTACTCAAGGGCTGTTCTCAACTCCCTCCTCAAGTTTGCTATTTTCGTCATGTCTCTCGACCTGGGTTTCAAAATCTTGATTTTTTAATTCCATATCATAGCTAGCGTTGTTGGCTTCGATTCGCATGTTTGAACACAAAAATCCGATATCACACGAGCCAGGTATGAACATTTTAATTTACTCAAGGGCTCCTCTCAACTCTCTCCTCAAGTTTGCTATTTTCGTCATGTCTCTCGACCTGAGTTTGAAATTCTTGATTTTTTAATTCCATATCATAGCTAGCGTTGTTGGCTTCGATTCGCATGTTTGAACACAAAAATCCGATATCACACGAGCCAGGTATGAACATTTTAATTTACTCAAGGGCTCTTCTCAACTCCCTCCTCAAGTTTGCTATTTTCGTCATGTCTCTCGACCTGAGTTTCAAAATCTTGATTTTTTAATTCCATATCATAGCTAGCGTTGTTGGCTTCGATTCACATGTTTGAACACAAAAATCCGATATCACACGAGCCAGGTATGAACATTTTAATTTACTCAAGGGCTCCTCTCAACTCCCTCCTCAAGTTTGGTATTTTGTCATGTCTCTCGACCTGAGTTTCAAAATCTTGATTTTTTAATTCCATATCATACCTCCCGTAGTTGGCTTCGATTCGCATGTTTGAACACAAAAATCCGATATCACACGAGCCAGGTATGAATATTTTAATTACTTAAGGGCTCCTCTCAACTCCCTCCTCAAGTTTGCTATTTTCGTCATGTCTCTCGACCTGAGTTTCAAAATCTTGATTTTTTAATTCCATATCATAGCTAACGTTGTTAGCTTTGATTCGCATGTTTGAACACAAAAATCCGATATCACACGAGCCAGGTATGAACATTTTAATTTACTCAAGGGCTCCTCTCAACTCCCTCCTCAAGTTTGCTATTTTCGTCATGTCTCTCGACCTGAGTTTCAAAATCTTGATTTTTTAATTCCATATCATAGCTAGCGTTGTTGGCTTCGATTCGCATGTTTGAACACAAAAATCCGATATCACACGAGCCAGGTATGAACATTTTAATTTACTCAAGGGCTCCTCTCAACTCCCTCCTCAAGTTTGGTATTTTGTCATGTCTCTCGACCTGAGTTTCAAAATCTTGATTTTTTAATTCCATATCATAGCTAGCGTTGTTGGCTTCGATTCGCATGTTTGAACACAAAAATCCGATATCACACGAGCCAGGTATGAACATTTTAATTTACTCAAGGGCTCCTCTCAACTCCCTCCTCAAGTTTGCTATTTTCGTCATGTCTCTCGACCTGAGTTTCAAAATCTTGATTTTTTAATTCCATATCATAGCTAACGTTGTTAGCTTTGATTCGCATGTTTGAACACAAAAATCCGATATCACACGAGCCAGGTATGAACATTTTAATTTACTCAAGGGCTCCTCTCAACTCCCTCCTCAAGTTTGCTATTTTCGTCATGTCTCTCGGCCTGAGTTTCAAAATCTTGATTTTTTAATTCCATATCATAGCTAGCGTTGTTGGCTTCGATTCGCATGTTTGAACACAAAAATCCGATATCACACGAGCCAGGTATGAACATTTTAATTTACTCAAGGGCTCCTCTCAACTCCCTCCTCAAGTTTGCTATTTTCGTCATGTCTCTCGACCTGAGTTTCAAAATCTTGATTTTTTAATTCCATATCATAGCTAGCGTTGTTGGCTTCGATTCGCATGTTTGAACACAAAAATCCGATATCACACGAGCCAGGTATGAACATTTTAATTTACTCAAGGGCTCCTCTCAACCTACTCCTCAAATTTGCTATTTTCGTCATGTCTCTCGACCTGAGTTTGAAATTCTTGATTTTTTAATTCCATATCATAGCTAGCGTTGTTAGCTTCGATTGGCATGTTTGAACATAAAAATCCGATATCACACGAGCCAGGTATGAACATTTTAATTTACTCAAGGGCTGTTTTCAACTCACTCCTCAAATTTGCTATTTTCGTCATGTCTCTCGACCTGGGTTTCAAAATCTTGATTTTTTAATTCCATATCAAAGCTCGCGTTGTTGGCTTCGATTCGCATGTTTGAACACAAAAATCCGATATCACACCAGCCAGGTATGAACATTTTAATTTACTCAAGGGCTGTTTTCAACTCCCTCCTCAAGTTTGCTATTTTCGTCATGTCTCTCGACCTGGGTTTCAAAATCTTGATTTTTTAATTCCATATCAAAGCTCGCGTTGTTGGCTTCGATTCGCATGTTTGAACACAAAAATCCGATATCACACCAGCCAGGTATGAACATTTTAATTTACTCAAGGGCTGTTTTCAACTCCCTCCTCAAGTTTGCTATTTTCGTCATGTCTCTCGACCTGGGTTTCAAAATCTTGATTTTTTAATTCCATATGATAGCTAGCGTTGTTGGCTTCGATTCGCATGTTTGAACACAAAAATCCGATATCACACGAGCCAGGTATGAACATTTTAATTTACTCAAGGGCTCCTCTCAACTCCCTCCTCAAGTTTGCTATTTTCGTCATGTCTGTCGACCTGAGTTTCAAAATCTTGATTTTTTAATTCCATATCATAGCTAGCGTTGTTGGCTTTGATTCGCATGTTTGAACACAAAAATCCGATATCACACGAGCCAGGTATGAACATTTTAATTTACTCAAGGGCTGTTCTCAACTCACTCCTCAAATTTGGTAATTTCGTCATGTCTCTCGACCTGGGTTTCAAAATCTTGATTTTTTAATTCCATATCATAGCTAGCGTTGTTGGCTTCGATTCGCATGTTTGAACACAAAAATCCGATATCACACGAGCCAGGTATGAACATTTTAATTTACTCAAGGGCTGTTCTCAACTCCCTCCTCAAGTTTGCTATTTTCGTCATGTCTCTCGACCTGGGTTTCAAAATCTTGATTTTTTAATTCCATATCATAGCTAGCGTTGTTGGCTTCGATTCGCATGTTTGAACACAAAAATCCGATATCACACGAGCCAGGTATGAACATTTTAATTTACTCAAGGGCTCCTCTCAACTCTCTCCTCAAGTTTGCTATTTTCGTCATGTCTCTCGACCTGAGTTTGAAATTCTTGATTTTTTAATTCCATATCATAGCTAGCGTTGTTGGCTTCGATTCGCATGTTTGAACACAAAAATCCGATATCACACGAGCCAGGTATGAACATTTTAATTTACTCAAGGGCTCTTCTCAACTCCCTCCTCAAGTTTGCTATTTTCGTCATGTCTCTCGACCTGAGTTTCAAAATCTTGATTTTTTAATTCCATATCATAGCTAGCGTTGTTGGCTTCGATTCACATGTTTGAACACAAAAATCCGATATCACACGAGCCAGGTATGAACATTTTAATTTACTCAAGGGCTCCTCTCAACTCCCTCCTCAAGTTTGGTATTTTGTCATGTCTCTCGACCTGAGTTTCAAAATCTTGATTTTTTAATTCCATATCATACCTCCCGTAGTTGGCTTCGATTCGCATGTTTGAACACAAAAATCCGATATCACACGAGCCAGGTATGAATATTTTAATTACTTAAGGGCTCCTCTCAACTCCCTCCTCAAGTTTGCTATTTTCGTCATGTCTCTCGACCTGAGTTTCAAAATCTTGATTTTTTAATTCCATATCATAGCTAACGTTGTTAGCTTTGATTCGCATGTTTGAACACAAAAATCCGATATCACACGAGCCAGGTATGAACATTTTAATTTACTCAAGGGCTCCTCTCAACTCCCTCCTCAAGTTTGCTATTTTCGTCATGTCTCTCGACCTGAGTTTCAAAATCTTGATTTTTTAATTCCATATCATAGCTAGCGTTGTTGGCTTCGATTCGCATGTTTGAACACAAAAATCCGATATCACACGAGCCAGGTATGAACATTTTAATTTACTCAAGGGCTCCTCTCAACTCCCTCCTCAAGTTTGCTATTTTCGTCATGTCTCTCGACCTGAGTTTCAAAATCTTGATTTTTTAATTCCATATCATAGCTAGCGTTGTTGGCTTCGATTCGCATGTTTGAACACAAAAATCCGATATCACACGAGCCAGGTATGAACATTTTAATTTACTCAAGGGCTCCTCTCAACTCCCTCCTCAAGTTTGCTATTTTCGTCATGTCTCTCGACCTGAGTTTCAAAATCTTGATTTTTTAATTCCATATCATAGCTAGCGTTGTTGGCTTCGATTCACATGTTTGAACACAAAAATCCGATATCACACGACCCAGGTATGAACATTTTAATTTACTCAAGGGCTCCTCTCAACTCCCTCCTCAAGTTTGGTATTTTGTCATGTCTCTCGACCTGAGTTTCAAAATCTTGATTTTTTAATTCCATATCATACCTCCCGTAGTTGGCTTCGATTCGCATGTTTGAACACAAAAATCCGATATCACACGAGCCAGGTATGAATATTTTAATTACTTAAGGGCTCCTCTCAACTCCCTCCTCAAGTTTGCTATTTTCGTCATGTCTCTCGACCTGAGTTTCAAAATCTTGATTTTTTAATTCCATATCATAGCTAACGTTGTTAGCTTTGATTCGCATGTTTGAACACAAAAATCCGATATCACACGAGCCAGGTATGAACATTTTAATTTACTCAAGGGCTCCTCTCAACTCCCTCCTCAAGTTTGCTATTTTCGTCATGTCTCTCGACCTGAGTTTCAAAATCTTGATTTTTTAATTCCATATCATAGCTAGCGTTGTTGGCTTCGATTCGCATGTTTGAACACAAAAATCCGATATCACACGAGCCAGGTATGAACATTTTAATTTACTCAAGGGCTCCTCTCAACTCCCTCCTCAAGTTTGGTATTTTGTCATGTCTCTCGACCTGAGTTTCAAAATCTTGATTTTTTAATTCCATATCATAGCTAGCGTTGTTGGCTTCGATTCGCATGTTTGAACACAAAAATCCGATATCACACGAGCCAGGTATGAACATTTTAATTTACTCAAGGGCTCCTCTCAACTCCCTCCTCAAGTTTGCTATTTTCGTCATGTCTCTCGACCTGAGTTTCAAAATCTTGATTTTTTAATTCCATATCATAGCTAACGTTGTTAGCTTTGATTCGCATGTTTGAACACAAAAATCCGATATCACACGAGCCAGGTATGAACATTTTAATTTACTCAAGGGCTCCTCTCAACTCACTCCTCAAATTTGCTATTTTCGTCATGTCTCTCGACCTGAGTTTGAAATTCTTGATTTTTTAATTCCATATCATAGCTAGCGTTGTTAGCTTCGTTTGGCATGTTTGAACATAAAAATCGGATATCACACGAGCCAGGTATGAACATTTTAATTTACTCAAGGGCTGTTTTCAACTCACTCCTCAAATTTGCTATTTTCGTCATGTCTCTCGACCTGGGTTTCAAAATCTTGATTTTTTAATTCCATATCAAAGCTCGCGTTGTTGGCTTCGATTCGCATGTTTGAACACAAAAATCCGATATCACACCAGCCAGGTATGAACATTTTAATTTACTCAAGGGCTGTTTTCAACTCCCTCCTCAAGTTTGCTATTTTCGTCATGTCTCTCGACCTGGGTTTCAAAATCTTGATTTTTTAATTCCATATGATAGCTAGCGTTGTTGGCTTCGATTCGCATGTTTGAACACAAAAATCCGATATCACACGAGCCAGGTATGAACATTTTAATTTACTCAAGGGCTCCTCTCAACTCCCTCCTCAAGTTTGCTATTTTCGTCATGTCTGTCGACCTGAGTTTCAAAATCTTGATTTTTTAATTCCATATCATAGCTAGCGTTGTTGGCTTTGATTCGCATGTTTGAACACAAAAATCCGATATCACACGAGCCAGGTATGAACATTTTAATTTACTCAAGGGCTGTTCTCAACTCACTCCTCAAATTTGGTAATTTCGTCATGTCTCTCGACCTGGGTTTCAAAATCTTGATTTTTTAATTCCATATCATAGCTAGCGTTGTTGGCTTCGATTCGCATGTTTGAACACAAAAATCCGATATCACACGAGCCAGGTATGAACATTTTAATTTACTCAAGGGCTGTTCTCAACTCCCTCCTCAAGTTTGCTATTTTCGTCATGTCTCTCGACCTGGGTTTCAAAATCTTGATTTTTTAATTCCATATCATAGCTAGCGTTGTTGGCTTCGATTCGCATGTTTGAACACAAAAATCCGATATCACACGAGCCAGGTATGAACATTTTAATTTACTCAAGGGCTCCTCTCAAGTCCCTCCTCAAGTTTGCTATTTTCGTCATGTCTCTCGACCTGAGTTTGAAATTCTTGATTTTTTAATTCCATATCATAGCTAGCGTTGTTGGCTTCGATTCGCATGTTTGAACACAAAAATCCGATATCACACGAGCCAGGTATGAACATTTTAATTTACTCAAGGGCTCTTCTCAACTCCCTCCTCAAGTTTGCTATTTTCGTCATGTCTCTCGACCTGAGTTTCAAAATCTTGATTTTTTAATTCCATATCATAGCTAGCGTTGTTGGCTTCGATTCACATGTTTGAACACAAAAATCCGATATCACACGAGCCAGGTATGAACATTTTAATTTACTCAAGGGCTCCTCTCAACTCCCTCCTCAAGTTTGGTATTTTGTCATGTCTCTCGACCTGAGTTTCAAAATCTTGATTTTTTAATTCCATATCATACCTCCCGTAGTTGGCTTCGATTCGCATGTTTGAACACAAAAATCCGATATCACACGAGCCAGGTATGAATATTTTAATTACTTAAGGGCTCCTCTCAACTCCCTCCTCAAGTTTGCTATTTTCGTCATGTCTCTCGACCTGAGTTTCAAAATCTTGATTTTTTAATTCCATATCATAGCTAACGTTGTTAGCTTTGATTCGCATGTTTGAACACAAAAATCCGATATCACACGAGCCAGGTATGAACATTTTAATTTACTCAAGGGCTCCTCTCAACTCCCTCCTCAAGTTTGCTATTTTCGTCATGTCTCTCGACCTGAGTTTCAAAATCTTGATTTTTTAATTCCATATCATAGCTAGCGTTGTTGGCTTCGATTCGCATGTTTGAACACAAAAATCCGATATCACACGAGCCAGGTATGAACATTTTAATTTACTCAAGGGCTCCTCTCAACTCCCTCCTCAAGTTTGCTATTTTCGTCATGTCTCTCGACCCGAGTTTCAAAATCTTGATTTTTTAATTCCATATCATAGCTAGCGTTGTTGGCTTCGATTCGCATGTTTGAACACAAAAATCCGATATCACACGAGCCAGGTATGAACATTTTAATTTACTCAAGGGCTCCTCTCAACTCCCTCCTCAAGTTTGCTATTTTCGTCATGTCTCTCGACCTGAGTTTGAAATTCTTGATTTTTTAATTCCATATCATAGCTAGCGTTGTTAGCTTCGATTTGCATGTTTGAACACAAAAATCCGATATCACACGACCCAGGTATGAACATTTTAATTTACTCAAGGGCTGTTCTCAACTCACTCCTCAAATTTGCTATTTTCGTCATGTCTCTCGACCTGAGTTTCAAAATCTTGATTTTTTAATTCCATATCAAAGCTCGCGTTGTTGGCTTCGATTCGCATGTTTGAACACAAAAATCCGATATCACACGAGCCAGGTATGAACATTTTAATTTACTCAAGGGCTGTTCTCAACTCCCTCCTCAAGTTTGCTATTTTGGTCATGTCTCTCGACCTGGGTTTCAAAATCTTGATTTTTTAATTCCATATGATAGCTAGCGTTGTTGGCTTCGATTCGCATGTTTGAACACAAAAATCCGATATCACACGAGCCAGGTATGAACATTTTAATTTACTCAAGGGCTCCTCTCAACTCCCTCCTCAAGTTTGCTATTTTCGTCATGTCTCTCGACCTGAGTTTGAAATTCTTGATTTTTTAATTCCATATCATAGCTAGCGTTGTTAGCTTCGATTTGCATGTTTGAACACAAAAATCCGATATCACACGACCCAGGTATGAACATTTTAATTTAGTCAAGGGCTGTTCTCAACTCACTCCTCAAATTTGCTATTTTCGTCATGTCTCTCGACCTGAGTTTCAAAATCTTGATTTTTTAATTCCATATGATAGCTAGCGTTGTTGGCTTCGATTCGCATGTTTGAACACAAAAATCCGATATCACACGAGCCAGGTATGAACATTTTAATTTACTCAAGGGCTCCTCTCAAGTCCCTCCTCAAGTTTGCTATTTTCGTCATGTCTCTCGACCTGAGTTTCAAAATCTTGATTTTTTAATTCCATATCATAGCTAGCGTTGTTGGCTTTGATTCGCATGTTTGAACACAAAAATCCGATATCACACGAGCCAGGTATGAACATTTTAATTTACTCAAGGGCTGTTCTCAACTCACTCCTCAAATTTGGTAATTTCGTCATGTCTCTCGACCTGGGTTTCAAAATCTTGATTTTTTAATTCCATATCATAGCTAGCGTTGTTGGCTTCGATTCGCATGTTTGAACACAAAAATCCGATATCACACGAGCCAGGTATGAACATTTTAATTTACTCAAGGGCTGTTCTCAACTCCCTCCTCAAGTTTGCTATTTTCGTCATGTCTCTCGACCTGGGTTTCAAAATCTTGATTTTTTAATTCCATATCATAGCTAGCGTTGTTGGCTTCGATTCGCATGTTTGAACACAAAAATCCGATATCACACGAGCCAGGTATGAACATTTTAATTTACTCAAGGGCTCCTCTCAAGTCCCTCCTCAAGTTTGCTATTTTCGTCATGTCTCTCGACCTGAGTTTGAAATTCTTGATTTTTTAATTCCATATCATAGCTAGCGTTGTTGGCTTCGATTCGCATGTTTGAACACAAAAATCCGATATCACACGAGCCAGGTATGAACATTTTAATTTACTCAAGGGCTCCTCTCAACTCCCTCCTGAAGTTTGCTATTTTCGTCATGTCTCTCGACCTGAGTTTCAAAATCTTGATTTTTTAATTCCATATCATAGCTAGCGTTGTTAGCTTCGATTTGCATGTTTGAACACAAAAATCCGATATCACACGAGCCAGGTATGAACATTTTAATTTACTCAAGGGCTGTTTTCAACTCACTCCTCAAATTTGCTATTTTCGTCATGTCTCTCGACCTGGGTTTCAAAATCTTGATTTTTTAATTCCATATCAAAGCTCGCGTTGTTGGCTTCGATTCGCATGTTTGAACACAAAAATCCGATATCACACGAGCCAGGTATGAACATTTTAATTTACTCAAGGGCTGTTTTCAACTCCCTCCTCAAGTTTGCTATTTTCGTCATGTCTCTCGACCTGGGTTTCAAAATCTTGATTTTTTAATTCCATATGATAGCTAGCGTTGTTGGCTTCGATTCGCATGTTTGAACACAAAAATCCGATATCACACGAGCCAGGTATGAACATTTTAATTTACTCAAGGGCTCCTCTCAACTCCCTCCTCAAGTTTGCTATTTTCGTCATGTCTCTCGACCTGAGTTTCAAAATCTTGATTTTTTAATTCCATATCATAGCTAGCGTTGTTGGCTTTGATTCGCATGTTTGAACACAAAAATCCGATATCACACGAGCCAGGTATGAACATTTTAATTTACTCAAGGGCTGTTCTCAACTCACTCCTCAAATTTGGTAATTTCGTCATGTCTCTCGACCTGGGTTTCAAAATCTTGATTTTTTAATTCCATATCATAGCTAGCGTTGTTGGCTTCGATTCGCATGTTTGAACACAAAAATCCGATATCACACGAGCCAGGTATGAACATTTTAATTTACTCAAGGGCTGTTCTCAACTCCCTCCTCAAGTTTGCTATTTTCGTCATGTCTCTCGACCTGGGTTTCAAAATCTTGATTTTTTAATTCCATATCATAGCTAGCGTTGTTGGCTTCGATTCGCATGTTTGAACACAAAAATCCGATATCACACGAGCCAGGTATGAACATTTTAATTTACTCAAGGGCTCCTCTCAAGTCCCTCCTCAAGTTTGCTATTTTCGTCATGTCTCTCGACCTGAGTTTGAAATTCTTGATTTTTTAATTCCATATCATAGCTAGCGTTGTTGGCTTCGATTCGCATGTTTGAACACAAAAATCCGATATCACACGAGCCAGGTATGAACATTTTAATTTACTCAAGGGCTCTTCTCAACTCCCTCCTCAAGTTTGCTATTTTCGTCATGTCTCTCGACCTGAGTTTCAAAATCTTGATTTTTTAATTCCATATCATAGCTAGCGTTGTTGGCTTCGATTCACATGTTTGAACACAAAAATCCGATATCACACGAGCCAGGTATGAACATTTTAATTTACTCAAGGGCTCCTCTCAACTCCCTCCTCAAGTTTGGTATTTTGTCATGTCTCTCGACCTGAGTTTCAAAATCTTGATTTTTTAATTCCATATCATACCTCCCGTAGTTGGCTTCGATTCGCATGTTTGAACACAAAAATCCGATATCACACGAGCCAGGTATGAATATTTTAATTACTTAAGGGCTCCTCTCAACTCCCTCCTCAAGTTTGCTATTTTCGTCATGTCTCTCGACCTGAGTTTCAAAATCTTGATTTTTTAATTCCATATCATAGCTAACGTTGTTAGCTTTGATTCGCATGTTTGAACACAAAAATCCGATATCACACGAGCCAGGTATGAACATTTTAATTTACTCAAGGGCTCCTCTCAACTCCCTCCTCAAGTTTGCTATTTTCGTCATGTCTCTCGACCTGAGTTTCAAAATCTTGATTTTTTAATTCCATATCATAGCTAGCGTTGTTGGCTTCGATTCGCATGTTTGAACACAAAAATCCGATATCACACGAGCCAGGTATGAACATTTTAATTTACTCAAGGGCTCCTCTCAACTCCCTCCTCAAGTTTGCTATTTTCGTCATGTCTCTCGACCCGAGTTTCAAAATCTTGATTTTTTAATTCCATATCATAGCTAGCGTTGTTGGCTTCGATTCGCATGTTTGAACACAAAAATCCGATATCACACGAGCCAGGTATGAACATTTTAATTTACTCAAGGGCTCCTCTCAACTCCCTCCTCAAGTTTGCTATTTTCGTCATGTCTCTCGACCTGAGTTTGAAATTCTTGATTTTTTAATTCCATATCATAGCTAGCGTTGTTAGCTTCGATTTGCATGTTTGAACACAAAAATCCGATATCACACGACCCAGGTATGAACATTTTAATTTACTCAAGGGCTGTTCTCAACTCACTCCTCAAATTTGCTATTTTCGTCATGTCTCTCGACCTGAGTTTCAAAATCTTGATTTTTTAATTCCATATCAAAGCTCGCGTTGTTGGCTTCGATTCGCATGTTTGAACACAAAAATCCGATATCACACGAGCCAGGTATGAACATTTTAATTTACTCAAGGGCTGTTCTCAACTCCCTCCTCAAGTTTGCTATTTTGGTCATGTCTCTCGACCTGGGTTTCAAAATCTTGATTTTTTAATTCCATATGATAGCTAGCGTTGTTGGCTTCGATTCGCATGTTTGAACACAAAAATCCGATATCACACGAGCCAGGTATGAACATTTTAATTTACTCAAGGGCTCCTCTCAACTCCCTCCTCAAGTTTGCTATTTTCGTCATGTCTCTCGACCTGAGTTTGAAATTCTTGATTTTTTAATTCCATATCATAGCTAGCGTTGTTAGCTTCGATTTGCATGTTTGAACACAAAAATCCGATATCACACGACCCAGGTATGAACATTTTAATTTAGTCAAGGGCTGTTCTCAACTCACTCCTCAAATTTGCTATTTTCGTCATGTCTCTCGACCTGAGTTTCAAAATCTTGATTTTTTAATTCCATATGATAGCTAGCGTTGTTGGCTTCGATTCGCATGTTTGAACACAAAAATCCGATATCACACGAGCCAGGTATGAACATTTTAATTTACTCAAGGGCTCCTCTCAAGTCCCTCCTCAAGTTTGCTATTTTCGTCATGTCTCTCGACCTGAGTTTGAAATTCTTGATTTTTTAATTCCATATCATATCTAGCGTTGTTCGCTTCGATTTGCATGTTTGAACACAAAAATCCGATATCACACGACCCAGGTATGAACATTTTAATTTAGTCAAGGGCTGTTCTCAACTCACTCCTCAAATTTGCTATTTTCGTCATGTCTCTCGACCTGAGTTTCAAAATCTTGATTTTTTAATTCCATATCATAGCTCGCGTTGTTGGCTTCGATTCGCATGTTTGAACACAAAAATCCGATATCACACGAGCCAGGTATGAACATTTTAATTTACTCAAGGGCTGTTCTCAACTCCGTCCTCAAGTTTGCTATTTTGGTCATGTCTCTCGACCTGGGTTTCAAAATCTTGATTTTTTAATTGCATATGATAGCTAGCGTTGTTGGCTTCGATTCGCATGTTTGAACACAAAAATCCGATATCACACGAGCCAGGTATGAACATTTTAATTTACTCAAGGGCTCCTCTCAACTCCCTCCTCAAGTTTGCTATTTTCGTCATGTCTCTCGACCTGAGTTTCAAAATCTTGATTTTTTAATTCCATATCATAGCTAGCGTTTCAAGCTTCGATTTGCATGTTTGAACACAAAAATCCGATATCACACGAGCCAGGTATGAACATTTTAATTACTTAAGGGCTCCTCTCAACTCCCTCCTCAAGTTTGCTATTTTCGTCATGTCTCTCGACCTGAGTTTCAAAATCTTGATTTTTTAATTCCATATCATAGCTAGCGTTGTTAGCTTTGATTCGCAAGTCTGAACACAAAAATCCGATATCACACGAGCCAGGTATGAACATTTTAATTTACTCAAGGGCTGTTCTCAACTCACTCCTCAAATTTGGTAATTTCGTCATGTCTCTCGACCTGGGTTTCAAAATCTTGATTTTTTAATTCCATATCATAGCTAGCGTTGTTGGCTTCGATTCGCATGTTTGAACACAAAAATCCGATATCACACGAGCCAGGTATGAACATTTTAATTTACTCAAGGGCTCCTCTCAACTCCCTCCTCAAGTTTGCTATTTTCGTCATGTCTCTCGACCTGAGTTTGAAATTCTTGATTTTTTAATTCCATATCATAGCTAGCGTTGTTGGCTTCGATTCGCATGTTTGAACACAAAAATCCGATATCACACGAGCCAGGTATGAACATTTTAATTTACTCAAGGGCTGTTCTCAACTCCCTCCTCAAGTTTGCTATTTTCGTCATGTCTCTCGACCTGGGTTTCAAAATCTTGATTTTTTAATTGCATATGATAGCTAGCGTTGTTGGCTTCGATTCGCATGTTTGAACACAAAAATCCGATATCACACGAGCCAGGTATGAACATTTTAATTTACTCAAGGGCTCCTCTCAACTCCCTCCTCAAGTTTGCTATTTTCGTCATGTCTCTCGACCTGAGTTTCAAAATCTTGATTTTTTAATTCCATATCATAGCTAGCGTTGTTGCCTTCGATTCGCATGTTTGAACACAAAAATCCGATATCACACGAGCCAGGTATGAATATTTTAATTTACTCAAGGGCTCCTCTCAACTCCCTCCTCAAGTTTGCTATTTTCGTCATGTCTCTCGACCTGGGTTTCAAAATCTTGATTTTTTAATTCCATATCATAGCTAGCGTTGTTGGCTTCGATTCGCATGTTTGAACACAAAAATCCGATATCACACGAGCCAGGTATGAACATTTTAATTTACTCAAGGGCTCCTCTCAACTCCCTCCTCAAGTTTGCTATTTTCGTCATGTCTCTCGACCTGAGTTTCAAAATCTTGATTTTTTAATTCCATATCATAGCTAGCGTTGTTAGCTTTGATTCGCATGTTTGAACACAAAAATCCGATATCACACGAGCCAGGTATGAACATTTTAATTTACTCAAGGGCTCCTCTCAACTCACTCCTCAAATTTGGTAATTTCGTCATGTCTCTCGACCTGGGTTTCAAAATCTTGATTTTTTAATTCCATATCATAGCTAGCGTTGTTGGCTTCGATTCGCATGTTTGAACACAAAAATCCGATATCACACGAGCCAGGTATGAACATTTTAATTTACTCAAGGGCTCCTCTCAACTCGCTCCTCAAGTTTGGTATTTTGTCATGTCTCTCGACCTGAGTTTCAAAATCTTGATTTTTTAATTCCATATCATAGCTAGCGTTGTTGGCTTCGATTCGCATGTTTGAACACAAAAATCCGATATCACACGAGCCAGGTATGAACATTTTAATTTACTCAAGGGCTCCTCTCAACTCCCTCCTCAAGTTTGCTATTTTCGTCATGTCTCTCGACCTGCGTTTCAAAATCTTGATTTTTTAATTCCATATCATAGCTAGCGTTGTTAGCTTTGATTCGCATGTTTGAACACAAAAATCCGATATCACACGAGCCAGGTATGAACATTTTAATTTACTCAAGGGCTCCTCTCAACTCCCTCCTCAAGTTTGCTATTTTCGTCATGTCTCTCGACCTGGGTTTCAAAATCTTGATTTTTTAATTCCATATCATAGCTAGCGTTGTTGGCTTCGATTCGCACGTTTGAACACAAAAATCCGATATCACACGAGCCAGGTATGAACATTTTAATTTACTCAAGGGCTCCTCTCAAGTCCCTCCTCAAGTTTGCTATTTTCGTCATGTCTCTCGACCTGAGTTTCAAAATCTTGATTTTTTAATTCCATATGATAGCTAGCGTTGTTGGCTTCGATTCGCATGTTTGAACACAAAAATCCGATATCACACGAGCCAGGTATGAACATTTTAATTTACTCAAGGGCTCCTCTCAAGTCCCTCCTCAAGTTTGCTATTTTCGTCATGTCTCTCGACCTGAGTTTCAAAATCTTGATTTTTTAATTCCATATGATAGCTAGCGTTGTTGGCTTCGATTCGCATGTTTGAACACAAAAATCCGATATCACACGAGCCAGGTATGAACATTTTAATTTACTCAAGGGCTCCTCTCAACTCCCTCCTCAAGTTTGCTATTTTCGTCATGTCTCTCGACCTGAGTTTCAAAATCTTGATTTTTTAATTCCATATCATAGCTAGCGTTGTTAGCTTTGATTCGCATGTTTGAACACAAAAATCCGATATCACACGAGCCAGGTATGAATATTTTAATTTACTCAAGGGCTCCTCTCAACTCCCTCCTCAAGTTTGCTATTTTCGTCATGTCTCTCGACCTGGGTTTCAAAATCTTGATTTTTTAATTCCATATCATAGCTAGCGTTGTTGCCTTCGATTCGCATGTTTGAACACAAAAATCCGATATCACACGAGCCAGGTATGAACATTTTAATTTACTCAAGGGCTGTTCTCAACTCACTCCTCAAATTTGGTAATTTCGTCATGTCTCTCGACCTGGGTTTCAAAATCTTGATTTTTTAATTCCATATCATAGCTAGCGTTGTTGCCTTCGATTCGCATGTTTGAACACAAAAATCCGATATCACACGAGCCAGGTATGAATATTTTAATTTACTCAAGGGCTCCTCTCAACTCCCTCCTCAAGTTTGCTATTTTCGTCATGTCTCTCGACCTGGGTTTCAAAATCTTGATTTTTTAATTCCATATCATAGCTAGCGTTGTTGGCTTCGATTCGCATGTTTGGACACAAAAATCCGATATCACACGAGCCAGGTATGAACATTTTAATTTACTCAAGGGCTCCTCTCAACTCCCTCCTCAAGTTTGCTATTTTCGTCATGTCTCTCGACCTGAGTTTCAAAATCTTGATTTTTTAATTCCATATCATAGCTAGCGTTGTTAGCTTTGATTCGCATGTTTGAACACAAAAATCCGATATCACACGAGCCAGGTATGAACATTTTAATTTACTCAAGGGCTCCTCTCAACTCCCTCCTCAAGTTTGCTATTTTCGTCATGTCTCTCGACCTGGGTTTCAAAATCTTGATTTTTTAATTCCATATCATAGCTAGCGTTGTTGGCTTCGATTCGCATGTTTGAACACAAAAATCCGATATCACACGAGCCAGGTATGAACATTTTAATTTACTCAAGGGCTCCTCTCAAGTCCCTCCTCAAGTTTGCTATTTTCGTCATGTCTCTCGACCTGAGTTTCAAAATCTTGATTTTTTAATTCCATATGATAGCTAGCGTTGTTGGCTTCGATTCGCATGTTTGAACACAAAAATCCGATATCACACGAGCCAGGTATGAACATTTTAATTTACTCAAGGGCTCCTCTCAACTCCCTCCTCAAGTTTGCTATTTTCGTCATGTCTCTCGACCTGAGTTTCAAAATCTTGATTTTTTAATTCCATATCATAGCTAGCGTTTCAAGCTTCGATTTGCATGTTTGAACACAAAAATCCGATATCACACGAGCCAGGTATGAATATTTTAATTTACTCAAGGGCTCCTCTCAACTCCCTCCTCAAGTTTGCTATTTTCGTCATGTCTCTCGACCTGGGTTTCAAAATCTTGATTTTTTAATTCCATATCATAGCTAGCGTTGTTGCCTTCGATTCGCATGTTTGAACACAAAAATCCGATATCACACGAGCCAGGTATGAACATTTTAATTTACTCAAGGGCTGTTCTCAACTCACTCCTCAAATTTGGTAATTTCGTCATGTCTCTCGACCTGGGTTTCAAAATCTTGATTTTTTAATTCCATATCATAGCTAGCGTTGTTGCCTTCGATTCGCATGTTTGAACACAAAAATCCGATATCACACGAGCCAGGTATGAATATTTTAATTTACTCAAGGGCTCCTCTCAACTCCCTCCTCAAGTTTGCTATTTTCGTCATGTCTCTCGACCTGGGTTTCAAAATCTGGATTTTTTAATTCCATATCATAGCTAGCGTTGTTGGCTTCGATTCGCATGTTTGAACACAAAAATCCGATATCACACGAGCCAGGTATGAACATTTTAATTTACTCAAGGGCTCCTCTCAACTCCCTCCTCAAGTTTGCTATTTTCGTCATGTCTCTCGACCTGAGTTTCAAAATCTTGATTTTTTAATGCCATATCATAGCTAGCGTTGTTAGCTTTGATTCGCATGTTTGAACACAAAAATCCGATATCACACGAGCCAGGTATGAACATTTTAATTTA
Organism: Azolla caroliniana; assembly: GCF_043228905.1. Lineage (NCBI taxonomy): Eukaryota > Viridiplantae > Streptophyta > Polypodiopsida > Salviniales > Salviniaceae > Azolla > Azolla caroliniana. The sequence goes on from NW_028230467.1 coordinate 323,222, forward strand.
CTCAAGGGCTCCTCTCAACTCCCTCCTCAAGTTTGCTATTTTCGTCATGTCTCTCGACCTGGGTTTCAAAATCTTGATTTTTTAATTCCATATCATAGCTAGCGTTGTTGGCTTCGATTCGCATGTTTGAACACAAAAATCCGATATCACACGAGCCAGGTATGAACATTTTAATTTACTCAAGGGCTCCTCTCAAGTCCCTCCTCAAGTTTGCTATTTTCGTCATGTCTCTCGACCTGAGTTTCAAAATCTTGATTTTTTAATTCCATATGATAGCTAGCGTTGTTGGCTTCGATTCGCATGTTTGAACACAAAAATCCGATATCACACGAGCCAGGTATGAACATTTTAATTTACTCAAGGGCTCCTCTCAACTCCCTCCTCAAGTTTGCTATTTTCGTCATGTCTCTCGACCTGAGTTTCAAAATCTTGATTTTTTAATTCCATATCATAGCTAGCGTTGTTAGCTTTGATTCGCATGTTTGAACACAAAAATCCGATATCACACGAGCCAGGTATGAACATTTTAATTTACTCAAGGGCTCCTCTCAACTCCCTCCTCAAGTTTGCTATTTTCGTCATGTCTCTCGACCTGGGTTTCAAAATCTTGATTTTTTAATTCCATATCATAGCTAGCGTTTCAAGCTTCGATTTGCATGTTTGAACACAAAAATCCGATATCACACGAGCCAGGTATGAATATTTTAATTTACTCAAGGGCTCCTCTCAACTCCCTCCTCAAGTTTGCTATTTTCGTCATGTCTCTCGACCTGGGTTTCAAAATCTTGATTTTTTAATTCCATATCATAGCTCACGTAGTTTGCTTCAATTCGCATGTTTGAACACAAAAATCCGATATCACACGAGCCAGGTATGAACATTTTAATTTACTCAAGGGCTGTTCTCAACTCACTCCTCAAATTTGGTAATTTCGTCATGTCTCTCGACCTGGGTTTCAAAATCTTGATTTTTTAATTCCATATCATAGCTAGCGTTGTTGGCTTCGATTCGCATGTTTGAACACAAAAATCCGATATCACACGAGCCAGGTATGAACATTTTAATTTACTCAAGGGCTCCTCTCAACTCCCTCCTCAAGTTTGCTATTTTCGTCATGTCTCTCGACCTGAGTTTCAAAATCTTGATTTTTTAATTCCATATCATAGCTCACGTAGTTTGCTTCAATTCGCATGTTTGAACACAAAAATCCGATATCACACGAGCCAGGTATGAACATTTTAATTTACTCAAGGGCTGTTCTCAACTCACTCCTCAAATTTGGTAATTTCGTCATGTCTCTCGACCTGGGTTTCAAAATCTTGATTTTTTAATTCCATATCATAGCTAGCGTTGTTGGCTTCGATTCGCATGTTTGAACACAAAAATCCGATATCACACGAGCCAGGTATGAACATTTTAATTTACTCAAGGGCTCCTCTCAACTCCCTCCTCAAGTTTGCTATTTTCGTCATGTCTCTCGACCTGAGTTTCAAAATCTTGATTTTTTAATTCCATATCATAGCTAGCGTTGTTGGCTTCGATTCGCATGTTTGAACACAAAAATCCGATATCACACGAGCCAGGTATGAACATTTTAATTTACTCAAGGGCTCCTCTCAACTCCCTCCTCAAGTTTGCTATTTTCGTCATGTCTCTCGACCTGAGTTTCAAAATCTTGATTTTTTAATTCCATATCATAGCTAGCGTTGTTAGCTTTGATTCGCATGTTTGAACACAAAAATCCGATATCACACGAGCCAGGTATGAATATTTTAATTTACTCAAGGGCTCCTCTCAACTCCCTCCTCAAGTTTGCTATTTTCGTCATGTCTCTCGACCTGGGTTTCAAAATCTTGATTTTTTAATTCCATATCATAGCTAGCGTTGTTGGCTTCGATTCGCATGTTTGAACACAAAAATCCGATATCACACGAGCCAGGTATGAACATTTTAATTTACTCAAGGGCTCCTCTCAACTCCCTCCTCAAGTTTGCTATTTTCGTCATGTCTCTCGACCTGAGTTTCAAAATCTTGATTTTTTAATTCCATATCATAGCTAGCGTTGTTAGCTTTGATTCGCATGTTTGAACACAAAAATCCGATATCACAC